>NC_141046.1:36248192-36823192 GCF_041138505.1 Cibotium barometz
TCATCCACATCCATCCAATCGTTCACATGTACGACTACCCACATCTATCCATACATTTACATCTATCACTTCACATCCACATATATTCATGTCGCATCACATCTCTTTACACCACATCACATTCTTTCACATACACGTCCACATCCATTCTTTCACATACATCCACATCCATTTTTCACATACACATCCACATCCATTCTTCACAAACACATTCACATCCATTTTCTTCACATACACATCCACATCCATTCTTTCACATACATCCACATCCATTCTTCACATACACATCCACATCCATTCTTTCACATACACATCCACATCCATTCTTTCATATACACATCGACATCCATTCTTTCACATACATTCACATCCATTCTTTCACATACATCCACATCCATTCTTCACATACACATTCACATCCATTTTCATTACACCACATCTTATCGCATCCCGTTTACATCTTATCACATCCCGTTTACATCTTATCACATGCATTCCACATCCTTTTTCCAATTAATAGCTTTTTCTACTTTGATATCGATAATGGGACTTTTTCTCAATTTTTACCAATTGCTTGGCTTAGATAAAGATTCTTTTTCTCAACAACTATTTTCATATTCCTTCTCAATTCCTCAATTGAATTATATTCAATATTCCTCTTTTGAATAAAAGAATTCATGGGATTTACAAAAATCAATTCTACCCATATTTCCACTTTTGATGAATAATCATAAATTGAATTATACTAAAAATTCCTCTTCTTCCCATTTGATTTCATGGATCTCAAATACCATGGGAATTCGTCTTTTTGCATTTAATTATTTGCATTCCAACATCATGGGAATTCCTCTTTTATCATCAAATATTTCTCATGAAATAAATTCATCTAAATTAAAATACCTATTAATTCAATATGTTAGGAATTTCTCTTTTCACATCTAAATGATTGAACTTCAATTGTCATAGGAACTCCTCTTTTACCATTTAAATATTTCTCATAGATAAAATAAATTTATCTAAAATTCATCTTTGACTTTAAATAAAATATCTAATAATTCCAATGAGGAATAAATTAATCATTTATCTGAATATTTTGATCTCGATAGAATTTTTGAATATTTCGATCTCGATAGGATTCTTGAATTTTCTTTTTACAATCCGAGTGAATATAAAATGATAGAAATTTCTCTCTTAGTGTATTTAATTATTCATTTATCAAATACTCAGAATTTAAACATAGAATTTAAGAGAATTCTAATTTCGATATAAAAATTCTTTATGTATCTATTTATTCATAAAAATCAACTTCAATGGGAATAACACTTTTATTTTAAAAATCCTTTTATGAATCTATTTATGCATAAAATTAATTTTAATAAGAATAATGCTTTTAAAATAAAAAGAATTTCTTTATGCATCTATTTATGCATAAAATTAAATTTTAATACGAATAACGCTTTTATAATAGAAAAAATTTCTTTATGCATCTTTCTATGCATAGAAATCAAATTTAATAAGAATAACACTTTTATATTAAAAAAATTCCTTTATGCATCTTTCTATGCATAGAAATCAAATTTAATAAGAATAACACTTTTGTAATAAAAATTCCCTTTATGCATCTTTCTATGCATAGAAATCGAATTCATTAAGAATAACACTTTTACAATAAAAAATTTTCCTTTATGCATCTTTCTATGCATAGAAATCAAATTTAATAAGAATAACACTTTTATAATAAAAAAAATCCTTTATGCATCTTTCTATGCATAGAAATCAATTTTAATAATTAATATCAGTGATATCCATGCATATTCATAGGTGAATATGTACATGGAGTCATTATAATATTTCTTTTAGATGCAAAAATGGTGGAAATTACTCTTTTTGGAATAACATAAAAATAAACTTTCTTTTAAGAAAGGTTGAAATGTAAAGAAGAGAAGGGGGTGGCCTTTTTCATCAAAGGCATAGCATTTGAATTTAATTTAATCATTTACAAAACATAAAAATCAAGAAAACCATAGATTTTTAATTTAAATTCGTAAACAAGTAAGAGAATTAGCTTACATGGAGCTTGTAAGCTCTCCTTTGGCTTGAGGGATTGAGGGTTCTACTATTGTTTAAAGCAATAGTGGCCACCAATTCACTTTGGAGAGGATTAGGCCAAAAACAATTGAATTATTAAAAAATTCAATGTAGATGGCTGAGGATAAGAGTAGAGTAACAGTGCATAAACACCATTAAGCTTTTACAAAGAGGGAGGCTTCTATTTATAGGAAAAAGTGAGCCTCTAACCAAGCAAATTGATTCTAGAATTTTCCAGGTTCAGTTTGGCTAAATTTGGACAAGATTTGGACCAGTTTGGCTGAATTTGGACAAGATTTGGACCAGTTTGGCTGAATTTGGACAAGATTTAAACCAGTTTGGCTCCCTTTTTTATTTGGTTTGATCCAAGAGAGAGGAGAGATAAAAATATCTTATTATTTTTTAGTTTAAAACTCCTCCACACATGTGAAATAGGCGCCTCCTTGAAGAGCCCCCTTCTCCTTACCAAGGTGTCAAAAATATCATTATACCCAAAATATCTCATTTTTAAAGTAATATTCGTAGTTTTTTACTAATAAACCTTGTACTCAGTTAACTCTTCATCTTATGTGAGCATTTACTCATTTTTGTTTTTTTTCCTTTTATAAATTGGATTTATCTCCTTCCCACACTTGGATTGATCCTATTGGCCCATAGGAACCTTAATTGGACCATAATCCAAATTTTTTTAAAAATCTAGACCCTTAGGCTAAGGTCCTTTATACCTATTTTCAATTAATTCCAATTGCACAAAAGTTTTTTTTTGAATTTCTGTTTCAGGGGAAACCATTTTAGACACTAGGAGGATTTTTATATCCAAAAATATCTCAATTTTGGATTACCTCCCTCTAGACATTTTCTCTCTGTAGGCCAAAACAGGGTAAAACAGGATCTTTCTTTTATTTTAGAGAGGGAAATAATTATAAGATCAGAAGGGGAGGTTCTTACACCTGTACACCTCAAAAGATGGAGGGAGGAATCTTACACATTCCATCCAAGATTTATCAAAATAACGGACCATACTAGACTCTATGCTCTAGATCTTACCCCAACAACCTCAAAAATTTGGGCATTCAATGCTAGTGTGATCAGCGTGGCAAATTGAAAACTAGACCAACTCACGTCTCAAGTAAAGATGTGGTTGGCAATGTGTGTTGTTTTTGAATGCAAGCTTTCTGGTTTGCTCCCATCCTTAATTCCTAAACTATTGATTGTTTATTTGCTTTAAAAATTACTTCAAATATGCATCAACCATCAAAATTTTTTACATAAATTGATCTATCTTGTGATAACTAAAGATCTTAAAAAGACATAGATTCACTAAGTTTTTGGAAGGATTTTTGAGTAAAAATTACAGTGCCACATTATTGGCCCTTTATCCTGTATACACAACTATGTTATTATTACATACAATAGAGTACAAGAGTAATGGAAAAAAGAAATGTAAATCAAGGATGGGTTTTGCTTTTCAGGCAACAATGATTGACCAAAAACCAAAATTAGACATGAAATTTTGCATAATGGGCACCGATTGCAGAGGTTTTCATGAGACTTAGCGTGAACAAATAGGATTATTACTAAGGAAAAATTACAAGTGGGTGAAAAATTAGTTTAGAACTTTTGGAGCCAATAATCATTTCACAAGGACATTGGCAGTGCCATGCACGAAGTTAGAACTGTAGAGGGCGGACAGCAGGAGATGAGTGGAGAGGAACATGGGAACGAGAAGTCCATGTAAAAGCTCCAAGAGCCCACGTTGTGGAGGAGGGTAGAACCATTTCACTTTTAACTAGCAACATTCGTAGTGTTGTGGGGCATCACGACGAAAGAGTTTAAGATGGCGTGGACAACACAACAAGCCAAGGCGCTTGAAATCTATCCCGAGCCCCCCCCCCCACGATGGTGCAAAGATATCGCAAGACATTTGGATGTCCTTATGGAATTAGCTGCCAAGGCTTTTAAAAATGCATCAAGGGTGATGCAGAGCTGTGGCCAAGGAATTCTTGATACATTCTTGATTTATGTTAAAATTATCAATCTATACATGCTATAGTTTGATGCACTATTAGATCAGGGCCACTCAACTCCTATCACTTTGAGCCATTACTGAACAAAACCCTGTACTATATAATATTTTGTATGGAAATTTAACTCGATCTCCCATTAATTATCTACACATTACCCCTTCAGTCCATTGTTAGAACTTCCAAGCTTGGGTACTTCCAAGCATGGATTTTGTTTCTTTACTTTTTGTACATTGCAAAGTGACATAATATGAATTAAGACTTCATCTCCTAGAGAAGCCTATCAATCTTAAAAATATGAATTAAGACCTCATCTCCTAGAGAAGCCTATCAATCTTAAAAATTATGTAATTTTAGGGGAATCCATAGAGGCTAGTATAAAATGGATTGAAGAGAAGGGTTGGGGTTGCATATAAGAGACCTTTGAGGCTATAGTATTAAATGGTTTGATGAGAAGGATTGGGGTTTCACACAAGAGACCTTTGTATTAAATGGTTTGATGAGAAGGGTTGGGGTTGCATACAAGAGACCTTAGAGGTTATTATGCAAAAGCAGTGCAATATATCCTATCAGCACAAGGACATCATACTATTATATATTTGAGCCTAAAGTATTGTATAGGAAAATCTTAAAAGTTGTAAATGAATTTGAAGATAGTCATGTGGCATATCCTAAATGATGATATGCATATGCAGATGAAGTAGATAATGCCCTTTACCTCTTTGAGAACATGTGGCCTACATATGCCTACAGATGCCAAGCAAGATGAAGTAGATAATGCCCTTTACCTCTTTGAGAACATGTGGCCTACCTATGCCTACAAATGCCTACATGGAAAAGGGCCAAGGCAATGACAAAGGTAAGGATGTTGGGCAAGACAAAGAAGGTTATACCTTGAACACCAGACCCAAATATCCCACCTCAGACAGGATGTTGGGCAAGCAGGTAGAGAAAGGTAAGGATGTTGGGTAAGATAAAGCAGGTGGTACCATAAACAGTAGACCTTAGGAGCCTCCTCAGCCAAAATATCACAAAGGTGAACATGAAGATAAGGGAAAGGGCAAGGTGTACCTAACCCAAATGAAAGGTAATCATGCTAATTTGAAGTAAATGAGAGAAAATGATTACACTAATGAGTTTCATATCTAGTATACAAACAAGTTAAACATGGGTTTCATAATGTAATCATCAATATGGAAGTTCACTAACTACTATTCATTTTTTTGACTTCTTTTTTTGCAACATAATTGCATATTTGGGCATTGTTCTATTAGATACATTTCAAATACTAACTTTAAAGTTCTTTAGAATGCTCAAGGTAGATTTCTAGTAAAGGGTTGGGATATCTTTGCTTATCTTGGCAATAGTCATAGGTCATGTAGTTTTGTTGCACCCATTGTATACTTTGCTTTTGTTGTTGGGTTAATTGAGGTAGAAAGAGGGCCTTGTTCTTGAACTCATTTTAGCACACGTTGTAAGTAATGTGGAGTTAGGTTGTTGCAAGGCACACCCATTGATGATGAAGTTTCAATAAGAGGCAACAAAAAGTGCATGGGTGAAGTTTTCCTTATACTTTCCCCCATCAGTTGCCCAAGCCAATCCATCCCATATGGTGGCATACACGTACATTTGTTTGGCAGGGTATTGACCACCCAATGTAGGCATGTTTGGAAATTTGTGAATTGGTATGTTATCAACATATAGCTTGGTCATCTCAAAAAATGAAATTCCAAAATCAAACCCTTATTGTAGGAAATGTTATATTCCTTGTCTCTTCTCGTAAATCTAAGTTTTACAAATGATACAATGGATTTCAAAGATCTCTACGTGTGTATGTGCATGTGCGTGTGCGTGTGCGTGTGCGTGTACATGTGTGTGTGCGTGCATGTGTGTGTGTGTGTATGTGCACGCGTGTGTGCGTGTGTGTGTGTGTGTGCGCGTATGTGCACACGCATGTGTATGTGTGTACATGTGCATACGCACATGTGCATGCATACACATAAGTGCTTGTGTGCTTGAGCCTCATGCTAAGTAATGGTTATGCATGCATACACATAAGTGCTTGTGTGCTTGAGCCTCATGCTAAGTAATGGTTATGCATGCACAGATCTGTGCATACTTGTCTGCTTGTGTCTCATGCCAATTAATGGCTATTAACATGTGTGTGCATGGAGAAGATTCAAATGTAGGTTGAAAATAAAGCATTGATGAGGACTAATAATTGTATGTGTATGGGGAAGATTCAAATGCATGTTAAAAATAAAGCATTAATGACTAATAATTGTATGCGTGCATGTGCACAGGCTTGTGTGTGCATGGAGAAGATTAAAATGCAAGTTAAAAATAAGCATTAATGACTAATAATTGTATGTGCACATACAATAATTGTATGTGCATGTGTGTATATACAATAATCATATGTGCGCATGTGCACAAGCTTGCACAAAGTCTAATGTGTGCATATGTAAACTTACTTGGAAGGTTCAAATGCATGCTTTTAAAATAAAGCTTACACCATGTGATGTCTATTTAAATATAAGTTTCTATGTATTATAGCTAAAAGATTTAAATGCATGTTGAAAATAAAAGACTACATGTTGAGAGAGAGAGAGAGAGAGAGAGAGAGAGAGAGAGAGAGAGAGAGAGTCTATGTGTGTGTTTTTGCACATACGTGTGCTAATCCCAAGGAGTACTAATACACAAACCTTGAAAGTTACAAAAAGGAGTTTCAAGTGCATGTTCAAAAATAAAACGTACACAATGTGTTGGGATGTCCAAAGAATGCTATAGTCATGATAATCTACAGTGGTGTCAAACCAGAGATGAAGCCTTTGCTCTCTTCCAATGTTAGTACTTCCATCTGCATACACATTGGCTTGCAAGATGTACTCCTCCCTAGACCTATCCTACCCAAAAACTCAAAGTCTATCTCATCATGTTTGTCTAGATATATTTATGCATTAGAGGTCTATTTTAAAGAGAGAAAAATATGTTAACCATAATTTCAACCCTTTTGATATTTATTTTTAGAGATTTAATTAAGATAATGGTTCAACATTAAAAAACTTAATCACATAAGGTTGGATTAGTAATCACTAATCATAAAGTTGGATTAGTAATCACTCTTTTTGTTGTTAATTATTTACAGAGATTCAATGAAGATAATGGTTCACATAAAATTGGGTCAGTAAACATAAAGTTGGATTAGTAAACATTAATCACAATTTCTACCCTCTTGTTGTTGCTAATTATTTTCAAAGATTCAACAAAGATAATGGTTCAACCTTAAAAAAATTAATCACAATTTCTACCCTCTTGTTGTTGCTAATTATTTTCAAAGATTCAACAAAGATAATGGTTCAACCTTAAAAAAATTAATCACAAAAAATTTGGTTAGTAAACATACATAGAAAGTGGTAATCACTCTAGCTGTATATTCATTAGCCGGTAGCTTTATTGCAGCACTGAAAAACCTATACACTTAAGTTTTTTTGTTTTGAACCTAGTCCCTACATACAGTGATAGAATGAATTGCTAAAGTAAAAAATTCAAACTCAAATTTACGAAGAATTTGTGCAATCAATTGAAGATGTGAGTTTAATAGTTAAAAGTTTAAATGCACAGTGAATCTAGATCTGCTTGCAACAACCAAGGTCAAGATTTTAATCTCAAAATTGTATTTTCAATTTCCTAATGAAGTTGCTTGTTCTAGCTATATTCTTTATGCAATATATGAAAGATAAATAGTAATTGGACTCATGTACAATATGACAATATTCATTCATACAAGGTCAACGAATCAAACCTGTAAATTAGTAATACGAGTTTTTAAATTCATATTGTATAAGAAATAAATTGATAATTAACATGAAATAATAACTATTGTAATAATCAATATAAAATATTATTTTATGCTTAAAATTTGAATAAAAGTAAAACATAATAAGAACATGCTTGAGGAAGCATCCAACATGATTGTAACATGGTATTGGTAATCATCTACAATTTGATGGTTGGATGTCCATATGTTGGAAAAACCTCTATTCTAGAAAGTACATGGTAAGAAGACAGTCAGGGGAGAGGTGGGTGGAGGTGTAGCTTGCATTATCTCCAACAATTGATCTTGTTTTCATGAAAATGATAACAACAACCACAATACATGTAAAAGAAAATTGACTCCATGGGCTAGCCATATCTTTCTATAGTGTAACCCAAAGCTATCAAATTTTTGAAATGGAGTTCACAACCCACTTCACAAAGGTGTCACTTAAGGAGATTTATAAATATTGAAGTGATGCTTTAGGTTGACCTACTAATTAAATAGTTGCATTCTTAGGCTTCCCTTTACCTAATTGCATTGCCATTGCTTACACTACCAATTTTGTGCCCATTACAAGGCATGCTTCCTATGCTTTGATTATGCTCCCTTACAACTCTTAGGATACGTTTTCATTCAATTGACTTTCATCATCCACAAGGTTAGTTGCTTAAACTACCATGTCTCTTTCATTTTCCAAACAAGTACCACAAGAGCCCACAAGGTTAGTTGCTTAAAGTATCACGTCTCTTCCATTTTCCGAACTTTCTAGACCATGGTCCTCTTTCTTTATTTAAATATATTTGGAGTATTGTTAGAACTCAAATTTAAAGGCATTGCTTTTACCACCCAATAAAAAGTTATCACCTTTCTAAAAAAGAAAATGCGGCTCTTTGGGATTGCTTTTAAATGCATCTTTATACTCAATGAGCTCATTTAAACAGTGAGTTAACCAAAATAAGATTTTAAATAAAATTTTAATTTACAAAAATATACTTGTATAAGGGGGTTTTCACATGGACTTTAGAATAAATTGTAAGTTTGTATTAAAAAAAAGAGATTGTTTTAAATACTTAAAATTCACAAATAATGGATTTTTAAATGCACATGATATATAGGTTTGTTTTAGAGTGAACCCCTCGATCTTTATACCCACATAATGATGTTGTTATACATTAGCTTTCAAAATTTATCAACTCCGTGAGGTATATAACGTGATGTGCTAGATAACTTGGTTCTTACTCTACCAAAAACAACCCATATACCCACATAATGATGTTGTTAGCTTTCAAAAATATATTTGGAGTATTGTTAGAATTCAAATTTAAAGGCATTGCTTTTACTACCCATAAAAAGTTATCACCTTTCTAAAGAAGGGAATGTGGCTCTTTGGGATTGCTTTTAAATGCATCTTTATACTCAATGAGTTCACTTAAACATATGTGAGTGTGAGTTCACCAAAACGAGATTTTAAATAACATTTTAATTTACAAAAATATAATTGCATAAGGGGTTTTTCACATGGACTTTAGAATAAATTGTAAGTTTATATTAAAAAAAAAGAAATTGTTTTGAATACTCAAAATTCACAAATAATGGATTTTTAAATGCACATGATATACAGGTTTGTTTTAGAGTGAACCCCTTGAGCTTTATACCCACATAATGATGTTGTTATACATTAGCTTTCAGAATTTATCAACTCCGTGAGGTATATAACGTGATGTGCTAGATAACTTGGCTCTTACTCTTAGAAAACAACCCATATACCCACATAATGATGTTGTTAGCTTTCAAAACTTATCAACTCCGTGAGGTACATAACATGATGTGCTAGATAACTTGATTCTTACTCTTCCGAAAACAAAATTGCAATGTAAACTTCTTCAAAAATGTCATCATGATGCTATCAAAATAGTGTGGGAAGCTACACTAGAAACATACACTCAATGCAAGCATGCAACCTTGCATGACTAAGTTAACTCAGAGACAAGGAAAGACCTTGTATTTAGAAAATTCATTATTGTTACTATTTATCAAGTTATGCGTTGCTTTTCTTTTTTAGCCTCATTTTTTTTGGGCCAACCTACGACCCTTCATTATTGTTACTATTTATCTCTTCCCAAATAGTAAATATCGCATTGCAATCAAAGAGTGACAAAGAAGTTAAATGCCCTTTTGCACTATTGAAAACTACAATTCTCAAAAATTTAGACATAGTATCCTTTGTCCCTCCCAAATGATAATGGTTTTGTAATCTATGCTCCGTTAATTTACCCAATAGCATCCAATTCGTTTTGAAACATTTCCATTTGCAACCAGGAAGCTTAGACCCCCACATGTACACACACATGATGAGGTTAAGAATTTGAGAGGTGTGGAGCTAACTGATAAGTTATTGGCTATGGTGGGGTGTGTGTGTGTTGTCCCATGCAATGGCTCCCACCTAGCCGTCCTCCCACACATAACCCACCAACGTGTCTTTTTTTTTCATATTGGTTCTTATGAAGTGATGTTGCTTTTAAGTTTTGTGGCCCTTTGTCAAGGGATTATGGCTTTTGTTGGCCTCCAATAGACTATGTGATGGCACCATGAAATGCATTAAACTTATCTAAATTGGTAAGTAATTTTAAACATACATCTTACCAAATTTTAAAAAAAGGGGAAAAAAAAGACATCAAATTTACAGACATCTTACCAAATTTTAAACATACATCTTACCAAATTTAAAAAAAAGGGAAAAAAAAGACATCAAATTTAGAGACAAAGAAGATTGTATTTAGCAGCGCTCCACTTCCCTCATCTCTCCTCTTCCTCTCTCACAGCAACCCACCTAACATAGGGCAGCCCTTTTAAAAAAGATTATTATGTGAAAAGTAGAATATATATATAGATATATAGATATATTTTGCAACGAATGGCCCCACTCAAGAGGGTCTACCGTCTCCCTCGGACATCCTGGCAGAGCAAAGAGGGGGCCATTAGTAGCTGTGTATGGGCTGGCTGGGGACGCGCAACATTCATGAGTGTGGCACAAAGCATTCTACTTTAGATTGGTTAGTAGTTCTTCAAATTGGGAGATGCCACTCTTGCATACATGATTCGTGTGGGGAGGCCACGTGGAGATAGATTTCAAGTGTCTTATTGACACGTGGAGGAGCAAAAGGCCCAGATCCCAATGCTTGGCCCCAAAGAAGAGTGCTCCCTCACCTTGGACATCAAGACTCAAGAAGATGAGGAGTGGAGTAAGGCTATGAGTAATCATTTTAAAAAAAAAGTGGACTCTAATGCAAATGGCAAAGACAATACTTGCTAAGGCACCAACTAATTTGATCCTTACAAAGGATCAAATGGGGAAAGATCCTTACAAAGGATCAAATGGGGAAAGATCCTTGATGCAAGGGGTTAGTAACTCCCACCATAGCAATTATGATGGTCACTCACATAGCTTGGGTTTCTAGACCACCATATGAATGCAAATGCCCATGTCATGGTGCAATAGCCTTCCATATTATTAGGATTATTTTTTTTAATTGTGAGATGGACAAAGTACCGATACCAAGTCCATAGGGGAAACTCTATAACCCTTGGCTCCACACCTAGTTTTTGTATCATATAGCTGGATGAAGGCAATTGCTAAAGCTGCTTGCTCACGTGGGACACAATTTAGGATATGTAACTTCAAGCTAGGATGGGACGTATCAAATGGAGTTGGGTGTCCATAAGAAGTAGAGGATGGATGCACAATGGAGTAGCCCTAAGAGAACAAGACCCACCAAATCTCGAAGTGTCTTGCTAACAAATACACCTCCTGTGCAACACACAGGAGCAACAAACACAATAATCTACTCATCCCAACTAGCAAATCAAGGAAGAATAAATAAGGGAGGGGGAATAAGAGATCAAAAAAGCCATAGATGAATGGCAAGGAATTGGAAAAAAGGTTTGTGAGGGGGGCCCACTCTATGTATAATATTTTTTGATGCAACTTTAACTCTAGATGTTCCATCAATTATCTACACACTACGCCTTCACCTCATCGTTAGAAGTTCCAAGCATGGGTTCCGTTTTTGTACTTTTTGTACATTGCAAAGTGACACAATGCAAATTAAGACTTTATTCGAGAACATGTGGCCTACATATGCCTACAAATGCCTACATGGAAAAAGGCCAAGGCAATGATAAAGGTAAGGATGTTGGGCAGGACAAAGAAGGTTATACCTCAAACATTAGACCCCAAGAGCCCCTCTAAGAAAAAGTTAAGGATGTTGGGCAAGCAGGTGGACAAAGATAAGGACGTTGGGCAAGACAAATAAGGTGGTACCACAAACCACAAACCCTAAGATCCTCCTCAGCCAAAAGAGCACAAGGTGAACATGAAGATAAGGGAAAGGGCAAGGTCTACCTAAGGCAAAGGAAAGGTAATCATGCCAATTTCAAGTAAATCAGTAAAAATGATTACACTAATGAGTTGCAAATCAAGTATACAAATAATTTAAACATGGGTTTCATAATGTAATCATCAATATGGAAGTTCACTGACTATTCATTTTGTATACTTCTTCAATTGCAACATAATTACATATTTGGGCATTGTTTTATTAGAGATACATTTCGAATACTAACTTTAAAATTCTTCAAAATGCTCATGGTAGATTTCTTTTATAGATGCACATTCAGGTAGAGGGTTGGGATATCTTTGCTTATCTTGGCAATAGTCATAGGTCATGTAGTTTTGTTGCACCCATTGTATGCTTTGCTTTTGTTGTTGGGTTAATTGAGGTGGAAAGATGGCCTTGTTCTTGAACTCAGAGGCACATATTGTAGGTAATGTGGAGTTAGGTTGCTGCAAGGCACACCCATTGACGATGAAGTTTGAATAAGAGGCAACAAAAGGTGCATAGGTAAAGTTTGCCTTATACTTGCCCCCATCAGTTGCCCAAGCAGATCCATCCCATATGGTGGCATATGTGTACATTTGTTTGGCAGGGTATTGACTGCCCAATGCAGGTATGTTTGGAAATTCACGAATTGGTATGTCATCCACATATAGCCTGATCATCTCAAAAAATGAAATTCCAAAATCAAACCCTTATTGTAGGAAATGCTACATTACTACTCTCTTCTCATAAATCTAAGGCTTATAAATATTTTCAAGGGATTTCAAAGATCTCAATGTGCATGTATGTGTGTGCACGTGCGTGTGCACATGTGTGTGCATGTGCATGCACATATGTGCTCGTGTGCTTGTGTCTCATGCTAAGTAATGGCTATGCATGCACATATGTGCATGCTTGTGTGCTTGTGTCTCATGCTAATTAATGGCTATTAACATGTGTATGCATGGAGAAGATTCAAATGCTAGTTAAAAATAAAGCATTGATGACTAATAATTGTATGTGCGTATGTGCACATCAGTAATTGTATGTGTGCATGTGCACAATCTTGCACGAAGTGTAATGTGCGCATATGAACACTTACCTGGAAGGTTCAAACGTAATGTGCGCATATGAACACTTACCTGGAAGGTTCAAACGTATGCTTAAAAATAAAGCTCACATCATGTAATGGCTATTGATATAAGTGTGTATGTATTTATAGCTGAGAGATTTAAATGCATGTTGAAAATAAAAGACTACATGTTCATACTATTAGGGGGGAGGGAGAGACATAGAGTCTATGAGTGTGTGTGCTACACAAACCTTGAAAACAAAAAGGGGTTTCAAGTGCATGTTGAAAAATAAATCTTACACAATGTGTTCGGATGTCCAAAGAATGCTGTAGTCATGATAATCTGCAGTGGGGTCAAACCAGAGGCGAAGCCTTTGCTCTCTTCCAACGTTAGTACTTCCATCTGCATACACATTGGTTTGCAAGATGTACTCCTCCCCAGGTATCCTACCCAAAAACTCAAAGTCTATCTCATCATGTTTGTCTGGATATATTTCTGCATTAGAGGTCTGTTTTAAAGAGGAAAAAATATGTTAATGATAATTTCAACCCTCTTGTTGTTGATATTTACTTTTAGCGATTCAATTAAGATAATGGTCCAATAATCACATAAAGTTAGATTAGTAATCATTAATCACAATGTCTTGTTGTTGTTAATTATTTTCTGAGATTCAATTAAGATAATGGTTCAACCTTAAAAATTAAATCACATTAAATTGAGTTAGTAAACATACGTAGAAAGTGGTAATCACTCCAGCTGTATATTCATTAGCTGGTAACTTTATTGCAGCATTGAAAAACCCATACACGTAAGTTGTTTTTGTTTTGAACCCGGTCCCTACACACCCCGATATAATAAGAAGTGACATGAATTGCTAGTCAAAAATTCAAGCTCAAATTTACAAAGAATTTGTGCAATCAATTAAAGACATGAGTTTAATAGCTAAAAGTTCAAATACACAATGAATCTAGATCTACTTGCAGCCAAGATCAAGATTTTAATCTCAGAAATTGTATATTCATTTTCCTAATGAAGTTTCTTGCTCTAGCTATATTCTTTATGCAAAATGAAAGGTAAATAGGAATGGGACTCCTCTACAATATGACAATATCCATTCCTGCAAGGTCAATGAATCAGACCTATAAATTAGTAATAAGAGTTTTTAAATCCATATCATGACAAGAAGTATATTAATAATTAACATTGAATAATTGATGTTCTAATAATCAATATAAAATATTACTTTTTGCTTAATATTTGAATAAATTAAAATGTAATAATAAGAACATGCCTGAGGAAGCATCCAGCATTATTGTAACATGGTATTGGTCATCAGCTACAGTTTGATGGTCAGATGCCCATATGTTGGCAAAACCTCTATTGTAGAAAGTGCATGGCAACAAGCCAGTCAAGGGAGAGGAGGGTGGAGGGGCTTGTAGCTTGCATTTTTCTCCAACAATTGGTCTTTTTTTCATGAAAATAATAGCAACAACAATAATAAATGTAAAAGAAAATTGACCCCATGGGCTAGCCATATCTTTCTATAGTGTAACCAAAGCTATCTAATTCTTGAAATGGAACACAACCCACTTCACAAAGGTGTCACTTAAAGAGATTTATAAAGATTGAAGTGAAGCTTTAGTTTGACCTACTAATTAAATAGTTGCATTCATAGGTCTCCCTTTACCTAATTGCATTGCCCATTGCTTACACTACCAACTTCGTCCCCATTACAAGGCACGCTTCCTATGCCTTGATTATGCTCCCTTACTTCTCCTAGGATACATTTTCATTCAATGTACTTTCTTCACCCACAAGGTTAGTTGCTTAAAGTACCATGTCTCTTTAATTTTCCAAACAAGTACGACAAGGACCCACAAAGGTTAATTACTTAAGTACCATGTCTCTTTCATTTTCCAAACAAGTACCACAAGGACCCACAAAGGTTCATTGCTTAGGTACCATGTCTCTTCCATTTTCCAAACTTTCTAGAGCATGGTTCTCTTTGTTTGTTTAAATCTATTGGAGCATTATTAGAATTCAAATTTAAAGGCATTGCTTTTACTACCCAATAAAAAGATACCACCAAGGAATGTGGCCCTTTGGGTTTCCTTTTAAATGCATCTTTATACTCGGTGAGTTCACTTAAAAATATGTGAGTATATTACGTGAGTTAACCAAAAGGGTTTTTTTATAATATTTTAATTTGCAAAAATATACTTACGCAAGGGTTTTGAATAAATTATAAATTCGTATAAAAAAGGGTTGTTTTAAATATTCAAATTTTAGAGATAATGAATTTTTAAATACACATGATATATATATTTCTATTTTAGAGTGAACCCCTCGAGCTTTATACCCATATAATGATGTTATTATACATTAGCTCTCAAAATTTATCAACTCTGTGAGGTTTATGACATGATGTGTTAGAAAACTTGGTTCTTACTGTTCCAAAAACAACCCAATTGAGAATTGCAATGTAAACTTGGTCAAAAATGTCATCGTGATGCTATCAAAATAGTGTGGGAAGCTACATTAAAAACATACACTCGATGCAAGCATGCAACCTTGCACGACTTAGTTAACTCGGACAAGGAAATACCTTGTTATTAGAAAAGCCATGATTTACCAAATTACGCCTTGATTTGCTTTTTTAGCTTCAATTTTTTGGGCCAACCTACAACCCTTCATTACTGTACCTATTTATCTCTTCCCAAATAGCAAATAAAGCATTGGAACTAAAGAGTGAAAAAGAACTTAAATGCCCTTTTTTCACTATTGAAAACTACGATTCTCAAAAATTTAGACATAATGTCCCAAATGATAATGGCTTTGTAACCTATGCTCCCTTAATTTGCAAATACATTATCCCAAATAGCATCAAGTTGGCTTTGAAATATTTCCATTTGCAACCATGAAGCTTGGAGGGCCCTCTCCTCCGCATGTACACACACACACAGGATGACACTAGCTATCCATCCACTCATAACCCACCTTTTTTTCATATTGGTTCTTATGAAGTGATGTTGCTTGGTTTTGGGAAGTTGTGTGCCTTTTTGTGAGAGGATTATGGCCTCCAATAGACTATGTGATGGCACCATGATATGCATTACACTTACCAAATTCTTTTTAAAAAAAGACATCAAATTTAAGACTACCAAACAAAAAAAGACATCAAATTTAGGGACAAAAGAAAATTGAATTTAGCAGCGCTCCACGCGCTCCACTTCTCTCCTCTCTCCTCTCACACACGCACCCTCCTCCCTCTCTCTCCGCCTTAAAAAAGATAATTCCCCTTTTTTTTAAAAAAAGATTATGTGAAAAGTGGAGGTATATATGGCAACAAATCCCATGCCTTCTACCAAAGCCACGATTTACCGAGAGGGTCTACCGTCGACATCCTGGCAGAGCAGAGAGGCTCTGGCTGGCTATGACGGGCAAACAACCAAACTTGACGATCTATGAGGGTGGCCGTGCCTCCCATTGTCTGTGTTTGGTGGTGGTTGTTGTTGCTGCTCATGATCGAACGAACGGCCTCCCCGTTCTCATGGGAACGTTCCTGCGCTGCAGAGATCTAATATCCCAGTCGTCCCGCTAGCCTTTGCCACACTTCTCCTCACCACCCGCAGAGGTAATTTTATCTCTACTTTCATTGTTCTTGATCTCGATTAGTACGCAGGACAAATGAAGAGATGCTGCACGCCCTTGTTTTTGCAGAGCTCTCATGGTGGGTTGATCACATGTCTTCTTGCTGCTTATATATAAGGGTAGTCACACTCTCTTCACATTTGTGAATCATATCACATCGCTAGCTTGTTGCATGAACATGAGTCCACCCAAAAAAGTCCAAACTCCACAAGCAACTTATGTACCCTTTGTGCATGCAGGGCCACAATATTGGTTTTCGAGTTCCTTCAAACCAATTGTTCTATGACTGGAGTTATGAAGCTTTTATATTCAGAGGTTAGTGTTCCATTATCGAACCAAGAGCTCCAAAACTTGATGAACTCTTTTTTAATATAGAAACCACCACGTCTTTATCCTTCATGTATTCCCATATTTTCAAGGCTTTTGATTGTCCATCAGGAAGCATTGGTTAACCTTCATTATCCACCTTCCAAAGTTGATTTCCTTCAACAAGTAGCCATTAGGTGAATTTGCATGCATCATGGATTGGAAAATACCATCTCGAAGAAGAAAGCAAAATTATAAGGGCTTTGAATGTCCCACTAGCTTATCTTTTGCATCGCATAAGAATTCTTTCACAAAAATCTTGGAGTTTGGCACTCTCCCAATCAAGAATGGCATTGGTTTTATTGATTCATAGAGATTAAACTCTTCAAACAAATGCAAAAAAGTTTAGACTTTCTTTTGTGTTTTGTAATTCTCTGAGAATCTACTAAACATTGCATCAATATCCCCATGGGTATGGCCAACCATTAGAAAGCCAAGTTAAACCATCTGAAAAACACCATGTGTAACTAAAAGAGACGGTATGTACAGATACCGAATCCTATGCCGTGGCCCATAATTATCCACTTGCAATAGTAGCACACATGGAAGACATGCAAATTTTGCATTTTTGTTTGCACCTCAAAGACTATGGAGTTTGATTTATATCTTTCTTCCTAATCTTAACATTATTATGATAATCTATTGTATCCTTAGATAAAAGTACAATAAATATGATAATCTAGTGTATCCTTGGATAAAATATACCTTGAAAATGTTGCCTCAAGATGAAGAATGCAAAAGATCTCCTAGTCTTGGCAGATTTTCATTTTCCCATTATAATAGAGCCGATGGTAAAATCCGATACACCATCCAAAATGGTAAAATGTCCATATTCTCTTTGCCCATGTGCATGTGTCCAATACACCAGTAAAGCCCTAGACACTAGGAGTTGTACCATGCGACCAAAAACTTTGCTATATTACGAACTCTTAGGATGCAAGTTTTAAGTTAGTCCATCTCATCCATGAATGATACATAGATTCTACTTTGGATCGGTGGGGAGGCGAGCCTCCATACATAATAAAGAATTCTTCATGACATTTGCTTCAACATGTATTTATGTCGTTGTAGTAATAGTTCTTCCCTCTCTTGAAGAATTTTGTCGCAGCACGTTTCAACTTTATTTATGAACAAAAGTCACATTTAGAGAAACTATGTAACTTTGAAAGTGTAAATTATTTTAAAACTATATTCCAAATCCAACTGAATAACTATTTGGATATTAATCTTCACGATGTTGTTTATGTAGATGAGTGGATAACATATCATCATATTACTCCAATATCACATGGTTTGACATATCGCTACGTGTGTGAGTTTAGTCCTATTAGAGATGGAAAATACTTGGACTATTTTCTTCAATAACTTTAATAGTTATTTTTTATTTTTATTGATTTTTAAAAATGGTAAAATGTTTATTTATTTTTTATTTTTAATATCTATTTTTCAATTAACAAAGAAACTATAATTTATTAATAATATTTTCTCAATATGATATTTTATTAAAATACTTTTCAACATCTCATTCTTTGCTCAGTTCAACTTTTTTGTCTGAACCTCATGGAAATCCCTCTAAAAAATCCTTAGACATGCTCTTTAAGTATATATTTCTCATTAAATATTTATTTTCTACACTTTCCTTCGTTATTTTGACTTAATATATTTTTCACAACAAATCCAAAACTTAAATTTTCTTCTCTTAATTTTTGATGAATTATCTCATTTATTTTCTAATTATTTTACCTCTAAAAATATCATTTTTAAAGCTAAGAATATATTTTTTATTTTTTAACTAGAAAACAAACTCTAAAAAATATCCAAATTTTTATAAATTTTAGATTTTTTAAATATAACATCTCATTTCTAGGCATTCCAACTATAGATAATAATTTTTGAGCCATTTTTACTTTAAAAATATGTCATAAATTGATTTTTTTAAATTATTTTTCATAATTTCACCAACCTGCAGACCAATTCTTGACATTTGGGCTTCATTTTTGCTCCACTCCTCTTGTTCTTTCTCTTCTAGCCTCGAATTTACTCCCAATTAGCCTCTTTCTCCTTAAACCAAGTCTAATTACTCCCAACTAGCCTGACCTTTCCACTTTCTACTTCTCATGATTTTGCTTCAAATCAGCCCGAATCTACTTGGAAATGGCAAGAAATGATGTTTTTTATGATTGCTAAGCTATTCCATGCATTAGATTGCATCAAACGAGGAGAGGAGAGATGTCAAAGGTAAAATTGTTTTTCCACGCTTACATGAGGTTTTTAACCTTATACACATGCTATTCAACCCCAAATCTACTCTTTCTTTCAAATGGGCTTCCCAAAAGCAAAGTGCCTTGATAAAATTAATTATTGTGTCCGAAACAAATAAGAAAACCATGCTTCATGCCCAATTTTCTAGCTTTTTCTGCTACAAAATTATGGGTCATCATCCCCCCACACTAACTTGTGAAGCATCCTGGTGAGCATAATCTTGAACCATCTACTCTCTGCAGCTCCTCTCATTTGCATCTTCATAAAATCTGAAACACACAACTCCCACCAGCAAACTATCCCAAAGAAATTAACATTCTAATATGAAAAGAAAATACTCCCACACATGCATTATAATCAGTCGCTCCCTCGATAGCTATAACTAATCCACATTTTTATACAAGCATGCTAAAAAGATGAATACTAAAGCTAATCCAACTTAAAAACTAATATTAATCCACTCTGTACTTAAACACTACTCAAGAATATGTCTACGGTTATGACCTTAGTCTCTAGCACAACCCCCCTCTAAGTAAACTAGTCCTAAAGCTTATAATTTAGTCCCACAACTCAGAATGTTTAATAATCACTTTTTTTTTAAAAAGAACTGAATCTCCACTTCTTTTAACAAACGTCTTCACACCTTTCTCACAAATTTTTTTTTCCATGCAAGGTCCTACCCCTTGGAAACTAAGGTATCGGCCCAAAGAACCATTACAAAAGAAAAGGAAGCTACCAAGATCTTGCATGGTGATAATTATCTTCTTATGAGTTTTCTTTATTTTCACCTCTCATAAGGTCCATCCCATGAGAACCAAGGCATTGGTTCTAGAGAGAACTCCCCAAAACCTACCTTGGAAGTATCCTCATGGTGATGGTTATCTTCCTATAGTGCCTATTCTTCTTTTTTTCTTTTTGTGTCGTCTATCTTTTTTCTCATTAAAAAAAGACATATTGCTAACCTAGTGTTTACTTCAAAACCTAGTTTTGACATTAGAACATAAGCTATGAACCATTCATCAGAAAGATAGCCAGAGTATCTCAACATATTTCCTTGACACACCTCAAAGTGAGTCTAAGTATAGTAAATCAGCCTCTAAGAAAGGTCTAGCTTTAATAGTCATCTAACTAGCAAACCCTCATAGAATATACACTAGTTATGACTTTCCTTTCCACGTTTACTTCTTGCTCACACATTTTTATTAACCAATCATATTAATAAAATTTAAAAATAACACATTATTTCAAATCTAACAATAGTAAAGATAAGTTTTGGATACACTAACATTGCACATTGTTGCAAAACTTCACTTCTTTATCTACACTTTTTCTTTGTCTGCATCTATAGTTCCTCTTTTTACCACGACATTCTTCACACTCCCAACTTGAAACCTGTTTCATAGCACCACAACTACACCAAAAAATGTAGTCCTAAACTATTTTATTGGGTTTTTAAAATGATTTTTTACTTTTTAAAAAAACAACTAAAAGAAAACAAACCACCTAAACTCTCATGATACCTACCTCATCTCAACATCTCATTCTCTAAAAGTCCTAACCTAAAACTCTACTCAAAAACATCATTTATTTCCTCATCATCCACTAAGAATATATCTCTTAAATCTAAACTATCTACCTGTCCTAGTAAATCCACACCAACGTGGCATATACCTCGTCTCGAAACTAGAAAGGTACTAAGGCTACTAAGCTATAAAGGTACTAAGGTACTAAGGTACTAAGCTGCTAAGCTATGAAAAAAAACATAGGAACCAAAGACAAGTGGTAAAGTAAACCAAATCCCCACCTCCTCTAAATTGATCTTAATAGTTGCCCATTCTTCTCCAAAATGGACAAACAATTGGACCAGGTAACCTCTATTAAAATGGCCCCCTATATGGATAAAAAACACTATGCTCATCGTGTCACTAAGGGGTCACTCCTACTAGGTCTTTAATAAGCCATGTCCCATATGGTCTAAAATAGGTATGTCATTGTCCAACATAAAGATGGTGCTGCCTATAACATACGATACTCATAATGTCAACAAAGGGGCAAAACGGTGAAATTGAAGAAAAAATAAAGTAACAAATGACATCCCACAACATTTCTTACCTCTATATGCAAAATAATAACAAGAATATATACGAAAAGAGGAAATAGAAAAATCTCCTTAATGGTGTACTACCATGCTATCCTCATCCAAAACTGGTACGCTTGTGTCTCTCTTCCCCATATCCATTAAATCAGATCTATCCATCATCTTTCCAATAAACAACCAATATAATAATTAAAACAGCCTTCCTATACCCCATATACCCTATATCTTATCATACCCTAACTATCTTTATTCCTATGCTACATAATGCTTCCCTCTTAAACCATTAACTCAAAATGGTTCATTCTCTTCTTGCATGTCCTACTCTCTTCTTTGATTGAAGGCTCAAGTATGCTCCTCTTATAGTGGAGGCACCCAAAACTAGCAGCAAAAGACACAGCTCCCCCTCAGAGAGTATCTACATGGAGGAGGTAGAGATTGGGCATCTCCTGTCCACTCTAAGGGAAAAAATAGGGACAAAATTTAGCTCGGAGGCTAATTTTCAAGAGTCTTCCAAAATTCTTGGGCTATCTTAGACCCAAAAATGGTAACTTTTTTAATATATTAGCCCAAGGTAGCATTTTAGGAAAAGTTAATGAAATCAACAAAACAGACACCTATAGATCCATTAATAACAAAAAGTCCAAGAAGTATGTCTTTACATCATGTTACATTGTCTGTCTTTACATCATGTTACATATGTCATCAAAAAGGACATTACGGTAAGGAATGTCCGACAAAAAACAAGAACAAGCTCTTTTCTACATCCACCAACTGATGAGACAAATATCTCAAGCAAGAGGATATTACCATCAACACACTATTGATCGATGGAGGTATGTATTCATTTCTTTTTGCAAGTATTTCACATTTTTTTCTACATTTGTTAAAACATTTTACAATATTTCTACAATCTAACAACTTAATTAGTAAACACTAGTAAACCATATATTAAACATCAAGATTAGTTCAAATTCCGAAATTGAAGAAAATTTTTAAGATAAAGAAAATGTGTGTCGGAATTCAAGTTTCAAAGGGAACTGGCCCACTCCATCAAAAACTTCTATTCTCAAGGAGTGATATGTGGAGTTAATCTGGTGGTATGAGACATTAGATTCATTTCATGTACTTACACCAGACACATCTATGTCTGGTGGTATGAGACATTAGATTCATTTCATGTACTTACACCAGACACATCTATGTCTTCTATCTTTTACCATCTTCTGTGTGTATGTGAAATGCAACTTTGTGGTATGGGACACTTAGACTTGTTCACATATCTCCATTTGATTGGCTCATTGCATATTTGCATTATGTGTTGATCAAGATTTCCACACTAATCATGAAACCATCCTCTCATGGATTTGTGCAACTGAGGACAATTGCAACCCAAGAAAGAGGGAATGTTATGAGAATTACTCTTGGTTATTAGGAATTATATTGCTTATTGTATATCAGGGGCGTTCGTGTGTGCCATGCCTATTGGTACATGTAATTTGATATTATGGTTGCCTATTTCTCATGACGAAGTTGGGATTAATTTTTGTGTTTAATTGATTGTTTAAATAAGGTGGATAATGTTTATGATGAGTATGGGTATCAATCGAGGTGTCGTATGAAATGAGATGTGCGAGGGTACCGATTTAGGTGTCGCATTATATGAGGGTACCGATTGAGGTGTCGTATGGATGGTGGATTGAGCAGTTGTGTGAAGATAAAGATCATTTGCTAATCATATTAGAATTTCATTAATTATATTAGAATTTTATTAATAATTTATTATAGCCTTTTATATGGCTACATTATTTTATGTGCGAATGTGCACAAGGTTATTTTATGTGTGAGTGTGCACAAGATTATTTTAGGTGCAAAGGCCCATTAGTATTTATCATTGAGCAAAGGTTTTGATATGTATAAACTTTAGAAACTTTGACTAGGTTATTTATGTTTAAAGAAAAATCCCAAAAGTGGGAAAGCAAGCCCAAAATTTTACGCACCACTATTGCCGGCTCCCTAGGCTATTTATTGAATACAATTCTTAAAATACTCAAGTCGTTGAAGTAGGAGCTACATGCTTGAGGGGGGAGATTGCACCCAATACCTGTCTCTTGTATGGTGATATGTTATCTAATCTATCTCTTGTTGTTATTTTATTTTTATGCTCAATCTTGTCAATTAGAATTCAATTATGTGGTTAATTTTTTGATGTATAAGTGAGCTTTGATTAATTCTTCAAAAAGTATTTGAGGTCCTGTGTCAGATAGGTAAAGATTTTTTTAAAGAAAGTTTTAATTTGTAGAGTTTTTTATTTTTAAAGGGGAAAAAATGATCATCTTCACACCACCACTCAATCCACCATCCATACGACACCTCAATCGGTACCCTCGTATAGTTCGACACCTAAATCAATACCCTCGCACATCTCATTCCATATGACACCTCAGCCCCGGTACCTATGCTTACAGACATAATCCACATTAGTTAAACAATAAATTGAACACATCAATTAATTCCAATGTCATCATGAGAAATAGGTAACCATAATATCAAATTACATGTACCAACAATGAGCACGACACACACAAGCGTCCCCAATATACTATAAGAAATATAATTTCCAATAATCAAGAGTAATTCTGATAACAATTCCACCCCTCAATCTCACCTACTCGAGCTTAGTCCCAAGCAATCACTATAACAGACTGAGGGTGTAGCAGTGAAAATAGCAGTGAAAATAGTAGTGTTTTTATAACGAGAAGGGTAGGCAAATATCGGGCTATTTTCGCTGCTAAAAATGTTGCTATTTTTGCTACTACAGCTGGATCGTTGCATGAGTAATGAAATTACTACGCAGTAAAAAAAGCTAGGGTAGACTAAGGAGTCTACATAGGAATCCCCAATCTTCCCCAGCTCTTTTTTTTAAATTAAAATAGAGTCATAGTTTTATGTTAGGGTAGACTGAGGAGTCTACATAGGAATCCCCAATCTTCCCCAGCTCTTTTTTTAAAATTAAAATAGAGTCATAGTTTTATGAAACAAACATAAACATAAGAAACACATAGATCGTGAAGAATGCAATTAAGCCTAAAATTTATTTTATTTCACAAAGTGTCGAGCCTTTTTCCATATATACAAAAATTTATCAATGAGGAGGTGGCTAACTGGAATCCTCATCGAATTCCGAGTGATCATCATCATCGTCTTTGCCGTCCTCTTCACTTCCTTTCCACCGCTTCATGTCGTAAATCAAGATCCTCCTCTTCCCTTTTTTCCTACATACATACAATCAAGCGCAAGATAAGAAAGGGCAATACAATACAATTAGATGTAGATAAGAGAAGGGTTTAGGCTCACTTACCTAATCTTCTTAAGTCTCCAAAATGGACTCATCCAAGTGTACACCTTACATATGCATCCACACCCATAATTGCAGAGAAGGGGCTCTATATCTATAGTCGTACTCCTCCTTTGTTGGGTCATGCCCAACAACCTCCCTCTACAAAAAAATAAATATAAAAATGCAATTAGTTAAAGAAAACAATATATAAAGCATAGTCTTATACATATAGCCTTACACATAGAGCCTTACGCATAAAGTCTTATACATATAGCATACACATAGAGTCTTATACATATAGCCTTACACATAGAGCCTTACGCGCATAGAGTCTTATACATATAGCCTTACACATAGAGCCTTACGCATAAAGTATACGCATAGAGCCTTATTCATAGAGCCTACGCATAGAGGCTTTATGCATAGAGCTTGCTTTAGCCTATGCATAGAGGTAAACCTAAGCTAAACCTAAACCCAGCACCGAAGGATGCAACAAAGGAAAAAAATGCTATAAGTAATCAAAAGAAGAAGAGAGCTTACTGCTCTTATGTGAAGCTAAAAGAGAGGATTAGTGCTTACTGCTCTTATGTGAAGCTAAAAGAGAGGATTAGTGCAAGAGTTGCAAAACAAGAGGCAACAACACAAGATTTCTCTAACAAAAGCCATGCTTAAAGCTTAGACAAAAAAGGCAACATGTGATATTGGAACATTATTGAGACCTCCTACAATAGTGCTTAGACAAGCAGGGTAGACAATGCCCCTTTCGGCGGATGATAGCTTCAGAGGACTTTCCACACGCTCCCCATTATTAAGCCAAAGGAAACTTCTCTTTTACAAGAGAAGGATAGTGAGAAGATTGAGGACTCCCCCTCCACTATAACCACCTACTCGCAGATAACCGCTCCTAACTTGACATAAACAACATTCTAGATAGCCTACAATAATGCCCCATATCTCTATGCATATAAGTCTAAACCCTAAACCCGGAACCCTAAGGTGCAATAAACATGAGGTCAAATGAATAATAGAGCTTACCTCGACAATGTCAAGCCAACCAAGAGAAAAGAACAACACAAGCTCAGACAAAAAAGACAATATGTGATATTAGAACATTGTTGAGACCTCTTACAATACTGCTTAGACAAGCAGGGTGGATAGTGCCCCTTTTGCATAATAGCTTTTGAGGACTTTCCACATGCTCCCCATTATTAAAGCCAAAGGCAACTTCTCTTTTATAAGAGAAGGATAGTGAGAAGACCAAGGGCTCCCCCTCCACTATAACCACCTACTTGTGCGGATAACCACTCCTGACATAAACAACATTCTAGATGGCCTAAAATAAATAGCCCAAGATTATGCATAAACCTATTGAATAAGGGCTTATGCATAGCCTATGCATAAACCTATTGCATATAAGGACTTATGCATAGGCTATTGCATAAGGCTTATGCAGAAGCCTAGTGTATAAGGGCTTATGCATAGCCTATTGCATAAGGCTTATGCATAAGCCTATGCATAGGCTATTACATAAGGGCTTATGCATAAGCCTATGCATAAACCTATTGCATAAGGGCTTATGCTTAGGCTATTGCATAACGCTTATGCATAAGCCTATTTCATAAGGCTTACACATACATGAGCCTATGTATAAACCTATTGCACAAGGCTTACACATAGCCTATTGCATAAGGTCTTATGCATAGCCTATTGCATAAGGCTTATGCTTGCATAAGCCTATTGCATAAGGCTTGTGCATAAGCCTATGCATAAACCTATTGCATAAGGCTATTGCAAAGCCTATTGCATAAGCCTATGCATAAACCTATTGCATAAGCATATGAATAAGTCTTATGCATATAAGCCTATTGGCCTAACCCTAATCCCCGGCACCCAAGGGTGCAAAATCCCAAAGAGAAGAAGCATAAACAAAGAATGAAAGAAGAGGGCTTACCTCTTTAATGAAAACCCATATGAGAGGATTGGTCTAAACCCTTGTTCACTTGAATAAACCTACAAAAAAGAAACATAATAAATAAGAAAGTTAGTTCTCTCATTAACACATTAGCAAGCAAGGAGAACAAGAGGAAAAAGAGGTAAGTACCCTAAACCCTACTCCTAATGCATAAGTGATTGAAATAAATTAGTCTATGTTAAGCCTAAACCCTAGCTCTATGCATAGAATGCTTAGTAAATAGCTTTGATGGAGAGGTCCCATTAAACCTCTCTATTAGAGCTCTATGCATAGGGCTATGGTTAGGGCAAGGAGAGAAAAGAGAGGGGAAGGGAGAAAGGGGAAGGAAAGAGAGGGGAAGGGAAAGAAAAGCTCACATAGAGCTATGTAGAAGCTTTCCACCATGAAAGCTTGGAATAAGGGAAAGAAGTGAAGCTTTTCATGAAAGCTTGGGAGAAAGCAATTACCTTGGAGAGAAAAAGATGATTGATGGAATAGACTTGAAAGAAAAGGTGTGGTTGGAGGAATAGATGGTTTGGCCATAATGGATGCAGATATGATAAATGTCATTGATGAGGTTAGAGAAGTTGAAATTTAGTTAGAATACAAGAAAAGAGAAGCCATTGTTGCCTCTATCAGGGATGAGGGATTGATGCATTACATTATGGACCTTGTTAAGGTTCAAGCTACTCTTTAGTGGATATGCTATAGGGGTTGATGAAGTTAAGCTTCTTCGCGTAATTTTTTTTTATAAATAAGTTCCTTTTACTCTCTTTAATACATACTTCTCAAAAAAAAAAACAGCAACGGGTCAAGGGAGGTTTTATTTTCAAACTATATTTCTAGATTGGCGGGCGGACAGCGTCTCCGACTTGGCGGACCGCCCCGGAAAGGTCGGACAGCGGGCTGGGCGCCCAAAACCATGTCGTTTTCAGAGGGTCTATAAAAGGTGCAGCTTCTCACCTCAGAGCAAAGGAGCCAGCGTTCTCTCTCTCTCTCTCTCTCTCTCTCTCTCTCTCTCTCTCTCGCTCTCAAGACACACACACACAGATATTCTCAATTACTTGGGTTTGTAGTAGGAATTTTTATCTAATTTGCGGCCAACTCACTTGGCAGGCTTTGCACGTAAAGCTATCTGCTGCCGGTGTTTCTGCAAGTAGTACTGTGCATGGCCACCCTGTTGGGATTAAGATAAATTGATGCTGGCTGCTATAAATTACACTCCGCTCGTTCATTATCAATTAATGTATGGATCACTTGCCAGTGCAGGTTGGAAACTCTGGTGTTTGAAAACCATGGCGCTTGACTTTGACATATGAAATCATTCTCAGGGTTATTATATGGTTATTTTTGCTGTCAGTAGATCAAAAGAAGAAGAGTCAGATAGCTGTAAGAACGAGTATACATGGAGAGAGAATCTGATCTTTATGACTGCATTGAGCATTCGGAGCTTTCTAATGAGCAGCTACGTCAAGCTGGATTGACGGAATCCGGCATTAATCAGCTAGATAATGAGGTATGTATGCCTTTAACTTTAACTTTTAAGAGCCAACAGGCACGTAGCCCAGCGAAGGGAAGGGAATGATCCAAGTTCAAATCCCTGTGCTGTTCAGAACTTTGATTAGAGTAGAGATGGTGAGAAGAATGAAGAGAGTAGACAAATAGAAGAAGAGAGAGAGAGAGAGAGAGAGAGAGAGAGAGAGCTCTTGACGTGAGCAACAACTTACTTGTTAAGCATATATTCAAATGAGAGAATGAGTAGCTCTTTATACAAAGTGGAGTCACCATAAATAGAAGTGATTGTTGCAAGTCATGTTGCATGCTAGAATAGAAATAGAATTATGCTTCCCTAGAATATTGGAGAGCATCTCTTAGATACATGCATAGAATAAAGGAAATCCTAAGAACATGAGTCCACATGCAAATGGACACCTCAAATCATTAGTTACTGGCATCCCCCCTTAAGGCAAACAGGTGGACATTTGATCATGTTGCAGCATCAAGCATCTTTATGAGATGCTCTTTTTGATGATTCCCCCCTCGAATGGACACTGGGAAGAAGCCCAACACCAAGGCAAGCGGCTCAATACTTGTCATGAGATGCGAGCTTGCTGAGGAAATCTGCCATGTTGTCCTTTGTAAGGACATACTTCATGTTGATGTATCCTTCTTCAACCACCTGCTTGAGTAGATGATAAGCAATGTTGACATGCTTGAGCTTACTTGACACCTTAGGAGAATTGGTGAAGGAGATGGTTGATTTGTTGTCACAAAACATAGTGACAGGGAGTATTGCATAGGGAAGATGAAGCTCATGGAGAAGTTGGTGAAGCCATAAAGCTTCTCAGACAGCAAGGAAAGTCAAACGGGACCCTTTAATTTTCTTGAAGAGAATAATCAAAAACTCATTAAATATATCAAATATTAAAACAACTACTTGAATTAAATTGACAAATTAAAGCATATAACAAAACATAAGACAAGAGAAAGAAAAACATCACCATCAACACCATGCTGGGCGCAATCTTCCCCCCCCTTGTGCGTGGCCTTCCCCCACACATGAGTATTTCTTTATTAGCTTTCTTTCCACCAAAATTAGGCCATAGCCCCCAAAATATACAAAATGTGCTTTTAGAGAGCACGGCACTCTTCTTTAACAAAAATAGAGTGTATAATATTGGGACTAGGGTAAAGCCATAGGCTTTAATAAATTCCACATTATAAATGTATCTTTCCTAAAGTTCAAAATAGAAAAATCATTTGCTAAGGTTGCAAGCTACTATGCTTGTAAGAATAAATGGAATGCACATAAGAAACATTCTCCTCAACATCATTTATTAATCCTCGTAATCTTCTTGACCTGAAAATATAAGCCCAATTAATAATTAAATTAATTCCACCGCACAAACCATAACCAACTCATGACTACCAGGCGTAAGTACTTCCAGGAATCACCCTGCCAATACAAACCTAACTGAAATAATCATAGACGGCCCCAAGCATACATCATATACCGCATGTATTAATATTTTTAGTGGTGTCACCCACGATATTAACCTAGCGGGCATGACGCAAGAGTAACCTAGGCGTCCCCAAATTACTCAAGAGAGAAAAAGTAATATTCTTAAAGAAAACTTAAAATATATTCTCATAACATCCCTCTTGCTTGAGTTTACAATTGTCCTCAATTGCAAGTTTGCTGGGTTTGAAAAGAACGAAGGATCTCAAGATAAGCTTGGAAAAATTTCTCGGCATCCATTTTGCATCTTCTTGAGGATGGTTTTTGAATGTCAAAAGATATTTAATTAACATGGATCATAACAGTCCTCCCTGTTGGGAATCAACTGTCCTCAGTTGCGTAATCAATGAGTGGATGGCGTCATGGCACAAGTGGAGGACAAGATCGACATATCAAACAATTTCTGAAATTAAAACCAAACAAGTGAACGCATGTGAAATGTATCTAAGTGTCCCATACCACAGAGGTACCTTCCACATACAAACACTCTCGCTGGTGAAAGATAGAAGACATAGATACGTCTGGTGTAGCCATGTGAAACCAATCTAATGTCCCATACCATAGATTAATTCCACACGACACTACCTTAAGAACAGAAGTTTGAGACGGAGTAGCTAATTCCCTCTGAAACTTTCATTCTGACATAACTTTTCTCTATCCTCAAAATTAGACTACAAGTCTTATTCCAAAAATGAATTAGGTCGAAATGGAAATTCTTATCAACTTAAGATTGAAAAATAATCACTTACATTACTGTTGATAACTTGATGAATTCTGGGGATTTGTTCTTGATCTTAATCTTAATGAATTCTCGAGATTTGTTTTTTATCTTAATCTTAATCTTGTAATTGTCTGCTGACTAAATTCAAAAATTATAATCTTTGAATAGGTTTATAATTTCTTGAATTTGTGAATCTTACTTGTAAACAATGAAATGTAAAGAGGATCTTGATCTTAAGCTTAATCTTAAACTTGAAAACGGAACTTGAATAATGATAGACATCTTGCGCCCTAGTTGATAGCAAGAACTTGATATACTAATAATGAATCTTGGCTTAGATTAAAAATACTTGAATGGAAGAAAATTGAGAGATTAGTCTTTAATTAATCATAATTACAATTCTTGAATAAATCTTGTTCTTAAGGGGGTTTAAATTTTGTGATTGAATATATCTTTGACTTAGAGCAATTCTTGGTCTAGAAAGAATCTTGTACTTGGATAGATCTTAAACTAGAACACTTGAAAATTTAAACAAAACTTTACTTGAATTGGTATAAACTTCGTAATTGTGATTGGTATACAACTTAAGCTTGGTTTCTAGTCACTTGAGAGCTATTTCTTTACCTTTCTCATCATCACTAAATTCGATGGTGAAGCAATTGATAACTTGAATCAAAGACTGGAGAAACTTGAGTGGTTCTTGAATCTTCAAATTGGTCTTAATCTTCTGTGAAATGTCTAGCAATTTTACTTGAATTTGGGCAACTAGATCTTGAAGATAACTTTTGCTAATCTTGTCTCGATCTTTCTAGTTAGGTCACGGTATCTAAAATTCTTTTCAGGAGCTAAAGTTTTCTAACTAGGTCTAGAAGGAAATAATATTCAGAAAACAGATACAAAAGCAAACAAGAAATTGTATACAATAAATAATTTTTTTACACATACCTCCACCTTTGGTTAGTGTGTCGAGTGCGTTAACCTCTTCGGTGTCAAGCATGTCGTTTGCTGCAATTTGGTTCTTCTTTCTAGTTGGGCAAGATTTAGCATAATGTCCCAACATCTTACACCTGAAACACTTGACAATAGACAGCTTGGATACGATGTCATTGGTCGGGCTATGCATGTCAGATGCTTCCACAGTTTTAACTTTCTTCTTAATATATTTGTTCATTCTAGATAGATGTCGTTCAATCTTTCTTTGAAAGTTATCCCGATGCTCTCGTTCTTGATTAAAAAGAATATAGAGAGAATCAAGCTGTTCCTGAATAGTACGATGGTGCTGCGGGTATTCACCCATTTCCTGACAATTAAAAGGAATAGAAAAATTTAAAACAAGAGAAAAGATAGGGTTTCTTATCTCATATGGAATGTCGAGCTAAATGTGAATCCTGCCAAGTTAGCTCAATACACAAATGCATAATTTTTCAAGAAATAATCTATGTACCCTTTAAAATTAGAAAACTAGCCATAGGTTAAAGCAACATTTTAATGATATCTTCACTAACAAGCTATTTATATTATTCGTACTTCATGAGGATTTAGAAAACAACATTATTCACAAGAATTTGACAACTCTCAAAATTTCTCTTGAGGTATATTCTAAAAATCTGTAGAAGAAATCCAAACTAACTATATGTACATGGGATCCTTTTCCATAAAATATGATGGGAATAGTTAAAAAAATATTTTTCTTTTTTGTAAAACATTTTATTGATCTCATTTGTAAAGCTTTAAGCTTATTTGAAAGCTTTTAAAGCTTAGTCAAAAGCTTATATATATGTATAGTAAAATAATTTTCCTTCTACTAGGGTGTGCTCAGCGCATGAATAGAGAAGAGAAATAAAAATTAATAATAGTAATAATATGAAGCTTTTTTTAATTAATTTTTTAAATTATTATAAAGCTTTATCTCTATAAAGCTTTGTTAAAGCTATATTACAATAACAAAAATAAAATTTAAAATATATATATATATATATTATGTTGGTTTTATAAAGCTTAGTCAAAGCCTTTATAAATTTAAGCTATCAAACCTCCCCCACTAGTATTCGGGCAACGCAGCGCGCAAGATTAAAAAGGAAGAATAATAATTATTAAAAAAAAACAGTGCCTCATGCATTTCGCGCAACCGGCCTGCCCTTCAGGATGCGCAGGCCATCGACCGTCGGATGGAGAAAGAAGCCTGGAGAAAGAAGCCGCTGCCGCTCAGGTACGAAGGAGGGAGAGAGAGGGAAAGAAATCAATTAGAAATTGTATATATATATATATATATATTACTCTAAGCTTGTGCCCAGCGCAGAGGAAGAAAATGTAAATAAAAATTAAAAGTTTTTTTTTTGAAAACAACTTTTGAATAATTCTCAACTCTCTATTATAGAAACTGAGCAAAGGGAAGGTTTAGCAATTCTGATTATGGCTCTCCATGCTCTTCTGCTTACTCTTTCAATCCGTACGGACAGATTAAGAAGAGGATTAGTGAAGAGGAAGGTGGTTTTATGGTTTTGGGAAACCCACTAATGGTTTTCCACCTAGTTTTACCCTTTGGGCAATAGATTGATGGAGATTGATTACCCAATGGTCAAAAACAAGCTTTATTTCATCCATACATAAACAAAAATCCCTAAACGTGTTCTTCTTCAATTTAAATTCAAGAAAATTACCAAAATCACCTCTGTTTTTGTCTCTTTCACCTCTTTTGACCGCCTTCAAGAAAATTAAATTACACCAAAGCTCTGATACCACTCAAACGGGACCCCTTAATTTTCTTGAAGAGAATAATCAAAAACTCATTAAATATATCAAATATTAAAACAACTACTTGAATTAAATTGAAAAATTAAAGCATATAACAAAACATAAGACAAGAGAAAGAAAAACATCACCATCAACACCATGCTGGGTGCAATCTTCCCCCCCCCTTGTGCGTGGCCTTCCCCCACACAAGAGTATTTCTTTATTAGCTTTCTTTCCACCAAAATTAGGCCATAGCCCCCAAAATATACAAAATGTGCTTTTAGAGAGCATGGCACTCTTCTTTAACAAAAAATAGAGTGTATAATATTGGGACTAGGGTAAAGCCATAGGCTTTAATAAATTCCACATTATAAATGTATCTTTCCTAAAGTTCAAAATGAAAAAATCATTTGCTAAGGTTGCAAGCTACTATGCTTGTAAGAATAAATGGGATGCACATAAGAAACATTCTCCTCAACATTATTTATCAATCCTTGTAATCTTCTTGACCTAAAAATATAAGCCCAATTAATAATTAAATTAATCCCACAAATATTAAACAGGCACAAACCATAACTAACTCATGACTACCAGGCGTAAGTACTTCCAGGAATCACCCTGCCAATACAAACCTAACTGAAATAATCATAGACGGCCCCAAGCATATGTCATATACTGCACGTATTAATATTTTTAGTGGTGTCACCCATGATATTAACCTAGCCGACATGACGCAAGAGTAACCTAGGCGTCCCCAAATTACTCAAGAGGAAAAAAAATAATATTCTTAAAGAGAACTTAAAATATATTCTCATAACATCCCTCTTGCTTGAGTTTGCAATTGTCCTCAATTGCAGGTTTGCTGGGTTTGAAAAGAACGAAGGATCTCAGGATAAGCTCGGAAAAATTTCTCGACATCCATTTTGCATCTTCTTGAGGATGGTTTTTGAATGTCAAAAGATATTTAATTAACATGGATCATAACAGAAAGTGGCAACATACTCTGCTTCATCATAGAAGAGGCTACCAAAAGTTGTCTCTTGGTTTGCCAAGAGATAGCAACAAGAAGAGGTAGCCTGAGATGATCTTCATTTGAGGATCATGGCCTCACCAATCTGCATCTGTAAAGGTCTCCAAAGATAGAGGGCTTGCTCCTGTAAAGTAGGTTAGTGTATGCGCTTTTGCAGCATGTAGGTATCGGAGACACCTTTTGAGGGCTACACCATGCATCTTGCATGGCTCATGTAGTGCTGTAGAAAGAATGTGTCCTGTGTAGCACAAATCCATGCGAGTGCAAGTGATGCAATAGCGGATTTGCCCAAGTGTATGAGATTCATATGGAATATCATGCATAAAGCTCTTATCTATGTGAGTATAGGGAAGATCCTCAGGAGTAAATTTAGCATTAATAACCATAGTAGGGGCATAAGTAGATTGGGACATATTAGCATGTGCTAGTATTTCTTCAATGTGTTTTTCTTGTGAAAGAGGAAAAGGGTTCCATGTGGATCACGGATAACTTGGGTACCAAGAAAGTATTCTATAGACCCAGTGATAGGAAATTCACTTTGGAACATGCCTTTAGCTAGATACATCATGTATGCATTAGATGCTAGGATAGGATATCATCGACATATGGACATGATTAGAGCCCAACCATTGGTATGATGCAAGAAATAAAGATTGTGATCCATGATTAGCCTTTGCCATTCCCATGAAATAAGTGCATCATGCATGCGATGGTACCACTGATGCAGAGATTGCTTCAAGTCATAGATGGGTCGTTGAAGCTTACAGACCAAATGTGCATGGGATTGGGACACAAAGTATGATGGTTGTTGCATGTAGATATCCTCTTCAAGCCTACCATGAAGGAAGGCCGTTTTGATATCTATATGGTGAAGAGGTAGATTGAAATGTGTTGCTAGTGCAACTATTAACCAAAATGAAGCCATACCCGATAGTAGGGAGAAGGTTTTGTTGTAGTCGATTCCAAATTGTTGCGTGAAGCCGCAAGCTACAAGGCGATCCTTGAAGCGGTCCAAGCTCCCATCTCGGGGGGTGCACCTCAAAAAATGTAAGTCTACCACATGCGATCATCAGGTGGGGTTTTTTTAATCCAAAATATTGGGTAAATTTACAGAAATACAATTACAAGAGGGGTATTTTAATTGTACTTTGGAAAAAAACCCGTAAGTCTATAAAGAAAAAGGGGTAGTTTTACTAGCTCAAAATTCACAGATAAGGGGTTTTTTAAATACCCCTTGAACGCACGTCGTAGGAGGGGCTTCCATATAGTGCACCCCCCGAGGCTCCCATCTGCTTTGAATTTCTTCTTCAAGAGCCACTTGCACCAACAATGTTTTGGTGGGGTGGTGGTGGCACAAGCTCCCATGTATTTTGTTCTTGGAGGGCCTTCATCTCTTGGCTCATAGCTTCTATCCAGTCTGTAGAATGAGCACTAGAAAGTGCTTCAGAAATCATAGGGCATTGTGGATCCTCGAGAAGCTCTGGCGGGGGTTGTGTATCCACCTTCTCGCGTTGAAGAATTATCGAGAAGCATGAAGACTCGTAGATGTCTTCTAAGCTGTGAGTGTGGCCTCGTGGAGGAGATTCTCCATCATCATGGAGGCTCCTAGAAGGTTCCTAGGCTGAAGAGGGGAGAGGAGTTGTATTAGAACCAAGTGCCATAGATGAAGAGGGACAGAGGGAAGAAGATAGATAAATCGAGCGCTCCGTGGGTGAAGCCAGGCGAGAGGGAGAAATTGTATGGGATGGCGGCTCAAGTGAAGATGGAAGCACCATGAGGGAGAGGGGAGTTTGGTGCAGCTGAGGCGGCCATGGGAGAGCTGCGGGTGGTGAGGGAGAGCTCACGAATAGTAGGGTGGGTGCGTAGGGGAGAGCGTGTGGGTGCTTGTGCTTGGGAGGAGCCAAGCTTTGCACAAAGGGGTGTGAGGGGGTGAAGAAGGAGTAGAAAATCGGTGCTGCAGAGGGGAAGGTGGAGTTAGGTGGCGGCCATGCAACGTCGAGTGTGAGGTGGGGGAGGTGGGCAGGGAACATGCATGGCTGCCCATAAATAGATGTATCACTACAGAAATTAGTTAGGTTTCCCCATTATGTGCATCTATCCCATCATCATGTGAGTGTCTCATCCTATTCCAATTTGTAAAGCCTACACCAACTCTACAAATGTATTATCATTCATCTTATTCACATAATACACAAATGTATATTATGTGAAGCCTACATCAGCTCTATAAATGTATACAAACCAGCAGTGATCCACACACCTATACATCAATTCTATAGCATCTAATCCTTGCCTTAATCCCTTTTGAAATACTAGACAGTTTCTAGATGTCCAAATATCCCATAAACAAGTATATCTAACCAAGCTGAACACCACATCAACTGACCCCTTTGGTCCAGTCAGCTTCCCCAACAACCAGTCCCCCCAAGACCCCCTTAGACATATATTGGTAACCACCCCCACTAATCTATCTTGCTCCACAACCCCTTGATAAGCAGGGCATCCCCAAAAAGCATGTCTACAATCCTCAGCCTGATCCACATCTAGGACAAACACCTGAGTTAAAGTTTATATGTAACAACTTGTATCCAAGAGGGAAAGCCCACATGCATACTCTCCACAAAAATTGTGAACTTTCAAAGGTATATATTTAGACCCCATAACAATTTCCACCTCTTCTTCCAAGTGCCTATACTCCACCTTACCCTCTAGATTCTGTTATAGTAATTCACATTCAGCTCGCTCTTAATCATCTCCTCATACAAGCACTTGGTAGTCACCCTCACCTGCTTGGCCTCATTAATCCAAGTCCAATCCTTCAACCAACATGCCTCATTAAAGGCTGTAGAGGTCTATCCCTTCCCCATCTCCTCCAAGGCTTGTATTTCCACTTGCAAGTCTCTCTAATGTATCCCAAAGTCACCCCTTGTTTGTTCCAAATCTTTACACCCCACCTAAGACCTATCCCAATAATCTCCAATCCATCTCAATCCCTCCTGGTTATTCTTACATTCAGTTGGGCTAAGGGAGGAGTAAACTATGTGACCACCATATCTCTAAACTAAATAGAGAGTTCCCTATGACCCCTGTACATCCTTCCCACTTCATTAAGCCCATCACCTCCTTCCAAATGGTATTATTTGCATCGATGTTTAAATTTGAAGTGCATTTTGGGCTTCAAATTCACCCAAGGTTACAACAATGAAGCCTTATTCAGTTACCTAAGTTTCAAAATAAAGCCTAGTTTTTAGGTCCAAAGTTACATGGGTGTCTACACACACATGCAAACACGTATTATATAAATTATGTTATCAAACACAAAAAAATATATATAATCTTTCAAGAATTAGTGAAAAATATATGGATTCTGTGGCCTAGACACGTCCTCGTTGTGTCACCTTCAAGTCCCATCCTCCTTTAAAAAACATTTCGCCTCTGAGCTGTTGGATATCAATGCTCCATTGGACCGTTTTCTCATAATAGTCCAAACATGGAGCAGGTGGAATTTTCTCTTGGACAACTTGTCCTAACATTTTGGGGCCTGAATGGGGCCCAAGAAGAGCCAAGATGTCCATGGGAGGTGGGGCAACTACTACACAATTTGTAGTACATCTTTATGGGCCAAGTCTACACCGTGGACAGTGGCACTGACTATGAGCATGGACATGCATGGTCATGTCAAGGATTGCCTCACGTATACAAGTCTATATAGATATGTGGCCAGCTCCTTCTCCACACAATTCATCAGTTATTGTGAATTTACTCCCTAGCTTCTACTAGCATACAGCCTCTATCTTAGCAGTTCCAACTCAGCCATCGAAGCTCCCTTCACAGGAGCACACGGTGTGGGGATTTGCTATCTATTGTATCACTCCAGTAATATATTATTCTTCTCTATCTCTATTATTGTGCAATTTGAGTTTTAAAGTTTTTGTTGTGAAAGATCCTACTTTTTGTGAGTGTTCTCTTGTATACACCGTACGCTGTTTTCTCTTACATGGTATCAAAGCTCTGACTTGGTACAAGACTTCTTTTCCTAATTGTTATCTAGTAGTCCCTTAGAGAAATGGCATCTTCTATAAGACCTTTCCCACCACCATTTAGTGCTAATGGAAAGCTTAACGGCACCAATTATCCTCTCTAAAAGTTCAAGTTCCAGTCTATTTTTTCCTCCTATGAGCTTTGGGACACCGTCATTGGTATTGATGTTCACTTGCCACCAATTATCCTCTCTAGAAGTTTAAGCTTAAGGCTATTATTTCCTCCTATGAGCTTTGGGACACTGTCATTGGTATTGATGTTCACTTGCCACCACTAATTATCCTCTCTAGAAGTTCAAGCTATTCTTTCCTTCTATGAGCTTTGGGACACCATCATTGGTGGCCCTAAAACTTGCCTCTTGTGAAAAGAGTTTCTAGTGTTGCTTACCCACCCAGTATGTGAACTTCACATCCTGCCTATCAAAAATTGGTGGCAAATTCTCATCTAGCTTACCTTTCTACATCGCTGAAAGAGTGTGCATACTGAGATGCCCATATCTCTCATACCAAAGTTTACTACTCCTTAAGTTTCTCTGGACTACAAATGCCGATACAAGTTGTTCCTCCAAATTCCCTTTACAATGACTTTATCATCTCCATCAAGAATGATTGCACCATTCTTATCGAAATGAACCCATAAGTCACGGTCTGTGATGGGGCCGAGACAGAAAGGAATCTTCTCTTCATATCTAGAACCCAAAGAACATTTGAAAGTTGGTCTGGACTGCAAACACCAATATAAGTTGTTCCTCTAAATTCCCTTTACAACGACTTTATCATCTCCATCGAGAATGAATGCACCTTTCTTGTCAAATTGAGGCCACAAGTTGTCATCTTCATCAAGAATGACTGCACCTTTCTTATCGAAGTGAACCCACAAGTCATCTCCATCAAGAATGACTGCAACATTCTTGTCAAAGTGAACCCATAAGTCATGGTCCATGATAGCCAAGACAGAAAGGAGGCTTCTCTTTATATCTAGGACCCAAAGAACATTTTAAAAGAATTTTTGTACAACCTTCTTTAGGCATAATACCTAATCCTTTTATTGGGCACTTTGCATCATTCCAATTGCCACCCTGATGTCATCTCCCATAGGAAGAAATACCAATCCTTTCAATTGGTCATGTGCCTAGAAGCACCACTGTTAATGATCCAAGAATCACCATGTGCTCCAACATTAGGCATCTCACTGTACACTTCTTCAATGGCAATAAATAGCTCTATTTCTACAGCATGACTGGATTCTTCCTTGGTCTTTAGAGTGTCATTCTTGGCATCTACTTACTTTTTCATGTATTATTTGGCTATGTGCCCTTACTTGTTACAATGAAAACATTAAACCTTTTCCTTTTGATTTAAAGAGTTAGAATCCTTACTCTTCTTCTTTGTGTTGATAGAGAAAGCCTAGTCTCCACCACCATTGCGCCATTGTGACTCTATACGTCATCTCCTCAAAGTAATGAGATGAACTCCTTGAATGTGAGAGGAGTATTCCTAACACCAACATTCAAAGATGTAACAAAACTATCATAATGAGGCAGTAATATCCTTAGAATGAGCGAGATCCAGGGAGAGCTCACTCATATCGATTACAACCATCTGGTCTCACCAAGATTATTAATTCTAGTAACATTCAAAGATGTAACAAAACTATCATAATGAGGTAGTAATACCCTTAGAACGAGCGAGATACCCTTAGACAGCACAAGCGAGATCCAGGGAGAGCTCACTCATATCGATTACAACCATCTGGTCTCACCAAGATTGTTAATTCTAGTAACATTCAAAGATGTAACAAAACTATCATAATGAGGCATATACCCTTAGAACGAGCGAGATACCATTAGACAGCACAAGCGAGATCCAGGGAGAGCTCACTCATATCGATTACAACCATCTGGTCTCACCAAGATTGTTAATTCTAGTGAGAAAACACCTCCACTATTTCACCTTCATTCAGCTTCTCTTGTTGAAGCTAATTTTTGAGATTCTGAATCCTTGAGGGATTTGTGGTCTCATACTAGCTTTGTAATTAGGTCCATGCTTTTGTAGCTGTGGAGACATGCTGAGCCATGGTTATCACAATATCTTCCATGCTCGTGACTATGACATAAAGAGCATCTGAATCCCTTCATCTCTAGCTTAGACAAGGCACCACACTCACTGTAGCAAAATGGTGTTGCAGAGTGCAAGAATCGTGATATTGTTAAAATGGCAAACAAGGAGTATGCTTACTGGCAAGAATCTATCTAAATCCTTTTAGATAGTTAACATGGCTATGTACATTCTTAATAGGAGTGCAACAAAGTTCTTCAACAAAGTTCTTCAAGGGGATGATCTCGTTACATGCCTACTCGGATAAGAAACCTTCAATTGCACACTTGAAAGTTTTTGGGTGTGTAATGTTCTAGATGCTTAAAGAATGAAATTGGATTCCAAAATCAAGAAATGCATCCTTATAAAGCCTGGAGTCCAATGGATATAATTGGCTCTATGACCCTTAGGTAAAGAAGATCATAGTGAGCTGTGATGTAGTATTTGAAGAACAAGACACAAGGGAGAGCTCTCTTTAGCACAAAGGGGATTGTGTCCTTTCATTATGAGAAAATGCCTGATATACATTTTTTCCTTATTCACACTTGGGCGCCCAAAACTTACTTACTAGGGTCCTCAATTGGAGGATCATGTTTGTTAATCCAAAATGGAATTAACAACCACTAACACTAATAACATGTAACTCTGCTTATGATTGCTAAAAACAAAGTGAGCAAAAGATATACCCACAAAAAAATGCTCGCACAAATGCAAAAATGCAATCACTTGAAAACTACCACCACCCCTACCCCATTGAGAATTTTTGCTAATATCTAACCTTTACATTTACTAACTAGCCTTTCTCATTCCTTCCGGAGGAACAAGGACCGTTGAACGTCACTCAACATCAAAAGCCATCAACAAAGCTTGTCGATTCTCCCACACAAAGGTCTTCAACGCGATCATGAGGATGTGGTTAACATCAAGAAGGGGGGAATGTTAATCTATTTCTACGGTTAACAAGAGCTAATACCATTATCTTACATTAAGGAGTCAAAGTAGATACACCAAAAGGTCATGCATTCAAGATATGAAGCAACGGTATCCAAATCTATAAGTTGGATGAGTGCTCGTAATGGTCCAATGGAATAATTATGGCGATTTTTTGCTTCAAGAGCATGTGGTAGCAAGTTAGGATGAAGTATCAAGTGATGTACTTCATGGATATATTATGAGAGTAGTCATTGTAATAGCATTAGGCCTTTTATGAGCCTAAAGTGCCCAATCGGTCACAATTTAAGTGTGCAAACACTTATGGCCATGTATATAAGTGAAAATCTCTCATAATACAAAGGACTCTCCCATTGTGCAATAGAGTCTTGCTCTTTCTAATCCTCTTGCTAATCTCTTTCTAATCCAATGAGTGTGTGTGAGTGAAGTGAGGTGAGAGTAGGGACGAGTACACATAGTACAACATGGCGGTGTGGAAACGCTCCTCTCATGGGAGGCGTGGTGGAATTTCTTCTCAAGGAGTTGTGGATCTTGGAGACCTCAAGGGTTATGAGCTCGGCCATCAGAAAGATCCTCATGACAATTGCGGGTTGCCAGGCAATCTTTTTATTGGATGTGTTTCAAAGTGAGCCATAATAATTTTTTACTCTAAACGGCCTATCACCCCAAAATGGATGGCCAAATGGAGAGAGTTAACAAATGATCGGAAACCTACTTGAGGCATTATTGTCATGACATGCAACATGAATGGGATGAGTGGTTGCATATGGCTGAATTTGTATATAATATTACTAAACATTTAAGTATTGGTATGTCACCATTCGAAGCAATGTATGGTTATAAGGTGAATGTGCCTATGGTTGCTTTTAAGCAAGATATAGTGGATCCAAATGCAAAGGGAGGGAGTTGAGAAGATATATAAGAACTCCTTCAACAATGCAAAGATAACATAAAGAATGCCCAAGTAAGGATGAAGCAATATGAAGATGCTCATAGGAGTCCATTGGAATTCAAGGAATTCATAGGAAGATGAAACAATATGAAGATGTGCATAGAAGACCATTGGAATTCAAGGAAGGGGATTATGTCTTTTTGAGGATTTTCAAACCAAGATATGGTTCTCTTAAGGGAAATACACACACTAAGCTTGCCCATCGATTTTATGGTCCTTATACCAAGTGGTGAGAAGGGTTGGAGAAGTTTCATAACAATAGATGCTTCCATCCATAACAAAAATACATGATGTATTTCATGTATCAAACTTAAAGACTTATGTGGGACAGATTGTGCAAGTACATGAGAAATTGCCTCCTATGAATGAGGAGGGTAACATTGAGCATGTACAAGAGAAGGTGTTGGGAACACGAGAGAAGGTACTTCATAACCATACTGAGTGAAAGCATGAAAGGGTGTACATACTGTTAGTCAAAATAGTACAAAAATTCAATAGTACTAATATCCTATGTGAGAATATTGCTTTAAGAACTTTCTTTCACAAAATATTGCATCTAACTTAGCCAAAAGTACTCTAGTTTGACATGCAAAAAAATCAAAGTACTCAAGTACAAAATTAGTACCAATTTTTCCTTGGTCAAAAAGAATACTTTTTTAGACAACCTTTCATGCTTTCACCCTACTATGGTTAAGTACCTCATTAAATGGAGAGGATTGCAAGGAAGCTTCGTGGCAGCCCGCTTCCATCTTGGAAGGACATAAAGAGTTCGTGGGTGAATAACATGAGATCTTTGATGCAAACAATGGAGTGAATGCTTGCTATAACTTTTAGACATACATCATTGATGGCAGAGTGATGGCATTATGGGCATGACATGGGTGAGATATCTCATGGTAGTCACATGCTACTTCGGTGCGCCATTGATGGGCGGTTTTGTTGGTGGGACCATGGGGATAGACAATAATAAGTGTAATGTGAAAAGGGACCATGGTATATAAGTGAAAACAGATTTCCTAATTACAATTAAGAAGATATAATCATTTTTGCTATGCTAATAAGCTTTCCATAGACTAGTCTTGTGGTACTCCAAGCATGAGTGCAAAGATATGGTAGTCTATCTTAATTGAGTGCAAAGATGTGGTAGTCCATCTTAATTGAGTGCATCACCTTATTGCATTCTAAAAACCTTAGTATGATAAAAAAACCGATAAAAAAGGAAAATAATATATGATTTGCTAGTGTTAGTCTTGATTGTCTTTATTTATTTTACTTTTGTATTTTAAGAAGAATATTTCATCTTTTAACCTCATATAGATGAATAAATAATATCATATTGGCAGGAAGGTTTTGGGTGTCCTAACTTGATGGAAATTATGTGGAAAAAATAGGAGCTTCCTAACTTAAAGTAATGGAAACTGGGCATTAACATGGAAATTTGGATTTTGGCATTTGGTAGGTATACGCAGGGAAAGATTTGAAGGAGTTGGGTGTCTGACAGGAATAACAAAGCTGGTTTCCTAAAGTTTGGGCCTAAAACACAAAGGTGGTACTTGAAGGAGAAAAAACCTGCACACATCCTTATGGCATTAATAGAGAACCCTATTGGAAGAAGGCATGATGTGAAGATATAGACCAAGAAAGAGGCTATGCAAGAGAAGACTCCTAAGGGGTGCACCACTGAGACTTTATTGGTGGCTAGTCTACAGCAACTGGGTTATCACATTAGTTGGGAACACTTATCTTTTGTGTGGGAGGATGAGTGGTGGGATCAGATTTGTGGTCTACTAAATAGTGAAGAGTTGTACTAGTTTTTCTGATGAGATATGAGTAGCCTTCTGTAAAAGGTGGACTACTATATATGTAGTTGGATAGTTTATAAATATAAATATAATTAAAAAAACATTTGAGATTGATCTAATATTTTGTATTAGAAGATATTGTTGCTTGTGGGAGATTTGGGTCTCTAGGAATGTGTTGAAATTCAATAAAGGGGCCACTCAGGGGGTAGATGCAATAGAAATGATGTTCAAATGTGTGCACTTTTGCTAGTCTATAGGAATATGTTGATATTCAATGAAGTGGCCAATCAAGGGGTAGATGCAACAGAAATGATGTTCAAATGTGTGCACTTTTGCTGATTTCTATACTATGTAAATAGGATGAATAATAATATGTATGCTAAGGCAATTCAGGCATTACATGCAAGGATTATGTGATTCAGACCCTTGATGATGAGATGTTAGTACAGACTAGGATTCCCTAATGTTTCTTGATTGTTGGCATGAATATTCTTGGGATGATGTCAAAACCAAATACCTCGAATTTGGACCCAATCTAAAAGTTGTTACCCGAACTTGATTGAAAACCCCCATAGGGAGAAGACTAGTGGTGAAGATTTGGACCAAAGGGCAAAATTTTGAAGACCAATATTCCAAGGGCTTCACCTCTGAAGTACTGTTGACTGCCTGTATGTAGTTGGGCTTTCATTTTTCTTGGAAAAGATCCTCTTTTGTGTGGGTAGATGAGATGTGGGATATGGTTTGTGATTTTCTTAATAGGAGTTGAGACTAGAGGGAATATGCAAGCAGAAAGCCTTTTGTAAAAGTCTTTGATGAAGTTGTAGATACTAATATATTAATATATTATTGTTAAAAAAAACCATTTCATTTATCATACCACCCATTAATTAATGAATGGATACATTGACTTCTAGAGGTCCTTTAGGTCTACTTCAAATGAGGTCATCAATTGTGTCCTTGACTAATCTCCCTAGAAGCCAGTCCCCCAACATCCCCTCACCCCCAAGTTGCCTTCAACCCATTTACCTATTTTTCCCCAAAACCCCCTTATTGTAGGGTAGTCTCAAAAAGCATGTTTCCCTTCTTCAATTGCTGTGATTTGTATCTGGGGCATGTCCATGCAATGAAGTTCCTTTGAAGAAGCTTAAATCCAGGAGGCAAAGCTAGCAAGTATACTCTCCAGTTGGGCTTTCACTGGGATCAGTGATTCCCAAATCAGATTCCACCTCTTCTTCCAGCACCAAACTGACTTTCTAGACTCTATTACAATATTTTACATTAATTTCACCCTCACTTATCTCATCATACAATGTCTTAGTAGTGATTCTATCCAGTTTGTCCCCATTGAACCAGGTCCAGTCTTAAAACCATCTTTTTTCTCTCTCTCTAGCCAAGTTGTCATCTTCCTCCTTTATATGAGTATGACATTCCAAGTACTGATCAATCTCCATCCTAGACAAGCCACTCATTTTCCTCTTCTTTTGTAATACATCCAACAAATTCCCCCAATATTGCCTTTCCTGTCTTTTCTGATGAGCTCTCAATTTACCCACCGTTCTGATGATGCCTTGCATCTCATGTGCAAACTTTCTTCAAGATCCCTCTCTCTCTCCCTTGCTCTTTAGCCTGTTAATGGCTTCTTTTGTAAGAAGTATGAACAAGTCATCCTTAAGCAAATTGTTGTTCACCCTCAACTTTCTCACTGGAAAGTTTCTAAGTTCATCTTCCCCCCATTCAGTTATCTGCCAGCCCCACATTAAAGGCATATGATTAGAGAGCACAGAAGAGGTTTTCACTTTGACAGATATTGTGTGGGGCACCCATGAAGTCTAATGGCTAAAGAAAACTCTATCTAGTCTAGATGATGACCCCAGATATTGAAGACTGAAATAGGTGTGTCCCAAGTCAAAACCCCAAGGTCTCAAATTCCAACCATTAGTCAACCCCATTTTACCTCTAAGATTATCCCACTTCTTCTTCTCCTGTCCCATCATGATTGTGTTAACCATGTTGAAATCCCCCATTAGAATACAAGGGCATTGAATGTCCAATTTACAAATCCACTCCCACATTTCCCCTCTGATTTTGTGATTATGAGCATATATGTTGATTACCCATAACTTCTCTTCATCTAGTTGAATCTCCACAAATAGTATCCTACCACTGGGATGGTTGGCAATAATAATAGGCTTTAAATCTTTTTTGATTATGGAAAGAACCCCACTAAAACTTGATTTTATCCCCTCATACAATACTACCCAATCTATGAAGCTTTCTTTCCTACCCCCTTTAGTATCAACTAGATTATGTTCTTAGATAGCCATTGTGGACAAATCCTAGTCTTTCACCCCCCCCCCCCCCCCAAAGGTTGCATTTTTTTCTTATCCTTCAACCTTTTAAAATCCAAGTGCATCCCCTAATCTTGCTTCCCTTATTCATTCTAAGGTAGTAGCAGGGACCATCTCTACCTCCAACCCTTCTTCTCCTCTTGTCTCTATACTTGACTCCCCAGCCCCTGTCTGAATCTCCCTCCATGCAGTATCCACTTGCCCATTGAACCTCCCCATGGATGCGGTCTCACTATCCTCACCTAGAGAACTAAAGGGATTAGCATACATAGGAGGAATGAACCCTTCCAAAGACTTGCCTGTTTCCACCCCTTTCCCTCCCATTTTGAGTTGATTGTTTATGCCCCCCCCCCCTCCCCCCTCCCCCCTCTGTCCCTAACCCTGGTCCATCCATGATCCTCAAATTCTTTTTCTTTCATGCTTATCTTCTCTTTGTCCCCCTTCTCCTTTATTAGCGTGCATACCTGGGATTTCAACTTTGCCCCCCCCCCCCCCCCCCCCCACTGAACCCTCTTCCTTATTCCCTTCTTCATTTATTTCCATATTATTGCCCAATCCACAATTTCTAGCAATATGACCGAAGTTCCCACATCTGAAGCAAGCTCCTGGGAAGCTTCCAAACTTCAACTTCAATTCCATTTTCCCCAGTTCCCCTAAGTCCAGTTCAAGAGATTTTGAAGTTTCAACTGCTGTTGCCGCTGTATTCCAAGATACACAGACTTTGTTAGAGTGGTGAGTGACTATTGTCTTCATCACTAGGCACAAACAATACAGGACCTAGGGCACTTGTCAATTCCTTCAAAGCTGGTCTCAACTAGGGAGGGAGACCTATTATATCAACCCAGACTGGGCACGATTCCCTGAGGCTTTGATTCACATCAAAAGTGGGATCAAAAGACATAGCATGTATCAACTTTGGCCCCATAAATAACGAAGCTTTTGCAAACAAATTGACCACTAATATTGCACTGCTCATGGAAAACAGACCAACTTGCCTTTTGACCAGCTTTGATGAGATGTTAATACAAGCATTCAGACGGGAAGAAATCCAATCCTACTGTCGCCTTTTTACGACCCCATCATCTCCTTTATCTTCCCTTTCTCTCTTCATTTCGTCCTTTGGGTCCCATTCGCCCCATCCCCCCTCTCCAAAACTGATCCTAGCCATCCTATCCCTACATGCATGCACCAAGCATGCGCTCTAGGCAGCCGACCGTGGTACTGACGCATGGACCACCATGTGAAAGCATTAACTACCACGTGAAATCATTAATCGCCACCTAATCTCGTATCTCTCGACCTCCAGGTGATATCGCTTGGTTCATAAATGGTTTATCCATTGATAAGGATGGAATATTCACAGAATATATTTAATAAAAATGCAAAAATATATTTTGGTGCCATATATTCTTGGTAGGATTTGAAGAAAAAACATTGTTGTGCATGAGAGTGGCGGTGTATATTCACAACTTTTATTGTAGGTGTATTAATTAAATGCCATTGATGTGGCATTTAATTAATACAACCTTGGTATATCAGCCCCCTCTCTCTCCTCCTCCCTCTCCCTCCCTCCATTAAATGCCCTGAGGCCTTTTATAGAGAATTGTGAGACCTTAAATAGAAAGGATATGGGTGAATGCATGCAAATAGAAAGCATATGGGGGGGTCATCATTTCATTGCCTTAAATAGAGAGGACATGGAAAGGTGAATGCATGCAAATAGAAAGTATATGGGGGGTCATCATTTCAATGCCTTAAATATAGAGTATATGGAGGGTTATCATTTCATTGACTTTTTCAAGCATTACTCATTACATACTAAAATGAAACCTTAGAAAAACACTCTTATTCTTGAAAATCTCACAATTATATTTAATGGAAATGAAAAAAACATTTTGTCATGGGTGCTTATTCACCCAAATTTTGTCGTGGCATTTATTAATGCTGCTGACACAGTATTAATAAATTGAACGTTTAAATGTACCCTTAATGAAGGGTACGTTTAATTAATCTTCAACCCAAGCATGCTCTCATTGCCTCCTCACCCGCCTCCTCCACCTTCTTGGCTATTCGTCTGCTCACCTCCTCTCACATGGTCGCATGTTCGTGCCTACTCGCCTCCCTCCCTCACCCAGTTCAGTCCTCAAGCAGCCATGACAACCTCTCTCCCCCGTCCACCACCCACTGGCCCTCTCGCATGGTCGCACGTCCGCGTCCCTCCCTCGCCCAGCTTAGTCCACAAGCAGCCATGGCAACCTCTCTCCCCCGTCCACCACTGGCGTAGTTGCCTCCCATAGCGTGCTCAGCTCCCTCCCCCACTCCATTCCTCACGACGACTGTCCCAAGCAGGGGGAGAGAAAGAGAGGCGTCAGCCCATGAAGAGGGACTCTAGAGAGAGCACAATATAGAAGCATGCATGTCCACGTGCATTCGAAGCATCCGTTTACTATTTTAAGTTGATTTTATGAGATTTGTTTCTAAAATAAAAAGGGTATGAATATTTCAAACTTTCTATTTTTTTCCAATGTTAAATGAACCAAGATTTTCTAACATTTACCTCTCTAACTAATTAATGAAACCCAAAAAAACGTTTTGGGTGCTTATATATTGGCTTTCAATGGGGCACGTAAGCTGAGGCGACAGGAGAAAAAAATATTTGGCAAATCGAGAGACACGGAGAACACAATCGTCGTTCAGAGAATGACACGTGGCGAGCATCTGGAAGTGGGATCGAGCGGTGATACGCATCGCTGGGAGACCGGTCTGCGACCGCGATCTCGGACCGCCGGTCTTTTAGAACTGGGTTAACGGGATTTTGGCACGTAATATAGTTCGTTCCTTCGAGGCCTGCTGCTGATGCCGCTTCCGCTTGTTGAGAAAGCTTGGCCATAACCATAGCCGGAATAAAAGCAGTCCTGCTTCGTATTCTTCTTGGTCAGTCTCTTCGATCTTGCCTTTCCCGCTTGCCTGCAACAGAAAAGCAGACCACCTTGCCCTAACTTTTCTTTTACGCGGCAGCCAGACTGCATTGGTCTCAACGTGCCTTCGAATCGACAGAAAGTGTAGGTTTTGTGCTCGGCATCTCCACCGGCGGCCTCAGAGAGCAGGCTAGGGAAAGAACAGGAAAGTATCGCCATAGCAATTACACACAGATCTTTTTGTTTCGAAAAGCTACGGTATTCTGCGTTTCAGAGAGCTTCCCTCGTTTTCGAATTGCTGTAGGCGTAACTATTGGCAGAAGCGCACTGTGTAGGAAGCCAAACCCTAATAATTTCTTCTGCATATACGCCAACAGCTGGGGGAAAGACCGTAAAGACAAACTCAGGGTCTCTTCACCCTTTTTTTTTGAAATCTTCTCTGCGCAACCGGCCTTCCCTTTGTTTTCTTAAAGGAAGACCGAGGTTTTCTTGGTAGGTCTGGATGCTTTGAATCTTTATACGGCCAGCATTGCTTTTATGTTTTTTATACGGGTTCAGGCTTTTGATTCTGAAGAGCTGTTTTTCTTTATCCACATAGAGGTCATTTGCAGCCTCAGAAACGGCTATTGTTTTCAGAACGTGCATGGTTTTTCTGTGATCACCTCTGGCATTTGTGAAGGGGGGGTGTGTGTGTGGAAAACATAGATTTTTGCTGTCATCTCTACACCCTGAGTCCTGCAGAGGGTGCTAGCACCTCCGCTTGATCACAAAAACAAGTCTAAGAAAGTGGATGCAACGATCAGGATTTGTTCGGCTTTTCGACATCCAGGACCATGGTAAATATTTCTAATGGAGAGAAGTGAACTTTCCTTCATCCCGGGATGGCTCAAGGGAGCTGCAGGGGGTGGTTTGGCCACACACCATTATCAAGGTATTTCCTTTTTTTTTGATCTTATGTTAAAGTATGCTGATGACCTGCAACGTGCAGCTGCTGTTATTCATTAAACCACTTATGTCAAAAGTATTGCTCATGACTTTTAGATTGCTGCCGTTCTTTGTTTTCAAAACTTGCTTCTTTGGTATTAGCAGCCAGATTGTGTTTTGGCTATGACTTATGTGCAGATGAAGGAGGATTTTCCAGGACCAAAGTGACACAGCAATTGCTTGCAGTTGGCAATCACTTAGACTCTCCTCGAGGATCTTCTTCTTCTGATAGGGTCTTTTCCCCATCCTCTAGGCGAGGCCATATCAACAGTTTACTTGAGAAAGACCAGTTCACCACAGTGCGCGTCCACTCCGGCTTGAATCGGAGCTCCTCTATTCGCAGCCATGACACATCAAATTGGGAGCGAGATGGATATAGTGTATGGAGTGACCGAGAATATGAGCATGAAGGTGATAGGGACTTCCATCCTAAGAAAAAGGAATGGCTTCTTGGGGTTGTCTCAGATGAAAGGGAGAGGGACAGGGAGCGTGGGGAACATGGAATGCTTCGGCTCTCTACTGCAGGATTGTCAGGACCGTATGACACTGACATGCGGTTGCAGTCAAAGGGGCTGTCTCCTAGGTTATCTGCTGACAGTGGATTGCGCAAACTGACTGAGGTTGTCTCAACCATGCCGTCTGCTAGTGGGGGTTTGGCTACTAGCATGCAGAAAGCAGTCTTTGAACGCAACTTTCCTTATCTTGTTGGAGATGACAAACAAAATAGTCTGCTTTTGAGCTCTGGAAGTGCTTCTATTGCTAGCCCACGTCCTCTTTGGCAAGGGTCTTCACAGCCAGATTTGGGTCGAGCTTCCTCACCTGCATTGCCTGGGGGTTTTGCTAACCCCATCTCAACCGTCTCAGCACCTATTAGTGCTTGTGCAGGAGGAATTGATGTTTGGAGCTCAGCTCTTGCAGAATCCCCTATTTCTAATGGTAATGTGCAGGGCAATAGTTTGGCAGTCAATGTTGCCCCCATCACCACCTCTAGCCAGACATCAGCTTCTCCTGTGCCCGGGCCAGCAACAACTGTGACCCCTTTGAATATGGCAGAGGCCTTAACTCAGAATCCACCACGTGTGCAAACACCCCCTCAGGTGGTGGTTTAATATTAGCTTATGTTTTTCACCCATGGTTTCTCTTTTTTTTCTCCAATGCAGCGGTATCTTCTCAAGTTTCTTTATAACAGATGTGATTTTGTATGCAGTTATCTCTTGAGAGCCAAAGGTTGGAGGAGCTTGCCCTGAGGCAGTCTCGTCAGTTGATTCCAATGATTCCTTCTTTGCCTAAGACCATGGTATAGTTTCAAGCCTTATGGGATGTTTGAATTTATTCCAGCCTTTTACTATTAAGAATGTTCATAAGTGAAAGATTTCAATCAACTAAGCTTGCTTAAGGTACTTTTTGAAAAGTCATATCAAAGGTCAATTTTTGTTTATATGGGCTTGTATTTTAGCACATTGTTTAGTGAACTGATTTTAGGTTGTATTGCAAAGAAAAGTGTTTTCTCCCAGTTAGCCACCTTCAGATTTAGATAAGGTTAGAATCATTTGAATCGGATATTGTTTGTAAGGATTGACTCGTGTGCAAGTCTGGCTGGCATCCTCTTCTTGTGGATTCTACAGAAGTGGAGGTTCGATTCTTGTTATGGTGTACAATATGTGGACTGCCAATGATTTATGCATGGTTTACTTCACATGATCTTATCCCTCATAACATTATGATCTTGAGCTTGACTCTTGAGACTCTCCAGTTGAGATTTGATCCTTTGAAACCCAAAGGAAAAGGTAGTCTCTGACTTTTGGTTAAGCAGTTTTCTCTTTGAAGGCTGGGTTCACAGCTGGGTGGACAGTTTGGCTAGGGGACCGGCTGTCCCAAAATGATATGGGTGTCTTTAGTGGGCTATGCCAATTGGTTGATAGGGAGGGGTAAAATATTCTCGTTTGAACATCGTGCCGCACACTCCCCTGGACATTGCACTCAATGTGTGACATGCATTGTAGAAGCATGTCTATGATTAACGCTAAGCAAAAAGCATTAATGCTAATCCTATGTTTAGCAAACACACATTCCAAACATGAATATGTGCAATGATCTTGGATCTTGGCCTAGATCCAATTCATGCATGCCAATCTATGTGCATACAAAAGCTTGCTAGGTCCATAGCTTTGTCATGCTCTCTAGATGCTTGCCATTTGGCCTAGAGCTGGCTCTATCCGGGGATTCTTGCCAACACTTGTGAGATGCTTGAGAGATCTATTTGATTTCTACCTTTCCATGCCCGTTATATACGGATAGGATGGAAAGTCGTGTTCAGATTGGTTTTGCCTTTTTACCTACATAATAATGTCCAAAAAGTCATATTTGGCCTCCAAACTGTGCCCAAAAGGTGTCCCATTTATGGGCACATGTTTTGGGCACTTCTAGGTAGATGTAGGGCCTCAAAATTAGGTCCAAATTGTCCTCTAAATCTGCCCATATACTTGCTAGGAAAGATAATCATGTCTATGAGCATCGGGATTAATGGATCCCCTCCTGCTAAGCTTGGAACACTGGAGTACTCCATACACCTTTACTCCGATTCTATTTCGGTCCAATTGAATTCATATCCTTTGGCTCGATCCCCAAGCTTCAAGTTCTTTGGCTCGGTATTTGGATCTTTTGAATCACATGTAGTCTCATGATTGGGATAGATTTTTTGGAAGTTCCTCGAAAACTATTGGGCTGACCTCTTCAAAATAGGATTTTGAGAGATCTACCTTCTCGAAAACTATCGGGCTGACCTCACCCTCCTCTAAACGGGATTTGGAGAGATCCACCCGCTCGATTTGCAGTTCTGGTTGTGGTTTGGCTTATGGCTCTGGCTTTGGGTGGAGGCATAGTTATAAGTAATCATAGGGTTAAAAGCTTATAAAAGCACTGGGGCTAATTATAAAGCCGAGTGGCCTATATAAGTGAAACCTAGGCTCATAAGTTATTGCGATTGTCTGGTCTGACATTGTTGAGTATGGCCCATCGGGGATGTTAGTAACTACTCCCTAATTTCTTGAGATTCATATTGTAAATTCTCTATTATCCATGGACATGGGTGTTGGACACTACATGCATAGCCATGGAATGTTTATGGTTAAGCTTCCTATGTATGTGTATGCTAGCTGAATCTACGAGATCCTGTTTGTATGCATGGCTTATTTTTATTTGCTTGTATTGTTTTGTTTGCCTGGACAATGCTTGGATTTTATTGCATGAGAAGGTCATGGATTTGGGGATGCCTGGATTGCACCCATGGGTTAGTATGTTGCATAATTTGTCTTCAATTAACTTGTATTGATGGATTTGTACAGGAATAATTGATATTTTGAAGGTAGCCCACTCTTATGTGGGTTTTCTATCTCCATGCATGCATGATAGTTTAGCTAAGTATGGTTGATAAACTTCTTCTCCATGATGAGAAACCCCCATGCATGCAACATGCATGGTCAGAAACCCCCATGCATGTGGCATGCACAGCTAGAAATCCCCATGCATGTGACATGCATGGCCAGAAACCCCCATGCATGCAACATGCATGGCTAGAAACCCTCGTACATGCAACATGCATGGCCAGAAACCTCCATGCATGCAACATGCAAGCTTTTCCAACTACATGCATGCATCATGCAATACTTTATCTTTTCATGTGCCATGCAAGTTTATACTTTTCTTAAAAAGTAAAGCATGCAAGCTCACTTATCTCCAAAAGAATCATGCAAGATTAGTTAACTCAAAAGAAAAGTAAAAGAGTAAGCTTCTTCCCCACTTTTTACTACACGAGTTGCTCCTTTGCTAGTAGCCATTCTTTGTGATCCAAAAGTCTTGCACAAACCTCTCCCTACAATATCTTTTCATGAGCAATAACCTCCACTCCTTGTCTTCATCTAGGCGCTTTCGTCTAGGCTGAATACAACTCTATAAATTCAGATTTCCAGCCTCATTTCACATATTTCTTGGGCTTTGTTTATTTCTCTATCTAGTGCACTTATTATAGAGTATTTTTCCAGCCATAGCATAGTGTTTTTCTCTCTCCAAAACACTAAGAAGCTGGCTGAATTCTGATTTTCAGAATTGAAAGTCTCCATTCAAGCTAGAAGAAGAAGAAGAAGAAGACTATTCCCAAAGATTGAAGCTAGTGTACAGCAAGCATAAAAAGAGAAAAGAAGATAATTGCTGAATATCACTAGAAAAGGTTGTACATGACGTGGAGCAGCACGAGGGAGGTCCCGAAGGTGCTGCCTATCACTGCAAAAGCTGAAACTAGATCTAAGAATGAGGCTAAGCCTAGCCACCTTTATATAGGTGGGAGAGGAGCTGGTTAGCCAGTAGAAAATCAGAGGACTGGCTGACAATGCATAAAAATGCTGAAATGATGCCTAAAAATAGGCAAAAAATATGTAGTGCCTAGATGCATATGCAGGGCTTCATGCCCAGATACAAGCATGAATGTGCATGGGAAAGTCCATCTGGGGATGAAATAATTTCCAACAGTTTTTGCTATATTGGCACTTGTACTTGCTGTATCAAGACTTGTACCAACTGTAATGCCTCTTGTACCAGCCTTTGTACCTGCTGTACCGGTGGTTGGGGCACCCTTTCTACACATTAGATGGCCAGTTTCTTGTGGAGAAGCTGTAGCAGCAATGTGGGTGTAAGGGCAAGAGATTATGTTTATGAGTTCATAAACAAGGATTATGTGATATTTGATATTGGGCTTGAGTAAAAGCCAGATGTACATAAGTGCTTATAGAGGCTGTAGAATTGCTTTCTTGTGTTTGGGCAAGTATCAGATGCCTTGTTGTATAAAATGCACTAGAAGTGTATTTGGATAAATCTGGCCATCTCCATAAAGGAAGATAAGAGGCTTGCAAAGCTTGTACATTTTTTTGGGTGGGTTTTTTTTTTTTTTTTTGGGGGGGGGGGGGGGGGGGGAGGCCTGAGTGTGGTCTTATTAAGCAAAATCTCTGTGACGTGTGTCGCGGAAGCGTGTTCATGATTAACACTAAGCAAAGAAGATTAACATTAATCCTATGTTTAGCAAAGATACAGAAGAGAAGGAGAGATAGACCTAATCGACTATATATTGCTAAAACATGCTATATATACAATGATCTTGTTGATTCATAGCTACGTGTGAATGATCTTGTTGATTCACAACTTCATGATGTATACCAAAGATCCCTGTAGCCCTCTACTTGCAATCGGACAAGAGAAGCGTCATAATCCCGTGATCTCTCTCAGAAGGAAACAAACAATACAAGCCATGAAACCCAAGACAAAGCAACAAACCCTAAGCCTAGTAGGCAAAGCGGAAGAAACATATCTGGGTGCAGGCATACTCGCCACCCAACCATGGCAGTCGTGAGCGAGGCTCACAAACTTGGCCGTCCCCACCGAGCCACGAGCTAGAGCGTCATGCCCTCGTGAGTGCCTTGCCATCGTCCTCATCTGGTGTCCCATACCATTCGGGGTTGTCTCCCAAGGACGATGGCCTCCTGCGCGATGGTGCTCCCGCTCCATGCGGTCCACACTCGTGTGCTCCATTTGTTGGTGTGTGCCCAACTGGTATCCCTCCCCCCAATAAATAGGGAAGGAATGCCTAAAAAGCACATGCTATCAATAGCGGACCAAAAAGCACATGTCCGTCCACAACATATCCATAGTCACCAAAAAACGCGTTTTGGTCTGGCGAAACTTGCGAAACGTTTTGTGACAAAACGTTTCTACAAAACCTTCAAAACCTTTAACAAAACGTTTTGTTCACTTTTAAAATGTCAAATTTTTTGTTTTTTTTTCTCCCAAAAAATGCGTGCTACCGTCGATATCGACGTCGACGTTGACTGCCCTTGATCTGCCTGTTGCGCGCTTCTGTCACCCCCTCACCTTCGCGCGAGTCTATTGCTAGTCTCCACGTTGTTGCACCCAGGCCCCACATGTGCCCACGTTGGAGACTCCCCATGTGCCCATGCTGGAGACCTCAGCACCCCACATGTGCCCCTTGCTGTCGACGACTGCTGCTCCTTGTGCCCTCTAAGCAGTGAGCACTTGCCACTGCTGCCCCTTCTTCTCCTCCTCCTCTTCCCCCTCTTTGCCTGTCATGTGCATGCTTGTCCTTCTCCCATTCCATACTAGCTAATCTGCACTCTGTGCTCCATAAATCTTGGTTCGATCTGGTTCTCATACTCTTTATCTGGCTGCCTCTTCTGGACCAGCATCTGAGAATGTCCATGGCATCTTTCATGCACATGACATCCCCCTCTGCTAAACTTGATGACGAGATTCCAACATGTTCTTGGATGACTATCATCATCCCAATCTTTTCCCGAAGTCCCTCTATCCATCCTTGGCAACCCTTTTCTCTGAAAGCCCGGCCCGGTCTCCAAAACCACTCTGTCTCATAATAAGATCTATGCATCTGTTCTATCTAGTCCACAATCCATTCTTGCCCTGACTCTGAACATTGTCTTGGTCTTCATTCCTGAGAAATGAGTCTGGCACTCTCACATCACCCCTTGGAGGGTAATCCTCCCTTGGGACCGTTGCTCGAGAACCTATCTGGCTCACAAGACTGCCATCCCCTCTGGCTCTGTGGAACACCACCAACAAACCTCCTGGGAGCTCTTCCCGATTTTGTGTTCCTTGCCTTGGGCTTCGTATCCGTGTACTTTCCTGTACCTTGGATTCTGTTTCCAGGAGTTTAGGGCTGAAAGAAGACCCCCAGAGCTTCCGCGTGTTACATTGGTATCAGAGCATCAGGCTTAGCAAAGCTAAACACTGATTCAGTCCCATATGATGGTGTATAGGTCCAAGGTACAGGAAAGTACACGGATACGAAGCCCAAGGCAAGGAACACAGAATCGGGAAGAGTTCCCAGGAGGTTTGTTGGTGGTGTTCCACAAAGCCAGAGGGGAAAACTTGCTAGGAGGTTCTGCTAACTGTAACGCAGACAGAAGAGAGAGTAGAGAGAGATAGTATATTTCATATAGTACAAAAAGGTACTTTTCTACAGCCCTAGGCTGCCTCATACAAAAGGTGATAAACACCCAAAATCTAGTCTCTACTTGGACCCTAAGGACCCATTCCCTAGAGGAATGAATGAATACAATGATGAGCACTTGCACCCTTTTATAGTCCCTTTGGACATCTTGGAGTGCTGGCCGACCAGTAGTCGGCCAGCCGACTGGACACAAAATCCATAAAAGCTGCGCCAATAGGTCTTCTTGCTATGTCATGGTGCGTTCTCAGATGCCTTGCTCTCTGGTACAGCCGACTGGTCCTGTCGGCAGCCGACAGCAGCTTCCATGCTTTCCAATGCCAATCCAAGCCTTGGCTCCAAGTCCAAGCTACTACCTCATTTGCACCTTGTGCTCCAAGTCCTAGCTCTAATCTGTTTTTCTTGGCTGCCCCTTCTGGATTAGCCTCTAAAAATGGTCATGGCTTTTCTTGCACATGACATGCTGCTCCCTTGCACATAGCTCGTCGGGCCTGGAGATGAGAAATCACGGGAACGCCATGAATGCTCTAGGGTACTAAGGTACAGCTCATGTTGGTAGCCAACTGGGGAGAGATGGCGTCCTTAGAACTGCCCATGTCAAAAAGGATTATGAACTGTCGGCCCTTGGCAGAGCCATAAGCTCGGATTAGGCTTTTTTGTGTGGTTGTTGCCTCACCCTCCTGTTTAGCATCAAGTACCACGGATGGCATGGAATGCATAGAAGGTAAGATCTGAACCGCATTGGTGGTAGTAGGCGGGTCTGGAGGAGCGGGGGATACAGCGGCCAGGGGGTGATGTGAGAGTGCCAGACTCAGTTCTCAAGAATGAAGACCAAGACAGTGTTCGAGTCAGGGCAAGAATGGATTGTGGACTAGATGGAACAGATGCATAGATCTTAATCTGAGACAGAGTGGTTTTGGAGACCGGGCCGGGTTTTTAGAGAAAAGGGTTGACAGGGATGGATGTTTGACAGAGGGACTTCGGGAAAAGATTGGGATGATGACAGTCATCCAAGGAAAAGGTTGGAATCCTGTCATTAAGTTTAGCAGAGGGGGATGTCATGTGCATGCTTGCCCATGTACATTCTCAAGTGATGAGATAGCCTTGTGTTTGTAGGCGCAGAGTCCGAATGAAGACTGGACAATCTGGCGAAACCTCGGAACATGCGATGGATCATGGTGTCCCATACCACCATGATACACCCCATACCCGTGCTATGATTGCTACAAAACACTAGTTTGTGGATCTGTCGCGATGTATTAGAAACAATGAATGCCAATGGCTGACCATATGCCACAAATTGAAAGAACTACTCGAAAGAGCGAATCCCAATCGAGACAAGTGACCAAAACACGGTCCAGGGATTAGACAACATGTGTGTGCGCAAAGAAGGCTTCCTTCACCAGCATCCCAGTCGAAGCATCAATCTAAACCCAAAAAATCTTGGAAACCAAACTTTGCTTCCAAAAACTTATGTGCACAGCGCAAGTTCTTGAATAACCATGATTCAATAGTCTTGGTATAAGAATAGGTGGGTATACGTGGAATAGCGTGAATATGTAGCACGAGTTCAGTCTTAGCAACAATGTTTTCAGTCCTAGATTCAATGTGGAAAGTGGAAAAACCAAATTAGGGTTTTCGTTTTATTTTTGCTTGTAGCATAGGTTGCATGTAGGGTAGAATCTGCAAAAGACTTAGCCTAGGTCTAACCTAGGCAGGAAAAGACTTCTTTTTGCTACTCCCTCCACCAAAACCTCACCTCGATGGAGAGCAATGATGCTCGGAAAGGAGAGTTATGGCATGAGTATGAGACTATGTAGAGTCGTTTGGAGACGGGAAGATGAAGAACGATACAAAAGGGAACAGAACGCCAAGCTCAGTATGAACAAATCATTACCAAGTACGAGCAACAACTCATAGAAGAGGATTGTCGACAACGCGAGAAAGAAGCACATCAAGTAAAGTGTCAAGAAGAGGCGTGTCAAGGTCAACTTCTGTACAAGCAAAGATTGGCACAGCTCAAGGAAACATGGGCACAGTTCATGGCAGCATCAAAAAAGGCCAAGGAGGAATCACCTAGGGTTGTGAAGCAACCCATGACCGAGAGTGTTGATGCAACGAAAAGAGAGCTTCTACGACAAGAGTTCTCAAGAGTCGTGATCACAGAAAGAGGTATTCCCGAGGAGGTGCCATTACCCGAGATACACGTGCTAGAGCGAGAACTAGAACCAAAACCAAAGCTAGAGCCAGAAGCCAAACCAAAACCAAAACCACAGATCAAGCAAGTGGATCTTTTCAAATCCTATTTGGAGAAGGATGAGGTCAACCCGATAGTTCCCAAGGAGATGGATCTCTCCAAATCCTATTTGGAGGAGGATGAGGTTGTCTCAACAGTTCAGAGGAGCTTCTAGAAAATCTCTTCGAATCCTATGAGGAGGAGGAAGAGAATACAATCCACATTACCCACACATCAATCCACACCATCCATACATCCATCCACATCAATCCACATTACCCACAATTCAATCCACATCATCTCTACATCCATCCACATCAATCCACATTATCCACTCATCCATTCACATCAATCCACATTACCCACACATCCATCCACATATTCCATACATCCATCCACATCACATGTAATTCAGAAGATCCAGAGACCAAGCCAGAGAACTTGAAGACCAAGTCAGAGAGCTTGGGGATTGAGCCCATGAATATGAGGTGCAATCTTCAATTGGACCGGAACGGAATCGGAGCAAAGATGTATGGATTACCCTAGTGCTCCAAGCTTAGCAGGAAGGGATGTCATGTGCATCCGTTAATCCCAATGCTCACAGACATGTATATTCTCATTAGCAAATATATGGGCAGATTGAGGACGATGGCAGGGCACTCACGAGGGCATCACGCTCTAGCTTGTGGCTCGGTGGGGACGTGAGCCTTGCTCACGACTGTCATGGTTGGGTGGTGAGTATGCCTGCACCCAGTGTTACATGCGGAAGCTTTGAGATGCTTCTTTCAGCCCTAAACACCATCTAGAACATGCTAATGCAAAAACACAAACAGAAGGGAGAGTGGAGAGAGAGAGAGAGTTGGAAATTCAGTATTTCATATGGTACAAAAAGGTACATCTGTCTTGCAGTCCCTGGCTGGCTCCCATGAAAAGGTAAAACACCTAAACAAATCCTAGTTCTATGACCCAGCCAACAAGGGGATGAATGGTCACAACAATGAGCCTTGGTGCCTTTTATAGGCTTGGGAGAGCACCCATGGACTAGCCGACTGCGGGTCGGCCAGGTCCAGGACATAATATTTATTTAAGCTGTAGTCGACAGATCATCCAGGTCATCCAGCACTTGTCCTCCAACAATAAACTCCTTTGTCAATTCAGCTACCTAAGCTCCATAGTGTGGTTCTACTCTTTGTCTTAATCTTGTTGCCTCTTCACGACTAGCTTTGAGGTATGCCTGTGCATGTCTTACACATGACATGCCCCTCTGCTAAACTTGATGACGGGATTCCAATCTGCTTCTTGGATGATTGTCATCATCCCATTCTGTTTCTGGAGTCCCTTTGTCATCCTTTCTACTCTGGTAACCACCTTTTCACTGAATACCCGGCCCGGTCTCCAAATCCACTCTTAACTCTGAAGAAGATCTATGCATCCGTTCCATCCATAGTTGCACCCAATTCGTGCACCGCTGCCACAATTCGATTCGATATGGTACAGTGTGGTACGGTTTAGTGCGATCCGGATCTAACCTTTTTTTCCCTACCCGTTTTTTTCGCCGTTTTTGGACCATTTTGTTCGCCGTTATGACCATTTGGAGAGCCGTTTGTTGGGTGTTTTTTGGGGCTCTTGCTTCACCAACTCCAACCCCTCATCAAAGAGACCAAGTGAGTTTGAGGTTCCACACAAGAGACAAGCCACTCTTGGAGGCTCCATTGGAGCAAATGTGGCCTCTCTCTCTTGGGTCCGAGCAAAGCAACAAGACGCAAATGTGGAGATTGCACACACAGTCATTGAGTGCAATCTCGCATTTCGTGTTCTCAAAACTCCTCAATGGCAAAGGATGGTGAGGGCCATTGCCGAAGTAGGACCATGCCATGGCCCTTGGCATGGTATCACCTACAATGACATGTGCACGAAGGCTTTTGATGAAGAAAAGGAGAGAATCAACAAGACCCTTGAGCCCGTCCGAGTGGGATGGGTAAAGTATGGGTGTTCCATCCTCTTCGATAGATGGACCGATAGAAAGAAGAGGGGCATCCTCAACATTCTAGTATCTTGCTCTCTTGGCACGTACTTCTTGCGGGCCATGGATACCGGAAAGGCGGGAAAGAAAACCTCGGGCGAGTTCATCTATCACCACATTCGACAAGCCATAATCGAGGTGAGAGACAATTTTATTTTTTGAGTTTGAAGCTTGAAAGTTTAGCCTTTGCCTTTTACTCAACTTTCAAGTCTTATTTTTTTTCCTTTTTCATGCATCCATCATCCTTGTAAGTTGGCCCCGAAAATGTGGTTCAAGTGGTTACGGACAATGTGTCCAACTGCCGCAAGATGGGCCGCTTGCTTGAGAAGGAGTTTAAGTCCATAGTATGGACTCCTTGTGCCTCTCACTGCCTTGACTTGCTTATGAAGGACATAGGCAAATTGTCACTTTTTTCAGTCAAAAAGTCAAGGCCCTTACTATCTTCCGCCATCACAGCTGTAACACGCGGAAGCTCTGGGTAGTCTTCTTTCAGCCCTAAACACTCTTGGAAACCTTCTGATGCAAAAACGCACCATCTGATGCAAAAACGCAGGTAGAGAGAGAGAGTAGAGAGAGAGAGAGAGAGAGAAGTGCTGGAAATTCAGTATATACTATGGTAACAAAAGGTACATATCTGCAGCCCTTGGCTGCCTTCTTGAAAAGGTGGTATCACACCCAAAATTCTGCCCTAGACTAGGACCCTACTGATCCAAACCCCTAGTGGGTTGAATGACTAAAACATAGAGCAAGGGGGGCTATTTATAGTCCTTGGACTACATGGGGAACTGGCCGACTGCTGGTCGGCTAGTTACAAGTTCATAAAAATCCATTTAATGCAGCCGACTAGATGTTCTTGATGCGCCTGCTGCCCACACTTTGCTGACGTCAGCCCTGACAGCTCTTCTGGCAGCCAGCATCCTCTTTCTTGTAGCCGACAGCCCTCTGATCCATGCTTTGCTCCAAGTCCTGCTCCATGTCCATCTTCTACTGGTTCATGGTCTTTATCTGTTTGCCTCTTCTGGATCTAGCCCTGAGAATGTCCATGGCATATGTGATGCACATGACATCCCCCTCCGCTAAACTTGATGACGGGAATCCAACCTGCTCTTGGATGACTGTCATCATCCCAATCCTGTCCCGAAGTCCCTCTGTCATCTTCCATCCCTGGCAAACCTTTTTCTCTGAAAATCCGGTCTGTTCTCCAAACCACTCTGTCTCTGATGAAGATCTATGCATCTGGTCTTCCTCTAGTCCACAATCCATTCCTGCCCTGACTTTGAACACCGTCTTGGTCTTCATTCTTGGAACTGAGTCTGGCACTCTCACATCACCCTTGGAGGATCAACCTCCCTTGGGACCGTTACCTGAGAACCTATCTGGCTCACGGAATTGCCATCCCCATCTGGCACTGTGGAACACCACCAACAAACCTCCTCGGAGTTCTTCCCGATCTGTGTTCTCGCCTTGGGCTTCGAATCCGTGTACTTTCCTGTACCTTGGACCTGTACACCATCATCTAGGACTGAATCAGTGTTTAGCTTTGCTGAGCCTGATGCTCTGATACCAATGTAACACGCGGAAGCTCTGGGTAGTCTTCTTTCAGCCCTAAACACTCTTGGAAACCTTCTGATGCAAAAACGCACCATCTGATGCAAAAACGCAGGTAGAGAGAGAGTAGAGAGAGAGAGAGAGAAGTGCTGGAAATTCAGTATATACTATGGTACAAAAAGGTACATATCTGCAGCCCTTGGCTGCCTTCTTGAAAAGGTGGTATCACACCCAAAATTCTGCCCTAGACTAGGACCCTACTGATCCAAACCCCTAGTGGGCTGAATGACAAACATAGAGCAAGGGGGGCTATTTATAGCCCTTGGACTACATGGGGAACTGGCCGACTGCTTTTCGGCCAGTTACAAGTTCATAAAAATCCATTTAATGCAGCCGACTAGATGTTCTTGATGCGCCTGCTGCCCACACTTTGCTGACGTCAGCCGACAGCTCTTCTGGCAGCCAGCATCCTCTTTCTTGTAGCCAACAGCCCTCTGATCCATGCTTTGCTCCAAGTCCTGCTCCATGTCCATCTTCTACTGGTTCATGGTCTTTATCTGTTTGCCTCTTCTCCATGGCATCTGTGATGCACATGACAACAGCGACTTGGAGATGAAGAAGCCATCCTCGACGCGCTTTGCCTACATGTGGCTTCTTCTAGAGCGCCTTTATGATGTCATGCCTAAGCTCCCAGTAACAGTGGTTTCACCAGAGTGGCAGGAATGGATACAAGGTGAGATATCTTCGCGTGTCGATGAGGCAAGAGCCATTCAACGGCTATGCTTGAGAGAGGAGTTCTGGCGCCAGGTCCGCACCCTAGTCATTGCAGTTACTTCCTTGTATAGGGTTTTACGCATGACAGACATGGTGGGGGCTACTATGGGGCTCCTCACTCACTCTATGAGAGAGGCCATTGCTGAGATTACCCGCACCACAGTCCTTGATAAGCTTAATCCAGAGTATATGCTAACAAGGTAAATAATATTCAAGAATAAGTAATAAACTAAAATAGAATGTTGAATCTAAATACTTGTTCTTTCGTTTTTCTCATATAAGATATTCTCCCCTTTATTTTAAAATTCATAGTGATTCCCTTGCGGCTACTCCTCGACGTGATGCTATCTTGGCACTCGTGGAGAAGAGATGGAAGTGGATGAAGAGGCCTATCCATGGCCTTGCTGCTTTGTTGCATCATGCCTACAAAGCACTCTCACTTTTCACTGATCAAGAGCTGCTTTCAGCTAGGGATGCTTTCTTACCGAAAGCATTACTCGATGATGAGAATGGGCAATTTCAGTTTTTACAGGAGCTCATCAACTATAATGATCAGAGGGACCTCGCATTCGCTAATGCAGTACGCTGGAGGAGGGATTCTATGGTGAAGCCTCTCTTTTGATGGGAGTCATTTACTTACCAACAACCTCACCTACAAAGAGTGGCTTTGAGGATTCTAGCGCAGGTAACCACTAACCACTCGGCACCAAGTTACTAAATTATGTGTAGATACTAGAATCCTGAACATTGTTTATTTTTATTGTGGATTAGGATTGCTCTTCAGGTGCATGTGAGAGGAACTGGAGTTCCTACTCACTTATACACACGAAGTTACGCAATCGATCGAGCACGAGACAGTTAGAGCGGCTGGTCTATTGCCGCAATAACTTGTGCATGGTGCGTGCAATGCACGATATGAGTCAAGCTAGACAGGTATATTGTTATGTAACATGTTAGACTTACATAACTTTAAATGTTTTATTATTTAGCCCCTAATCAATTATAAAACTTGTAGATAAACATCGACGAATTCAAGTTGACGGTGGACACTCTTAAAAGTGTCCACAAGGAGCGTAATGTAGAGGAGGAGGCCATATATGCAGAGCTCTACAAAGAGCTAGAGGAGATCGATAGATGAGTCTCTCGCACTCGTCGTGGCTGTCGAGCTAGAGTTGGAGTACAGGTTCGGCCTATTCTTACCTTTGGCTCTTGAGGCTCTGATCGCCCAGCTGCTACCTATGTCAGACGTGGCTCCACGAGTCGGAGCTCTACCATGTAGCAATTAGAGTTGAGGATGCTTCCATTGCGGAGTCTTCTTCGGCAGTTCATGGTGATATTAGGGAGCCCGAATATGATGATGAGGGCAACGTTCTTAGCGATGGGGATTTTGTTGGGATCTCTAAGGTGTCCTCCTCTAGTGAGGATATTGAAGAGCCTAGCGATAGCTTTGAGTCCTGACATAGATGGTGACATAGGCTTTTAGCCAATATAGTCCTCTTTTGCATTTTTGTACTCACATTTTTTTACTTGCCCATGCGGCATGCCGACTTTTGTGGCTTTATATATATTCATGACTCTTTGACATGTCACATGTACTGTTGTACATTTGTCTACTTTCATTTTCTATGGAACTTACAAGTTGCAACATTCTAAATTTTTACGTTTTGGGTAAGTTGTAAGTTGTAAGTTGTAACTTCTCTAAGTTTTGCATTTATATTTATATTTTTATGCATTTTTTAATGGACCGTACCTCCACCGTATTTTTATTTTCAAAATTTAGCGATGTGTTCCGAGACCATATTTGAACGTACCGTACCGAATCGAACTTTTCGTACCTGACAACGATGGTTCCATCTGGTCCCCATTTCGTTCCTGCCTTGTCTCTGAACACTATCTTGGTCTTCATTCCTGAGAAATGAGTTTGGCACTCTCACTCCACCCCTTGGAGGATCATCCTCGCCTGAAAGCCTTTCCCGACTCACATGACTGCCATTCCCTTTGGGCTTTGTGGAACACCACCAACCAACCTCTTGGGAGTTCTTCCCGGTCTTGTGTTCCTTGCCTTGGGCTTCATGCTTGTGCACTTTCCTATACCTTGGACTTGTACACCTTCATATGGGACTGAATCAGTGTTTAGCCTTGCTGAGCCTGATGCTCTGACACCAATGTTACATGCGGAAGCTCTAAGATGCTTCTTTCAGCCCTAAACACCATCTAGAACATGCTGATGCAAAAACACAAACAGAAGGGGGAGTAGAGAGAGAGAGTGAGAGCTGGAAATTCAGAATTTCATATGGTACAAAAAGGTACATCTGTCTTGCCAAGGGCTGCCTCCCATGAAAAGGTAAAACACCTAAACAAATCCTAGTTCTATGACCCAGCCAACAAGGGGATGAATGGTCACAACAATGAGCCTTGGTGCCTTTTATAGGCTTGGGAGAGCACCCATGCATCCAGGTCATCCAGCGCTCGCCGACAGCTCACCATGTCCTCCAACAGTAAACTCCTTTGCCAATTCAGCTACCTAAGCTCCACAGCCTGGTTCTGCTCTTGTCTTAATCTTGTTGCCTCTTCAGGACTAGCTTTGAGGTATGCCTGTGCATGTCTTGCACATGACACCCAGATTTGTTTCTTCCGCTTTGCCTACTAGGGTTAGGGTTTGTTGCTTTGTCTTGCGTTTCATGGCTTGTATTGCAAGTTTTCTTCTCAGAGAGATCGCGGGATTATGACAGTGGTATCAAAGCGACTCTAAGAAGGTGCTGAGTTTTGTGTGTGTGTGGCAAGGTTGACTTTTTCAGCAGGAAGTGATGAGGATAACATGGTATCTTGCAAAAGCGGGAGAAGAGCTTCTTTGGGGCAATAAAGAGGGCCACTTTTACAATCTGCAGAGGGCTGTTTTACAGCCAAGACAGAAGCTCTTTCCAGCCAAGAAGAGGGCTGTTTTTTCAGCCGAGAACATGGGCACGGAGTAGAGACAGAGAAGCAGTATCATGGAGGGCTGAGAATTAAAGCACTAGTCAGCTGCCATAGCCTAGACTAGGTAGCCAAGAAGGGGGCGAGGGCTGCAGCAACACGAACCTGGTGCTTTTCTCTCAAGAAAAAGCGCTTTTTGGCTGCAAATAGAGCGCCTCTCCTAGAGAGAGAGAGAGAGAGAGAGAGAGAGAGAGAGAGAGAGAGAAAGCACATAATTGGGTGTCGGGCACGCATGTGTGAAGGGGCTGATGGCTGCGCTCACTCTCTCTCTAGAATCGCGGCTGATTCTCTCTAAAAATAAAAAATAAAAAATATTTTTTTGGTATTTTTAAAATCTATTTTGGAGGGTTGCTTTTTCTGTGGCTAGAGTCTTTGAAAAGACTGTTTACAGCCCATTTAGGCTATGCTTTATGGGCTGATTTGGCAAAAAACTCACAATTGCAGATTCTCCTGCCCACTACCTTGTCCGAAGGATCCTCCACTTCAAGGTTTCACATACATGCACACCAAATTGCCATGGTTTCCACACTCTGCCTGATTCGAAACACATTTTGACCCTTATTTTGCTTAAACATATGGACCACTGTAACATCTGACGTGGCCAATCCACCATGAGTAATTATGAGACTTATGGTAGTGATCTATGATCTCTTGACTTGCAGAGCCATCATAGTTGGTGCCTGATTCGAAACACATTTTGACCCTTATTTTGCTTAAACATATGGACCACCGAAATATCTGACGTGGCCAATCCACCATGAGTAATTATGAGACTTATGGTAGTGATCTATGATCTCTTGACTTGCAGAGCCATCATAGTTGGTGCCTGATTCGAAACACATTTTGGACCCTTATTTTGCTTAAACATATGGACCACTGTAACATCTGACGTGGCCAATCCACCATGAGCAATTATGAGACTTATGGTAGTGATCTATGATCTCTTGACTTGCAGAGCCATCATAGTTGGTGTGCCTGATTCGAAACACATTTTGACCCTTATTTTGGTTAAACTTATGGACCACCGAAATATCTGACGTGGCCAATCCACCATCCATGTGGGCAAAAGGTCACGAGTGATCTTCAAGGATTGGTTTTGGTGTTGCACCTTGTTAATCTTGGAATTGGGACCATCAGAAGGTGGTGTGATATGTAATGTTTTTTTTTTTTTGGGGTCACACACTTAATTTAACGATCATCGGCAACTTCTAATGAGCAAAGTAGCTTTTATTTCCCCTGAAAAGCAATGTAGCTTATTTTGATTGCATTTCAGAGTGATTTTGAACTAAATTATGCTCTTTTTGTGCAGAGTTTGGTTGATAAAGCTAAATCCAAGACTCCACGTACAGTGGATGGTACAATAGCAACCTCAAAATTGAAGCAGCTGTCAGGTTCCTTGCAGTTGAACTCATCACATAAGTCAATAACACCTGCCCTGAAGCATTCCCAAGGCAAATTGCTTGTTCTGAAGTCCTGCAAAGATGGAGTTACGATTTCTACCACCTCAAAGTTTGATGGAACCAATGTAGCTCAAGGTACTCCTCAAGGAAACACTGTATCAGCTACAAATGTTGCAGGGATGTCTGTTTCTTCCACAGGAGTCCTTGGGCAGCAACGCAAGCAGCCTCATGATCGCAGAGCCTCTTCACTGCTGGGAGCTGCTGTTCCAGATGGGTTGCGGGCAAAGGATTCAACACTCCTGGTAGATGACAGACGGCCTTCTCTTCAAGCTCAAAACAGAAGTGATTTTTTCAATGCACTTCGAAAGAAGGCGGCTAGAAATGGAAGTGATGCCAATATGTCTGGTTCATCACATCAGGCGAGGGATTTGCTGAGCCCAAGAGAGGCTGCAATCGCTAATGAAGTTGCTCCTATTGGTAATGATTCTGAAGCAAAAGAGAATGGTGTAAGTGAGGACTCACATTCCACTCAGTCATCATTGGAGATTCATAGTAATGGGCGTTTTACGCATTCTTCTGGAAGTGGCTTAATTGTGGATAGCCAGGTGAAAGATTTTTCAGTTGTTCAGAGTCAGAAGGATAGTCTACATTCTTTCTTGCCTGGGGACTCTGAGGAGGAGGAAGCTGCCTTCATGCGGTCTCTGGGTTGGGAAGAGAATGCAGAAGGCAGTGAACTGACAGAAGAGGAGATCAATGCTTTCTACCAGGTCTGTGACTGCACTTAGCAGTTTTGGTAGTGCTTGCTTTATCTAAAGCTCTGACATGCCTTTTAATTTATTCTGGTCTTTACAGATGAGAGAGGGAAAACAGCTTCTCAATGGAGGCCATCACAACTTCAGGGCTCTTGGTGTTGATCATTTTGTGGGCAGTGTAGGAAGCATGTCTTCAGGCCGTTCTGATGATACGGAGACAGATGAGGCGCCTTCCTCTCTTCTGCAAAGGGCTTTATCTAGCAACACGCATTGATATGAGAGTTTAACAATACACTAGACTTGTCCGCAGGAAGTTTTGGAAGAGCTGCATGACCCGATTATTATTCGTTAGTAGAAGTAACTCTTCGATCTCAAAGCATTTGAAACTTTTATATATGTTTTTCCTCCAAAAGGGAAAGGTTAGTGCAGGAGAAATGTGAGATTCTTATGGTGATGAATAATTTTTTGGTGTGCACTCTTCCACTGTGCAGAAGCACAAAATGTAAAGTCAAGAACAGATGCAGGCCGGTATCCCTAATTGGTGAACATTGATTTTAGTTCTGGTTTTTGGGTATAGCAAGAAAAGTTTACGTGAACTATCTTTTTTTTATGGGTCTTTAACCTTTTCTTTCCTTAGCTGCGAGTGTGAGAGCTTTTTCTGAACTCCTGCTGGGCCACTTGTGGGCCAATTATTTGTACTGTGGCTTGCTTTGCTGGGGCATAGTGGCTGCATCATTAGGCATCTTTGTCTCATAGATGCCACTTGTGGGCCAATTATTTGTACTGTGGCTTGCTTTGCTGGGGCATAGTGGCTGCATCATTAGGCATCGTTGTCTCATAGATGCCATACCCAGATCCTTGTGGTAGTTATAGGGTCATCAGGTCTCATTATTGGTTGGAGTCGTCCCCTGTTCAAGTGTGTTTTTACCCATGCATTTAGGGCAATGGGAACTTTTTTTGAGGGTCCTTAACCTTAGATGGGAGGGTGAGAACTTTTTTCTGAACTCCTGCTTGTGGGTCAATTGTTTGTACTGTGGCTTGCTTTGCTGGGGTATACTGGCTGCATGATTATGCATCTTCGTCTTGTAGATGCCATGCCCAGATCCGTCTCATTATTGCTTAGAGTCGCCTGTTGAAGTTTTGCCCATATGCACTTCTTCTACTTGAGAGGTATTTTCTTGCGTACATGTTAGTCTTTTTACCTCTTTTTTCCTGTTATGATTCCTTTTGTGTTGTAGGTGTTTGCCTGCTGTCATTTACGTGCTCACTCTTGAGTGTGCAATTGCAGCTCGGCTCAAGCAAGTGGGGGGGATCCTTCTGAATGAAATAAAAAAGTAGTATTTATATAGGTTTAATATTGTCATAGATGAATTTAAGAGGGTATTGAGCTTCTCCATTTGAGCATTCTGTAGTGGAAGGAGTGCGTTGCTTTTTGGGAATATGTGGTGGCCATCACAATGGTTCATCGAGTTTCAAAACAATCACTAGCTTGCCCCCACAACCTACGTCAACACCAAGTTAATTAGGAAAACAAACACGAATCTAGACAGTAGCATATTGCAAAAAAATTAAAACGCGCAACGTCAGCATAACATTATAGAACTTGATCATCTCTTTCTGTGGCTGTAGAAGGTCAATAAAAATATTATTGAAGCAAGTATAATTGATCCCTTGTGTCCTGTAAAAAGGAGCACTCTCCAATGAAACTCCTCGCTTCCAAGTTGTGATTAAGATGATTTACAGGGTTGTGGTAGCATATTCCATTTTCCGTAAGGACTCCCCTTCGAAAATTGTTTCATATCCAAGATAGCTTCCCCATCTTCATTACATGAATTTTCTCATCGGAAAGGAATATCTTTCTTTTAATAAAATCTTTTAGTCACGTAGTACACCTTCCCCTAATGGATCTTCACAAAGCTTCCTGCATCAAAACATACAAATAGAATTAATTTATGAAAGTAAGTGGAGAACTTTCCATAGTTGTGCACTCACCTCCAAGCTCATACTCATTTTTTGGGCACCACCACCAATGGCAAGAGAGCCCATTGGCATTAAGCTCTGGCATATAGCCAAGTGGAGTGCTTTTTTAGATTCTTTGAAGTTGTCTCCAAGTGCTTTGTTTTGATGAATTCTTGTTGCAACTTCTTTAGAACTGCCTCTTCGTTCTCTTTGGAAAGCATTTCAATATTTATTTCCATTTCTAGTACTTGTGTCTTTTTCTTGTTGCTATTAAAATAGCAGTGCATAGGCTAGGGTTTACCACATCCATGACTATTGTGATGAAATAGTCGTTTGAGATAGAGAGAGAAAGAGCTAGAGAGAAGATAGTACACGATAGAATGATATTGATTGATTTTTTCAATGAAGTGCATGCATCTTTATAGGCTACAAAGGTTGTCTTAATGACATCATTGCTTATGTCAGGCACACACAAATATCTCGATATCATACCCTTCTAAGAGGTGGTTCACACTCAGATAAGACACTATCACTCTCTAGGAGGTGGTTCACACACACACAAGCAATACCTTGATCCCAACAAACCCTCCCTCAAGGGATTGGCTCATACTCTATCAAGGATAAATCTAGGCTTGTGGTTTCTCATGCTAGTTTTCTTCGCTAAGGATAAATCACATGGCTCGCGTTTTACATGCTAATTATGGGGTGCTAACATACAAGAGTTCAATCAGGTCACACAAAAGAAAACAACACACACAATGGACTTAAAAAGCCCAATGATTAGTACAATAGTTGGCCTCATGTCTCTTCAACAATATTAGCAGTGTTTTTCTTTGAATAGCAATCTTTTTCAAGATGATTTCTTTTCCCACATATACCACAAGGGTTTAGGCTAAAACAACCCTTTTTCCAAGTGATTGCTTTTCACACATAATCTGCAAGCTTTACCTTTGGCTTTTCCTTTGTATGAGCCTTTAGTCTCTACAACAAAATCTTTTTCTATGACAGCCTCTGTTGACCTTAGCTTCTTCTTTCTTTCTTCTTCCTTTAAAGAACTAATGATTCTCTCCAAATTAGGATTAGGAATGTTCTTCAAGGTGGTCACCAAGTTGTTATGCTTCTCATGCATACTTTTGAGAAGCACTATCATGGTTCAGTTATTGAAATGCAGCTAATTGAGTCATGAGACTTCTCATTTTGTTGACATGTGCAGTAAGAGATTCTATTGTCTTCAGTTGCAACTCAAAGAAGGTGATTTTTCAGAGAGAGCTTTTAGCACTGGCACTGAAGAACAAATCAAGTTTTGCCGAAGCTTCAATCGGTGATTCTAGATCAAAGATGTGATGCAAATAATTATCACCCAAGACGAGCAATGATGACATATGCCTTCTCTGCTCTAAATTGATCATGTTGTGTTATGGGATCTTCTTCACTGGTTGCATCACCATCGGAGGAGAAGGTTTGCACTGCTAGTGCTCTTCACCAAACTCCACAAATTTTCTTTCATTAAATGAAACTTTATCTTCATTTGCAAGGTGTGGAAACTTTGGCCATTAAAGTTATAAATGAACATGTGAGCTCTCATAGTTGCAGAGAAGATAAAAGACCTTTCAAAAAAAAAGGTTTTCTAAAATTGGGGTTTTCAAAGATGATGATGTAGTAGGCTGTAGCAAACCTTTCTTGATTGATAGTTCCCTCAATTTTGAAAAATCTTGGGGGATTCAAGATTAATGCTTTGATTAAGTTAGATTTTTAGAGAACTAAAAAAACCTCAAATTTTGTTTTCTTGATTGATTTGTGTACTCCTCTTCCACACGGGCTCTCTCTTCAATGCTTTAGGTGGTGTTCTTTGTTAGGGGGCACGCGGACTGTAGTTGCTGTGTAGGCAGGTCTGTGGTGCAGGTACAGTTGGGCAGAGGGCGCTGGTCGATCTGGTCACACCACAATTGCAACATTAGGGTATGTTAGACAACAGTATGCAAACGATGGCACACACTACAGTTGTACATAGGTAGCTATACAGAATGGCGAGCAGTGCTAGAATGGGCATAATAGTAGTATGGGTGACTATATACGCATAGGCAGTTGATGATGGACAACAGGTAGTAGACTAGAGGTTATACAAACAGAGGGCTATCGTGAAGGTTGTGGACAAGTGATAGCAACTAGCAAGTACAAGTGATCCAACTAGGCTGTGATACCAATTATTAAAATAGCAATGCGCAGGCTAGGGTTTACACACAGCTATGTAGGATCATAAACCACAACCATCGCTACTGTGATGAAGCAGTCGTTTGAGATAGAGAGAAAAGACACTACAATGATGATAATGATGATGAATTGTTTGTGTACAAAGAACTATACACTCACAGAGATCAAGATGTTTCTTACCCTCACTCCGAAGCGTAGTTTGGAAAGCTTTATCTGAATCTACTATACTCCTCCTCAGCTCGAATATGCAAGTCAACCTTTTGATTTAGAGTATTGGTGATATCCTATAGAGGCGCATTGTAGTAGAGCAAAAAGAGGAGAAGGTTATCTTGCAGTAGTAATGGCAGATATCATGCAAAAGGTTATCTTGCACTAGAAAAGATTTTGAGGAAGATATTGGTGGCATAGAAAAGATTTTGAGGAAGATATTGGTGGCATCTTGTTATAAAGGATACACTGTAGTAAAGCAAGTAGAGTAGAAAGTTATCCTCTAGTATTATTACCTTGTGATAGAGAAGGCAAGTAGAGTATGAGAGTGGCATGTAGTAGTCTTGATGTTTTCTTATAATATTGTAGAACAAACCTTAATTTAAAAAAAGTGTAGTTATTGATTTGGATACATGCTTGAAAAAACACTTTTTTGAGGGAAAGTGTTAACCACTCTATAGGTTTCACCCACACAACCTATTGTAAGGCATTTTGTCATCTTAGCCACTCTCGAATGGGCACTTATCTTTTGTAAGATGATGCTAAAACGTATAAAGCAACCTTACCTTGTACTTAATATCAAATAGAGAAAGTCTAAGGACTTAGTGTACATACTTGCTTAGAGACCATACCATTTTTAAGTTTGGCCTACCTAGTGTGAAAACTAGTCACTTGTATATAAGTCATTTTTGACAATAAGCAATACACAATCATTTCCTTGCAATAGTTTTCTTATGAGCTCCCCTTCTTCCCTCTTCTTACTTACTTGAATGGCATTAGATTCTTACATGCTAGATGGATACTTGTGTGAATTGGTTTTATTGTAGGTTTTTTTCCCCTTCTTCTTCCCCAACCTTTTGTGAGCGCTATCTCTTTGTGAAGGATTATCTCTTCTTGCTTCTATCTAGGCATAGAGAGCTCTCAATTCACTCCTTTGATAAAGGAGTATTGTGGTGTGACAACAGAGTGAAGATGCAGACAAATGAGCTAGCGCACCTAAGTTTGCAGGTCTAAGGTAAGCCCTACTAAGGACACATGCTTCGACAAGGCTAATGTAAGCTCTTGACTTGAATATATTTAGCATCCCTACCAGGGACTAGCCTAGGTCTTAGCCCCCATTAGGGGAATTCGAAGATCATTTTGGGGCCTTGTAAGAATTTCCATATCATAACAATTTTTGGGTGAGAAATATTGAGAAATAGGTCATTTTCGGCATAAAATATATGACTTTTTATATTTCACTTTAATATAAAAGGATGTTTGAAGTAAAGTCCGAGGTGGATGAAGAGAGAGAAACGGTGCAGAATCTCATTAAGCGATACTCTAACTGCCTCCTCAAAATGAAAATCTTCCATATACCCTCATAATTATGAATTTGGGAGGCAAAAACAGACTAGAATCAACATACAACCTTAAATTTTCATGTAATTGCCGCGCTTTCTTCATCACAACAAGTTCTTAAGCTGTGCTTTCTTTATCACAACACAAGTTCTTTAGCTCACTATGATGTTGAAGTTTGAGAATAAAAGAAATGGAGGCAGTAACAAAGCATGAAGAAAAGGAACAGATACCTGGTTTATCCATTACATTTTGATTGACCAAAAGATTATGAACCAATTCTCAAGAAGAATAAGTGTAACCACATCTCAAAGATAGAGAAGAAAATCATGAGAAATATAGGGATGGAGAATATTGATCTTTGGTGTGATGGGAGATTGTATCCAAATCAGCCTAATACAAAAGCTCCTCCTCCCTTTTTCAATCCAACTACACTAGTGAAGTATATAGGAGATGGTGCACACAAGGACTTTGGGCATTATGCAATAGCTTTTCCAGTAAGTGGAGGTGCTCAAGTCAATTGTGCTAATGTAAGATCTGGAGAAAAGAGATAATTAGAGAAACTTTAAAATGTGCCGTGCCAAATTATAGTCAAAGGAAGAAACCATAAAAGAGCTTGAACAACAACTTAAACAAGCCAAGAAGAAACACACAACACTAGGAATCAGAGAAAGGCAACACAAAGTCAACAACATTGAGGTATTGAAACCAAGCTTATTAGGAGACAACACATTCCATTTGTGAAGTAAGTCATTTTTTATTAAACACTTAAACTATTGCAATCCATTAGAATGTTCATAAGATGTAGTTGCCCGATTTCTCAGCTTGTTTTTATGGATTGTAGGAATATTCTTCATCCAAATAAAGAGAATATGGATCCCGACTTAGCAGCACCTCACTATAGCTCTTTGATCAGTTCAGCCACATCAAGGGATATGGCTAGAAGAAAAAAATGCAAAACTATAAGAAAAGGCATTATATAAGGATTTGTGAACTATAATGCAGTTGATGTGCAAGAAGTCCAACAAACGTTGGCTTATGTTGGAATTGGCCAAAAGGATATCGAAAATCTTCAAGGTTATAGAAAATAAGTTTAAAAATAGTAGGGTGAAGGGATATATCTTACCTAAACCCTTTCATGTAAGGAAAGAAAGAATTAGGCTAAATGAAAAGATTGAAGACATTTTGGTCAAACCTTATCACATCATGTAAGGAAAGAAAGAGTCAAGCTCAATGCAAAGATTGACAAGATTTTGGGTTAGCTTTATCACATTAATGCTAAGTTTATTGATAAAACCAAGACAAAATCATGTATGATGAGACAAAAACAATATATTTTTGATCTAAAGTCCATACAAGAAGAAGTTTTCTTTTATAGAAGAATTTTGAACCAATTCCAAAGCTTCACAAGCATACATAGTTGCACAAAAACAACAAAGACAAGAAGCATATCAATATTCAAATGCATTACAAAAGCATATCAAATGGAGAACATCAAAATTATTTAGTTATAGAAGATCGATTGAGGTGACAAATCCAGTACACGATGCGAGATGACAAGGGAAAAATGTGAATCACTAGATGCAGGATTTTGTAGGTGTTCGCCTTCTTTTTGTACCAAAACAAACTTGGCATGGATGTCTACTGTTTTGAAGAAGCACCTTCAGCTTGAACATCTTTTTTTAATGTAATTACAATGCTCTGATCCTCTTCCTTATCTTTGTTGGTGGTCAATTCAACAGACAAGATAGTCACTAATGGGGATATGTCAATGCCTAAGCCTAATGGGTAGCCTAATGGGTTCGGAACTCACAGGCTCATAGACTGATCAGATAACACAGATGCTCACTCTCTCACTCGCTCACTTAGACAATATACAATAAATAATATTCAGACACTCTATATTACTATGCTTTTCAAACTTCTACAATTCTATTATGTCTATCTATTCTCTCTCTCTCTCTCTCTCTCTCTCTCTCTCTCCCTTTACTCTTATCTGCCTCCTACTTTATTATCTTGGAAGGACTCTCTTTCTTGTCCTACCATTTGCCTTTCTATTTTACAAGAACATTATGCTACAAGACTAATGTACATATGATTGCAATGTATGTGCATGTGCGTTGTAGTCTACGGTGTCGTCCCACCAGCCCACAACTTCCATCATCAACACCTGCCATGCCTAATGGCTCTGTGCTAGCAGCAGCTACCTTAGAGGTTGACCAGACGATTGATGGATGGGTGGGGGTGGCATATTACTATCTTATTGAATCCACCCTTTATTCTTCCGCTTGTGCCTTTCTGCTACCTGGAACTCATCCTTGTTGAGATATCAAGCTCAACATGAGCTGACACTCACGGGGTGCCTGTACGACCGTTCAACATTTACATCACTGGCGGGTTTGGTAGTTGGCATCGACATATCTTCGCTATAGAGATTCTCCAGTTGGACTGCACCGACTAGTCCACATCTACCCACTCCTCTTTGCGTGTTCACATTATGGACCGCTTGTATATACTCTATTATGTGTGTTAGTCACTTTATCTTCCTTGTAGACCTCTTCTGTTGAGTGAAGAAAAAGAAGATTTTTCAGCCTCTCACCTTGTGTGTTCTCTTCTAGGGTTTGTGTGAGTGTGTGTGTGTGTGCTTGCAAGAGCTCAAGCTCTCTTCTCCTCTGCATCTTTTCATGGTAGTAGAGCCTAGTTCATGCTAAGGGATAAGCGGCAAGCAAGAGAAGCATAGGAAGCGATACAAGGGTAAGAGCTTCATCTACGCTTTCCCCTTTGTGTTGGCTACTACACCCTTGTCGGGAGCTCTTTGGTGGGAGGCACTAGCAAATGAACTTTGATTGAGGAGTTTTCTTCACGGGACTTCATTTTTCGAGCCAAAAACGCGTTTCGGGCACATTTGGACCTGTGTTTTTTAGTTCATAGGCGTTGTGTGACGGGCACTGCGGGTAAGTTTTGATTCTCTGCATAACTCTGTTTTTGGAACTACAGGAAGGGTGATTGGTTGTGCAGACACTGTGTGCGTTGCAAAGAGGTCTTAAAGTTTCCATTGGGTGTATGCATGCAAATTGAGGTCACTGGTTGTGAGAGATAGTTTGGGTGTAGTATAGTACTGCTGTGCAGAGAATACAACAGTTTGTGTGGGTCAATTAAGAGTGCTGTTTTTGGTAAATTTGTGTTGTAGACAAGATGTCAAATGATAGAATAAACCATATTGTTGTAAAGAAGCTTGAAAAGAAGAACTTCCATGCTTGGAGGTTTAGATTGACAAATTTCCTAACGAGAAAAGGATACTGGGACTACATTGAGAAGGTGAACATGAGGAGGCACCATAGATACTGGAGATTAATCCAACTGCTACAGATGTAAAAGAATTTAAAGATTGGAATCAAAGAGCAAGAAAAGTCATGTATTGGCTTTCTATTAGCATACATGACACTATGATTGGGCATATATAGGATGCCAAGTCACCTAAGGAGGCATGGGACACCTTGGTGAAGATGTATGAAACCAACAACAAGGCCCAAAAGATTCAATTAAAGAATGAGCTTCAGACTGTGGAGGAGAAAAATATGTTTGTGAATGATTAGGCCTTGAAGATCAAGGGAATTGTGGAACCCCTTGGATCAATTGGTGTTTTTGTTAATGATGATATATAAGGTGAAACTGTGTCTACGTGGTCTCGGGCCACAATACAAGGTGTTCAAGACGTCTGTTCAAACTTGGGAGAACATTCCTAGCTTTACAGATTTGGTGTCAATGCTGATCATTGAAGAGAAGAATTTGGGTGAAGATTAACAGTCTTCACAAAACAAAAACAGCTCAGAGCATTAGGCCGTCCACACAAGTTTAGGTAGAGGTAGAGGAAGAGGTCGTGGACATGGCCAAGGTGGTGGCTGAGAACAGGTAATCATAATTATGGTGAGCAGAGCAGCAACAGTCCCAAGATTTGTAACAACAAACACACAGGTGGAAGAGGCCAGTTTAGAGGCAGGGGGAGTCAAAGAGGTCGTGGTAATTGCAAAGGCAACATAATGATACACGAGGTTTTTTTTACTGTGATAAGCTTTGACATGTGCAGGTAGATTTCTATAAGAAACAGAGTGATATGCGAAATTGAAAAGTGCAGCAAAAAAACTATGCATCCTCTAGCAGAAATAATGAGCATAATGAGAAGTTGCTTCATGTGGTATGCTGTGTCTAGAAATGATATAGCAGTATGTAAAGATGATGTATGGTATGTTGATTTAGGTGCTTCGAACCACATGACAAGTCATAGTGAGTGGTTCAAGGAAATGAAGAGTCTTGAAAAAGACCAGGTTTTGTTGAAACAAGGGATGCCACTACTCATCTGATTGGCCATGTTGGAGATGTGCCATTGTCTATACAGGATGGTAAGGTGAAGTACCTTTTTGCAGATGTACTTCATATTCCGAACATTACAAAGAATTTGGTTTCTGTTGGCTAGATGATTGAGCAGGGTTTGCAGGTCTGGTTTAACCTTGATGGGTGCTATGTAGACGACTTTAAAGATAAGTGCAGGTTGGTTGCAAAAGGTAATAGAGTGGACAGAATGTTTAACCTTGATGGGTGATATATAGACGACTTTAAAGATAAGTGCAGGTTGGTTGCAAAAGGTAACAGAGTGGGCAGAATGTTTACATTGAATGTAAATATGCATGAAGTGAGTGTTGCAATGTTTGCAAATGGTTCAGGAGTTGTTGCAGATACAGACATTTGGCATAAGAGAATTGGGCATGTAAATGTGCAAAGAATGAAGTCTATGCAGACTTAAGAAATTGTGACAGGGTTTCCTAAGTTTAAAGTTGAAGGTATGCAGAAAGTTTGTGAAGCATGTCAATTTGGAAAGACATTAGGGAAAATTTGGACTCAAAAAGGGGCCTTGTAAGAGATCCCTTGGGATGGTGATGTGGACAAAGCAAGCCAATAAACCCACATATAATATTGGAGGGTACGTGCGTCATTTTTTGAGTTCTTTATTCCATTGACTGACATGTAGGGTGTTTTTTAATTCAAAACAATGCCTCTTAAGTATAGTTTTTTATTCCCACTATGGTGCCTTATTTTATTGAAAAAAGACACCACTCTCTTTCTTCATTACACTTTTGAATGTAACCAAGCCAACTTTGCTTACCAAACTGTAACCGAACTTCATCCCTGCAACCCATCATCTTGCATTGTCTCCCTCATTGTCTTCCCGACTCCACAACCACAACCACAACCACTCCAAATCCGAATTGTTTTGAGCGGGAGGTTTTTGATTTTCTCTTCTTCTCAAGGCGGCAAGTTTTGAAAAAGGATGGAAAAGCATTTGTTCTTCATGTGCCATACCTGCTTGTGCATGAATAACAATCCCATTTCTTACCTTTTTCAAGTGAGGGTTGTGCTTACAAGTATTCTGTACATTTTGGTGCATCCAGGATACCAACAAGTTTGTTTGATGGACAAGGAGGTATTATTTAGTGATGTTGTCTTTTGGTTTTAATGAAGCAATCTTCTTCACGGGAGATAAGTGTAATATTTTTGGTTTCTTTTGGTTAAAGTGTGAGTTCATGATGCTTTTTGGTGTTGTTAAAGCACAGAACAATGCAATGGAACCTGTGAAACAAAAGAAGAAAAAGGTGGACATCCACTTCCAAGTAGAAGCCGATTATGCTCCCTGCTGTAAGAGAAATTGGTCTAGGCCAGCATGCGAAGCCCACATTACTGAGCTTCGAAATGAAGGAAAGAAAAATATGGACCTATGATTGGATGGTAGTATTTACCCACTAGATCTAACCTCCTCTCAATCTCCATCATTCTTTGGATTGACAAGTTTCTTCAAGTTTGTGTGTGAGGGTGAAAATAGATTGCTTGGATATTGCAAAAGATTGTTTGGCCAATGTCAAAGTATCTTTGAAAGACATTTGAGTGATAGAGATGCCAGAATAAAAATGCTTGAAGGTGCGAATTTTTACTTGGCATCGATCACAACAGCTTTGCAAGCTTCAAATGAGGACAAAGCGAAAGTTTGTGCTGGGTTACAAAAAGAGTTTGATCATTTGTAGCAGACTATTCGTAAGATGCAGGACACTATTAAAGAGAAGAATGAAATTTTGACAGTTCGAGAAATCAATAATTTCACATTGGAGAGTGAGAATGCACACCTTCGAAAACAACTTGAAAAGTTCAACAAAAAATTACAATATTTGAAAGACACGCCATTGGGTGCTCGATTACGCAAGAGACAGATCAAACCATTGGAAGAACTCAATGTTGGAGGTGGCCAATGGAAGCGTCGTGCAAAAGCTTGCAGGTATTAGGATCTATAATTTCTTTGAGCTTAAATTTCTTTGAGCACTCACTTTTCATTTTCATCTTTAGTTCCTTTTTTGGAGATGGTGGATTGGGTGTGGGGGTGGTATAGTTAGATGAATGATGGACTGAAATAGCTATCGTTGTTGCTTCAGGATGGTCACAGATGTTGTGGGTCCAAAAGAGCAAGGTTCTGATATATTTGGCAAAGTTCTAATAAAAGACATCGTGGAGTCAGCAATACATCATCCTAAGTTTGCAAGACTTCGATCAGACATAGCAAAGCAATCCTTGCAGGAGGTGAGTGAAGCATTCACTCCTGCAGATGCACAAGGTATATGTGACATGGCTAGTATAAGCACAAAGTCTTACAGGATGTTGTTTAATAAAGTTAAAGAAGGTTTCAATTCTAAGCTTGGAAAAAAAATAGTAATTCCCATTCCAAAACCATTTCATGTGAACAAAGCTCAAAATATTCTCAACTTGGGAATGGTCGAACTTGTTGGAGAGCCTTATCATGTGTCTAGTACGTTGACAGTGACTAAAAAGAGCGGGGAACAGAAAATCATAGAGCTTACAGAGTTCAACAATTTCATTATGGATGTTCGGAAATTACAAATGGCTATGGTGAAATTTTATGACATCAGTGTACATGAGTGCAATGGAAGGCTGAAATTTGTTTTAAAACTTGATGAGAGTGAGGTGATCAAAGGACAGAAGCTGAAAAGGATTAGCATGACTTTAATGAATAGAGCTTTGGATGCAAGTATCAGTAATGCTGATGAGAAGCACTTTAGTGTACAATCCGAAAATGAGATTTGGTGGCTGGCTGCATTTGAGGTGACGTGTTATCCATTTTTAAAAAAGGTATATTATGTTGCTATCCTCTTGTTATGATGTTGTAGACAATTTAACTGGCCTCTTGTTAACAGGTTCCAACAGAGACCCATGAAATTCTAAAGTGGTACTTTAACCAGACTCAGCTTCCTTCCACTATCCAGCAGCTGTCGAATGGCGAAAAGCTTTATGTAGAAGGATATGGTGAATATGAGGTTGAATGGCACCTGGCTCCAGATCTTAAAACCTTGAAATGCATGTTTGGTATTTCCCAAGGAGCAATGGCCAAGTATCCTTGCATGTATTGCATGACCGAACGAGGTGTCTCCAAAGGAGGAAAAGAGAGAGAATGGAAATGCCTAAATGCAATCAGTAATAGGCGTGAAGCCCCAAATCGTGATGCTCCAGGAGTGGATCCTAATTGGGATCCAATTCTTGCTATCCCTTTGATCAGAGTTCATATTTGTGTTTTTCAAGCGCTGGTGAGAATAATTGAGAAACTAGTCTACATGTACATCGAATTTTCATGGAATATGAAACTAGCATTAGAGAGTGAAAGAACTATTAAAAAAATAGAGCAAGTGCTTTCAGATGCAGGTTTACATTGTGGTCAAATGAAGATTGAGAAGGACTTGAGAAGATCAGGGAAGACCGGAAATGTTCCTAGCAAACCATGTTTTGGAGGTGCAAAAGCCAGAAAGTTCTTATCTAATCATACCTAGAGAGGTCATCTGGGTACAGATTTTGAGGTGTGGAGGAAGCTTCATGCAGCTGTACCTGATCGAGGCTCTTCAGGACAAGCAAGGGTGGCAAAGGCCAAAGCGTGGTTGGCACTTGATCGCCTAGCACCTTTGTTGCAAAAAGCAAGGTTTGAAGATGGGGATGTTGAGAAATTTGAGGCAGTTGTGACAGAGTTCTACACTAGCTATGAAAAGGCATGGGGTGCAACAAACTTGACACAATACATGGTTATTACTTGAATACCTACAGCTTTGAGTTTTTATTGTTGTTCAAAATATATTGTACGATACTAAATGTCTTGTTGTTGTTGAGCATTTGTAGCACATTTTGCATGCACATGGAACCTTTTTTGCGGAAGAGTTTGGAAGCCTTGGGATTTGGTCTACCCAAGGCATGGAAAGATCTCATTGGCAAGCACGTTGTGCCTATCAAAAGGGCCACTCAACATGGAGGAGGAGTGAAGAAAAGTAATCCCATGAAGCAACTATGTCAGTGGTAGTATAGGCGGATTCAAGTGAGGGCTCGTGTGAAGATCAAACAGTCTGAATCAGCTGTGTCATGTGTAATAAGAAAGATGTAAGCTGAACAGAGACGATCAATATATGTCTCCTCACAGGGAAGGCAGAATCATGCTGAATGGCTAAGACAACGACAAAGACAAGGCAGAGTGTGGAAGAAAATTGATCATTGAAATACATATTATAAAACAATGATGTAACTGTAAAAGATTTTAAAAGAACAAGAGCTTTCATCTATGTCCCATATAAATGTTTTCAATATATATACATTTCATAGTTTTTAATGGTAAGCAAGAAGAGTATTGAGAAATATGAAGAAACTTCTTAGCAATTGGAACAATATAAATCTGTTAATTTGGAGCAGAGACTTCCCCCAGCCGAGCCCTTTTTGATGAAGTTTCTACATCATCTTCTTCATCCTCTATCAATGGCACAACAGGGACCTTTGGCCTTGCTGTTCTAAGAAGATGCTTCTTCCCACAATCACTCAACATATTAGGATCTGTGATTCCACATGCCAAGCCGTAAGCAGCATATGTTAAATAATATTTACATCTCAACAAATATACTCCAGGTCCCTCTCCAAAAATTCGAACAGCTGCTTGCCGCTCCAGAAGTATTGCCTTGTTTGCATTCAGCCTTAAGTGATAGCCACCTAAATACCTGGATAGAGTCTTTATCGCCACCATCAGAGGAAAACTTGCATTGTCCTTGGAGAAGCTAGCGTGAAATATCACAATTTGAGGGAATTTTAGGCGATGTATATATGTTCCTAGTGTCGAATCGTGGCCCAATCCCGCCATACGCTTGCTTGAAGCACGTTTGAGGAATGTGTCTTCATATATTTCCAACTGAAAAAATAAAGGAGCATTAGCCAGAAACAACATCACCAAACATTTCAGGACAAAGTTGATAAACCAAATGCACAACAAAAGTACGAAAACACAACAAAAAAAACTAACCTCTTGGTTCTCATCTGCTTCAAGCAAGGCGTCTTGCCATAAATTAGTGCTCGAACTAGGAACGGTTTCCGCTGTCTTACTTGGCACATCCCTAAACCCTCCCATGTTGGTAATATTCAGTCTTTCCCTTGCTTCTTGTAGCTCTTCCTCTGTGGCATCTTTTCCTTCATATTTAAGGGCATCAGCATAGATCATCTTTAGTGTTGCTGCAGCAGATAGGAACTCGGTGTCTTTCACATGGCTATCCACTAGTAAGTACTTATCTATCCCATCATCATCTACAAAATTGTCTTCAACCTCAAGATTTTGGGCTCTGAAAGCTATGCAATGGTCCTTCCTTAAGTTAAATACATGTTGTATGTCTGTCAGCAATATATACTCTGTATCTCCTACTTGGTAGGAGGGGAGTAATGGTGTTGGAATGGGGGAGGAGTCATCTGATTCAATCACAAGCTGACCTATATCAGTGTTTTGTTCTCTCACTGCCTCAATATCAACCACCGAACTGAGCTTCCTCTCTTCTTCAACATTGAACTCCTCAATCACATGAGGAGTGTCCTCCTCTTCAGCAACATCCTCAACGGTGGGACTAGCCTGACGAGAAACCGTGTCTTCACTTTCATTTGTTGCATGCGGCACTGTACATTCTTCATCTGTTAATTGCACGTTCATGTGCAAGAAGCATAAGAAGGCATAAGAGTATTCCATCAAGCGGCATTTTCTTTTGTGAAAAGGGCATAGCAAAGCTCTCTTCTTATCACATGGTACCTTGTGCCAATCCCTATTTAACCTCTGCTTCTTCTCCGGTGACACCTTGAGATTAAAATGAATGTGATTTTTCCCATCAATCATCACTGGATCTTCATTTGTGAGCTCATCAAACTCGTGCTTTGCCTCTTCAAAGTATCCGGGATGGCTAGAAAATGTATCTTCCAGAGAAAAATCGCAATTGAACATCAACGAAATTGAAGGGTACAAATCATGACGTCGATAATTGTAGAGGAAGTCATACAACAGAGTTGCAGTTGTTTCTTTAATCTCTTCGTCCACATCAAACTCAACTTGAACTTGCGTCATGGCTGAATTCAAGGGTGTAGATAAGACATGGAAAATATTAGTTCAAGCAATGAATCAAGAGACAGTCGGTCTTAAACGACCAATCTCTGTGTGGTGTGAATGGATTCAACATAACGCGAGAGGAGATGCCAGAGGAATCCAGGTATTCCTCCTCGCATTGTAGTGAATCTATTTTCCCTAACGCAAATAAAATTGCAGCTTAGTCAAGGACCTCTTCTCGCATTATGGTGAATTGATTCACCATAATGCGAGGAGGAATATTGTGCTTCCTATGGGACCTTCGCTCGCATTATGGTGAATTGATTCACCGCAACATGATGACTTTTTCATCCTTTGGCGCCGCCTCTTACGTTATGGTGAATTACAAATAAAGATACTTCTCAAGTACCCATACTGAGAGAGGAGGTGTCAAACGAATTAAAATAGTCTTATTCGCAGTCAATTCACCATAATGCGAGGAGTCATAGGTTTTCAATTCACCTTAACGCGATGAAAAGACAAAGCAAGGAGTTCTGTACGAATGAAACCAAAAGAACGAAATAACAAAAGAAGGAAGCACAAAAGAGATAAAAATACCAGGAAAACGAATTGTATACAAACGTCGCAGGAGACGGAGATGAAGGAGTTTATCGTTATCTTTGATGGAGATGAAGGAGGTTGGAGGTTTGTCTTTGACGTTTGATACTTACAGGAGGATGAAGGAGGATGATTGATGAAGGAGGGTTGGAGGAGATAGTCATTGATGGAGATGAAGGCCGTTGGTGGGGAGATAAATGAGAATAAGAACTCCAAGAGAGGCAATAAATGAGATGGGTATCCTAGAGAAGCAATTAAAAACCGTTTTTAATGCTATGCAACATGTCAGCGCCGTGTTTTCACCCACCATTCCATGAATGCCATGTGGCAGCCCGCCATGTACCTAACACGTGTACATGCTATAATGACTAATCAAAGAACGAGAGGCAATTAAAAATCCTTTTTAATGCTATGCGACATGTCAGCGCTGCCTAGTCGCCCTGGCAGCCCGCCAGCACGTGTGTTTGCTCTAAAGACTAATCAAAGCCGTTAATCACGCCACCTTTTTATCCTCTTATCGATTTTGCCTTGTCCATCCTCCTGCTTGCCTCCAGGTGACTTCCGACTACCCTCACAGTACTGAACCAATATTCCACCTCCTGCACGACAGTCTCCATCCATTCCCATGTAAGAAATGTAAGTTTTTGTATATAACTTGATTGTTTTGTAAGTTTCTTGTATATTGCTTGTTTGTTTTGTTTTTTCTTTGGCTGTTTGCCCTCTACCATTGTTTTTTCTTCGACTCTTTGCCTTCTGCCATGGTGATTTGATTCACCTTAAAGCACACGACGGGCCATTAGAATCTCAATACGGCTCCATGTGTTATGGTGAATCGAATCACCAAAATGCAAGATGGAATGGTAAGAGATTCGCGATAATCCTCCTCCTGTTGTAGTAAATCAATTCACTTTAACGCGAGGAGGATTGTTTTGCTTTGACTGGCCCTTAGTCTCACGTTATGGTGAATCAATTCACTATAACGCAAGATCAAAGGGCAAAGGATTCACGATAATCCACCTCTTATTGGTGTCAATTGATTCACCTCCTACACGACAGTCTCCATCCATTCCCACTCATAAAATGTGATGGACGTGTATTACTTGATTGTTTTGTGAGTTTCTTGTATATTCCTTGATTGTTTTGTTTTTCCTTCGACTGTTTGCCCTCTGCCATTGTTTTCTCTTCGACCGTTTGCCCTCTGCCATGGTGATTCGATTCACCTTAAAGCAGACGAGACGAGCCATTATAATCTCAATACGGCTCTATGTGTTATGGTGAATCGAATCACCAAAACGCAAGACGGAATGGTAAGAGATTCGCGATAATCCTCCTCCCGTTGTAGTAAATCAATTCACTATAACATGAGGAGGATTGTTTTGCATTGACTGGCTCTTAGTCTCGCGTTATGGTGAATCAAATCACTATAACGCAAGATCAAAGCTTAAAGGATGCACGATAATCCACCTCTTATTGGTGTCAATTAATTCACCATAATGCGAGGAGGATTGTTGTGTTTCGGTGGGCCTTCATCTCGCGTTATGGTGGTGAATGGATTCACCATAACGCGAGGAAGTGCATATTGCTTTCTTGGCCACCCTCTCTCGCTTTATGGTGAATTGTTAATCGTGTACTACTAAATAGCTAAGTTTTCTGCTCTTGCTTGCGTTTTCAGATGGCTCGTGTAAGGCATATAGCTAGACCCATTGACAATGCAGGTCCCTCATCTAGTGGGAAGAAGATGGGCACTCTGAAAGCCTCAAGATCGAGGAAATCAAGCAGTCCTTCTCGATTATCCAAAATGCAGCCTAGACTAAGGCGTTTCGCAAAGCATTCGTCAGCTCTGCGAGAAATCACAAAATTTATGAAGCACCCGACTGTTGCTATCCCAAGATTGCCTTTCTAGAGGCTTGTCCAGGAGAATTTGTGAGCAAAATGGAATTTTGTTTAGGTGGAAGGCATCGGCCATGTTTTGCTTGCAGGAGGCCACAGAAAATTGGATGATTGAATTTTTTTTGGATAGTTACGTCCTTGCTGCCCACGCACACAGGGTGACAGTGATGATGAACAAAGATTTTTTCAGCCTAGTAGCCCTTCGTTTCAGATATGATAAGTTACTTAGACCAGTTACATTTACTGATGCACGAATGGTGCAAATTTTGGATGTCCGTCTTGTACAAAAAGTGAGAATTGAAGAGGTGACCGAGGGAGGTCTAGATCATGAACATCAGACTCGGGCAAATTATTTGACAAGCGCTAAAGGGAACATCAAGTGGCAATGCTTGCATTGCAAACCAAAAGAGAAAATGTTCGCGCACTCCACGCTATGAATCGGGAGGCGCTTCAATTTTTGTTGTTGCCGGAGTTCTATGTACCCTTTAATATAAGAGGGCAAAGATGCTATTTCCCGATTCATGCAGAGGAGATAAACATTTTGTTTGATCCTAAAACTGAAGTCAACGACAAAGTGCTCAGATGTGTTTTAAGGTATACTCTTTTCTCTGTCCTCCCACAATTTTTCATTCTTGGCTCTTAAAGTTTATGCGTCACTCTTGATATGTTTCCTTGTGAAGTTTTGTTATTTCGCAATTGCCCGAGGACGTACAGCAAGGAGTTTTCCAGATTGATTCGCTGGTCTCAACACTGTTGCTAGTAGAGTCAGTTCCGTACCTCGATGTGCTGAACTGGTTTCGGGAGGTCCAGCTGGACGATGCTCGAGTATTTTTTTTGGCATATCATGAAAAGTGAGTTTGTCTCTCTATCTCTCTTGCATGATGTTTATACGAATCACCATACATGAGTTATATAGTGCTTCCTTTGGATTGAAACTAATAGAAATCTATTTGGATGTGATGCAGTTCCCATTGGAGTCTTGTACTAGTTGATGTGCAAGACAATGTCATTTACCTTGCAAATTTGACATCTGGTGTCCATGGCAATGTTTTGCTGTAACTTAAAATCATTATGATACATATTATTATTTGAGTTAGAAGTCCGGATTGATCAGGATAATGATTGGTCTTTGTTTATAGTGGTGTCAGGAAACTAATGGCAGCTTATGAGAGCCTTAGCATGGACATCGACACCCTGGATCGATCGACCATTCGAAGGGTTAGTGTCCCCAAACAAGAAGATGGTTACAGCTGTGGGTATTATTATTGAAACAGCCCTCTTTTGAGTCCAGAATTTTCCTAATGAAACAAAACATGTATTTCCACATGAGAGAAATGTGAGCAGGAATGCACTAGATGTTGTGCATTCAGATGTATGGGGTCCTGCAAAGACTATGTCTATGTGGGTGGCTGCAGGTACTATGTAACATTCATTGATGTGACCACACGAGGAAAGTGTGGGTGTATTTCATGAAGGAGAAGAGTGAAGTGTTCACTCATTTTTAGAATTTTAGAGTGATGGTTGAAAAATAGATAGGAACGCATGTGAAGGTCAGATGGAGGGGAAGAATGCTTATCCAATGAGTTCTCTGAATTCTTGCAAAAGAATGGCATTCAGAGACAATTTACATGTAGATACACTTCGCAACAAAATGGAGTTACTGAGCAAAAAAATAGGCACATTGCAAAGATAGCACGAGCATTAATGGGCATAGATGAATATGCCACATAGCTATTGGGCTGAGGTTGTGTCTACAATAGTTTATATCATGAACAGAACTCCTACTTCAGCCATACATGATGTAATACCAGAGGAGAAGTTTACTGGCAAGAAACCTGATTTGTCTCACTTGAAAGTTTTTGGATGTATTGCATATATGCATGTGCCACATGAGTTGTGTACTAAGCTAGATCCAAAAGTAGAAAAATGTGTTTTTACTGGGTATTCTTTTGAGCAAAAGGGATATAGATATTATAATCCTGCTACACGTGAATTGAGGGTAAGCAGGGATGTTGTATTTGATGAGATGATTAGCTGGTATGCTACTGAAAAAGATACTGTTGGGACTGATGTAAGTGGAAATGTGGTTGCACAGAATGTAAGTCAGCAATCATAGTCATTGAGTGGACCAGGAGAGTCCTCATCATCAAAATGGCAAGCTTAGTGCGGATGTGGATTATGTGTTGGAGGATTTTGCTATGTAGAGGAAGATTGTGGGGAGTTTGATCTATGTCACGCGATCAGCAGGCCAGATTTGAGTTACACTATTGGCTTAGAGAGCCAGTTTATGTAGGTTTCGTGCACAAACCACATCTTGACAGTGTGCGATGCACGCTTTTGTATTTGAGGGCCACTTATTGATTATGCATTGTTTTATGTAATAGAGGTGTAGTCATCCCACTGACTGCATATCACCCATAATCTCACCCATAGTAGAGGTGTAGTCATCCCATTGGCTACATATCACCCATAATCTCACCAACCATGCCAGTGGTGTAGATGCAGAAGCTATCACCTAAGCGGGTCATCAATGTTCGTCGTAGCAATAGTTGAGCTCGATATCTCAACACTCCTCCTCGAGCTCAACTCCACACACACTGCACTCCAAGTAAGCTCCTAAATCTGTGAAACTTCTTTGTGCCCAATGCCTGTGAAAATATCAGCCACCTGATCCTCTGTGCTGACATATACCAGATCTACATCTCCTGCTAGAACCTTCTCCCTCACAAAAGGATAATGCACCTAAATATGCTTTGTTCTAGCATGATATACTAGGTTACTGTACAACTGTATGCTGCTCATGTTGTCAGAATATATGACAATTGCCCTATCCACGGGCTCTCCCATGTCACCAAGTAGTTTCTGAAACCAAGCTACCTCACAAGATGCCATAGAAGCACCCCTGTACTCTGCCTCTATACTCAACAAGGCAACTATTGACTGCTTCTTACTGCTCTAACTCATAGTGCACTCTCAAACAAGAACATAAAACCAGCCCAATCAGTATCTGTGTACCCATGCAACTGTATCTCTGTACCAGCCTCATAGAAAAGTCCATAATCAACGGTGGACTTTATGTACTTGAGGATCCGTCTAGCCGCATCCAAGTGTGGCTTCCTAGGGGCATGCATAAATTGACTCACAAGTCCAATAGCATAGCTCAAGTCTTGCCTAGTGGTCATGTAGATCAAACTACCCACTATGCACCTGTATGCAGTGGGGTCCTCCAAAAACTCACTTGTATCTACGGAAAGCTTTGTGTTCTGCTCCAATGGCATTGAAATAGGCTTACAGCCTGTCATACCATACTTGGACAACATGTCCAAGCCATATTACCTCTGCAATAGCAAAATGCCATGAGGTGATCTCACCACGTAATTGCCCAAGAAATACCGCAACTCAACCAAATCCTTCATCTCAAACTTATGCTTCAAAAGCATCCTGACATCATGTATGTCTGCATCACTATCACCAGTGATAATCAAGTCATCCACATAGATGACTAATAGCATGATCCCTCTATCTATCTTTTTCACATATAGTGAAAAATCAGCATTGGTATCTAAAATCCAATGGTAACAAGATACTCCCCGATCTTGTTTGACCATGCTCTGGGTGCCTGCTTCAAGCCATACAAGGCTTTGTATAGCCTGCACACAAAATTTGGATGTGCATCACTCTCATAACCTCGTGGCTGCATCATGTACACTTCTTCTTGCAAATCATCATGCAAGAAAGCATTCTTTACATCCATTTGATGTAAAGACCAACCCTTCATTGTAGCAATAATAGCTCTCACGATTGCCATTCTTGCAACCGGGCTGAATGTCTCCTCATAGTCTATGCCATAAGTCTGCACATAGCCCTTGGCAACCAATCTTGCCTTGTACCTGCTCGCTAAACCATCAGCATTGTGCTTGACTTTATACACTCACTTACATCCAATTTTCTTCTTTTCCTTAGGTAAAGGCACTAACTCGCATGTTGCATTTGCAACCAATGCTGCCATCTCCTCATCCATGGCATCTTCCCATTTCTGATTTCCTGCTCAAAGCAAGTGGGCTCAACCTCCTGTATTGCTTTTACCATGTAAGCATAATGAAGGGTTGTATATCCATCATATCTAAACCTATCAACAGGGTATCTAACCCTTGTAGACCTGCGTACACTTGGATCACTGTTGCCAGGGTATCTAACCCTCATAGACCTGCGTACACTTGGATCATTGCCAGGTGTCCTCAAAACAGCCCTGGTTCTCCTTACACCAGGAGTAACCACAGACGAAATGCCAAGCTCCTCATCAAGGCTCTGCTTAGAGCCACTAGAGTCACCATTCACATATGAGTGACCTGCTAATAAATCAGGCACAAAAGGTTGATCTACCTTTCCTTCCCTTTCCGTGATACATGTGTACCTGCATCATTCCTCAACCTGCCTGCTGACCATGGGCTAACATTGGATCCACTGCTTGAGGACTCCCCAGGTCCACTCAGCACCTGTGATTGCTGCTCTACATGTGGTGCAACATCAGCACTTCTTACATCTGCATCTTCTGTTGCCTTCACTACTGGTGCATACCAGCTACTCATCTCATCGAAGACATCTCTGCTTACTCGCATCTCACGAGTGGTAGGTTTATAGCATCTATAAACCTTTTGCTCCATAATGAAGATGCATTTCTTTGCCTTTGGATCCAACTTTCTTCTCACTTCATTAGGAACATGTACATATGCAATACACCCAATTCAAGTGAGACACATGTGGCCTTATGCCTGTAAACTTATGTTCAAGAGTCATACCATGAACAGCTCTGCAGTGGGTGTCCTGTTCATAATGTATACAGCAGTTGCTAACAGCAGTTGCTATACTGCTTTTGTCCAAAAGTAATGTGGCATATTCTTTTCAGCCACCATCAAGGCCCATGCCACTTCTGCAATGTGCCTGTTTTTCCTTTCTGCAACACCATTCTGTTATGGAGTGTACCTGCACGTAAACTGTCTCTTGATTTCCTGCTTTATCAAGAAATCGCTAAACTCATTGGAGAAATATTTTCTCCCACCATCTGATCTTAGGCATTTTATTTGCATACCTTTTTCCTTCTCGACCAAGGCTTTAAATCTCTGAAAGTTAGCAAACACCTCACTTTTCTCCTTCATGAAGTAAACCCACACTTTCCTAGTGTGGTCTCATCAATGAATGTAACATAGTACCTGCAACCTGCCACCCCATTGGGATTTGGTTTTCTATGTTTTCCTAAGTGTTGGCTCTGTACTAATGCAAAAGGATCCAAAGGCAGCTTTTATGCATCCAATTTACTTTGTAAGTAAGGTGATGATAGAGGCTAAGAGAAGTTACCCAGATGTTGAGAAAATGATGTTGGCTCTCATGTTTGTAGTTTAGGAAGTTCAGGTCTTACCTTTTGCCTAAACCCTTTGTTATTTTAACAATTGAGAACACATTTCCTTATGTGGTTCAACACATGAATATCTCATCCAAGATCGCAAAGTGGATCTTAGAATTGCAAGAGTTTGAGTACACCTTTTTGGTGGAGGTTAGTGCCCAAGCAAGATTAGTAGATGTGTTAACATACCACTATCATGAGAAGAAGGTGGCCCCAAAAGCAAGGAAAGAGACAGAAGATCTAAAGGCAGAGGAAACATTCACTAATGCATTCACATTGTATTTTGATGGAGCTTACAGGAGGAAGATCGACTTTGTAGTCGTAGGGTTCAACATTCTAAGTCCCAAGCAAGAGGTGGTCTGATGTTCATTCAAACAATGAAGCAGAGTATACCATGCTTAAGATGGGATTGGAAGCTTGTTTAGAACATGAAATTACAAGATTGATATAAAAGGAGATGCCATGCTGCTAGTAAAATAGATCCAAGGTGTGTGGTCATGTAAGAAACCTAACCTCTTGAGTTGGTTGAGGCAAATCAAAAGTCTAATGAAGGAATTTGAAATGATTAAAATTGAGCATGTGTCTAGAAGCAAAAATAGGGGTGCAGATGCATTGGCAAATCTATAGCTTGATGTCATGATTGGAGTAAAAAAATTCCAAGAACTAAAGTCCAAGTTCGGGAACACTTAAAAGAGGTCATCCACTTCTTGCTTTCAAGAGAGTCTCTAGGAAATCTCAATTAGGTGCCAAAACATAGGTTATTTTGGAAAGCTTTATCTTATCAATTGATTGGGGAAGACTTGTATCGCAAGATGGAGTATGTGGTGGCCATTTTACATAGGAAATCACAAGCATAAAAATCTTATTGTTGGCAAGGTACACTTGGCCTAGCCTACACAAGGATGTTTAGCATAAGTGCAGGGCTTGTAAAGCTTGCCAGCTTTCAAAAGATAAGAGGCTCACTTATGAGTGACAAAATTCCATTTTCTCTTATGGTCCACTTATAAGAAATGGGGAATCGATGCCATTGGTCCCCTGTCGAGAACTCAGCCCAGGAAAGGTTTACATTATTGTGGCTATTGATTACATGACCAAATGTGCAGAAGTAGTTAGCACTATGAGAATAATAGCTAAAGATGTTGGTAAGTTTGTGTTTGATAATATCTATTTGCTGTAGGTTTGGAACACCCTTGGAGATGGTATCAGATCATGGATCAGGATTCAGGGCTGATGTTCTTCAAGAACTACTAGGTTTGATAATATCTATTTGCTGTAGGTTTGGAACACCCTTGGAGATGGTATCAGATCATGGACCAGGATTCAGGGCTGATGTTCTTCAAGAACTACTAGGTAGACTGAAGATCAAACATAGATATTCCACCCCCTATTATCCTCAATGCAATGGTTTGGTGGAGAAAGTTAATGGGATTTTGTGCAAGATAACCACCAACAAGTAGGTGGAGAGAATACCTAAGGATTGGGACAAACACTTGATATAGTAGCCTTATGGGCTTACAGAACTTCATTCAAAGTAGCGATGCAATTTACACCTTTTCATCTAGTGTATGGCCAAGAGGCCTTATTGCCTCTAGAAGTGGAGATTCCAAGCCATAGAGTTTTGGTAAGGAGCCAAGTTGAGATACAAGAGAAGTTTAAGGAGCGCCTATTGGACCTACAAAGGCTTGAGTTTAATAGAGATTAGGCAATTGACTTTTACATGGAGTAGGCCACCAAAAAGAGACAAATTAAATGAGGCCCTCAAGGAAAATAGTTTGGAGGAAGGTATGCTTGTCTTGAAATATGATAGTAGATTGGACAACAAGTTTGACATCAAAATTTTTAAAGGTGGGAAGACCCTTTCATTTTATCAAGTAAAAGTTTTGAAATGGCAGTTGTAGATTGTAGGACTTGTCTGGCAAAGTACATAAAACTAGGCTGGAGATTCAAGACATACTTTCAAAGAGTCGAATCAGTACCAATGGAGGCCATGAAAATTCATCTCAGGGGAGGAACTTCAAGAAGTAGAGGAGTTCACCAAGAAAAACAACTTTGATGTGGGGGATTTTACCACATCCCTCAGTAAGCTCTATCATTCATCTACCACTTAGAGGTATGAATACCTCTAAGCTAGGGAGAGGGCTAAATATGAGATATGCTTTATAGAATCCTTTTTTTGTAATTATTTCACACCTTGTCATTACTATGGGCATTATTTTAGACCTTATAACTTAGGTATAAATCACATTTTTGTTGCATTTTTTCCTTGTTATTTATCATACACATTATTATGTTCCCTCTACATATATATATATATATACACATTAAGTATTTTCATTTCTAGAGCAATAAGTTTCAACCTATTAAGGGGAAACATTTGCATAACTCTTGATAAACCAAGTGCACGCTAAATGAAGTTAAGAATGGTTGGGAGACATACCTTATAATATTGATGTAGTGAGTGAATAAGTCAATGTTTTCTAATATTATAATATATTATTGGGAGGTACATGCATGTCTTACTTAATATGGATACAAGGGAGTATGGACATCCTCTTACAAGTGGGGACTGCTTTGACCTTGCATTAAAGTGCTAAGTCCATACACCATGTGTATTCACATGCCTTATTCTTTTATGGTGAGTGACTAAGGAAGCATCTTCCAAATAAAGAATGCAAAAATTAAGGGGTCCTCTTAGAAGACTTTTGTTTTGGGGTAGGCAAATTTGATTCAAATTTTGTAGTTGTGGAATTTGTTTTTGTAGAATGGGTTGAAAACTTCAACTTTTCTTTTTGAAGCTTCTCAATCCAAGCTATACACAAAAAGTTACAGAGCCAAAACAATGGCTTACAAAAATTTTGGGGACAGTTTGCTTAAATCTCTTCCTCACTTCTACTCTTACCCACAATCACACTCCCACTTTGTAATGTTTTCACCCCACACCTATTTATTATGACCTTTGAAAACTTTGGATCAAATGGAAAATTATAATATCTTTTGGAAACTTCCTCCACCACCCTAGACCTAGCAAGAGCTAAGACTTGGTGCAATTATAACCTCTTCATCAAACCACTTTCACATCACTTATATCTTTGTTAAGGGAGTCCCCCTCCACCTATAAAAGGAGCCATCTATCACCATCAAGGACATCTTTCTTCTTTCCTCCTCAGTCCTTAAGATTATGTTAATATCCTTCTTTTTCCCAACACCAATGCCATCATAAAGTCCTTAGTCCTCTCCCAATGCTTACTCCCTCATCCTAGCTCTCTATAACCCTCTACTTATCAACACATGTACTAGTGCCTTGGGAGTGTTTTCTCCACCATCTAGTTCTTTCCAATGCCATTATAGGTGACACTGTGCGTAACTCATCCATGTGAGATTAGTGTATAGCCCACAAATTTCCCTTTGCATGTACTCTGCATGTATAGTGTATAGCCCACAAATTTCCCTCTGCATGTACTCTGTCTCTCCAACCACTAATAAGCAAAGCTTGGGTCCACCTCCACTTGGTTTTGAGCATTGGTGAGTTGATGAATTTGATGAATATATTTTATTCTTCCAATGTGTTTCTTTTTTAAGATAACAAATTCTCTAGTGTTTGTCTTGTGAGTGTGGTTCTCTTGGGAGGTGATAGAGGCCACCTTTCAAGAAAACCCCCCTAATAAACTGGTGCCCCCAGTGAGGACTATTCTTCAAGCCCCTTTAGTTTAAAATTTCTCTATTAATTAGTCCTATCTTAGCAAGATTAACTATCCTAACAATTAGTCCCATCTTAGTAAGATGATTTGGCCTAATTTGCCAATTAGGCCAAATGATCCTTATCAACCTATTATAACCCTATCAATTCATGTGGTTATAAGCCACAAAGCCAATTTCCAGCAACGCCTTGCATTTCTCTTTGGAGTAGAGCGGTTGTTGGCAGAAATCAATGCATGCACCTTTCATTTTTTCCCTTGTCAATTATGAGCTCACATTTGATGTGTTCTAAAAGTTGTTTTCCACATCTTGTTTCTTATCCTTCTTCATCTTTCCAAAATCTACATCAATGGCTACCACCTTTCCAACTTTCCATGGAAAACCCAATGAAGATGCACTATAATTCTTGGATGATTCGGAGAGATGGCCTATCTCATTTCGGGGAGAGACACCGAGGACATTAAGGTTAGGGGTTTCCCCCCTTGTTCTAAAAGAGGAAGCTAGAACCTGGTGCGACACCTTTTCACAAGCTACCAAGGATGGATGGGAGATCCTCCGCCAATATATGGAAGAGGAGATACTCAAGAAGGATTATGGCAGTAGTTGCTCCTACATCAACAAGAGTCTCTCCAAGATTTTACGAAGGTATGAAAGTAAATTTCAAGATTTTTGGACTGGATGGATTGCCTCTCTTCCACTTGAAGAATTAGCACCAAACTTTTTGAGGAGGGATATGTTTGTTTTATTGGTTTATTTCCTTCTTTAAGGGGTAAGGTAGAATCCAAGTTTCCTACTAATTTTGAAGAGGAACTTAGGGTGGCTAGGGAAAAAGATAAAAAGTTGAGATATCAGGCACATAGGCCTAGATTGGATTTGGACAAGGGAAGGAGAGAGGAAGAAATTTTTGAGGCTCTAACACTTAACTTAGCACAAAGAGCATGAGTGGCCTTAGGAGCAGCACCACCACCACTTGTTGAAAAATCACAACATGAGATTCTCCATAAATTAATTCTAGTTGGAAAGCTTGAAACTCAACTTGATGTAAAACCCTAGATTACAAGTGTAGCGAAGTAGATTTGGTGTCACATGCACATGGGGGATGGGGCCTAGGCACTTGGGCTTAGGGTCATTTACTTGTATGCCTTGGGGGCCTTGGACTATAGGATATATAGGGCTCATGGGAATTGTATCATTTTGATTATTACCTTTCTTGGAGCTCTCATGCCCAAGCTTTCATGGTGAACTTCTCCCATATGAGATGTTAGGATGGTGACCCACACCCATGTTGTCACTCCATGCCTTGAGTGGCCACATTAGTTTCTTGCATTGGTATTAGAGCTTTGAATTGATCTCTTTTTAATTTTTTTTTTGAAATTTCTAAGATTTTCTTGAGTTTCTTGATTGTCTTGATTTCTTGATTTTCTGAAATGGGGATATGGTGATTCTGCTTGAGTTGATTTGATTCACAATTTTATGAGCTTTTGGGGGCTATGGGTTATGGTGGTTCAAATTTGGGGATGACCATCAAATTTGAAATTCAAGACCAAATTTGGGGGAAGAAGATCATTAATCCACTAATCTTGATTAGAAAATGTTAATCAAAATGTTTTTCCCTTATCCCTCACCCTTGCTTGATTCTTGGAGCAAATCTTGCCTTCATCTTTCAATTTTTGTTCCCAAACTTTAGGGTTTTGATTATGCTAGTCCTTGTCTTCATATGGAGCATCATCAAGCTTGTATTCCATGAAAATCTCATGGCCGATCAGGCATTTTTCTATACAGGTCTTTTTTCTTTCTTTCAGAGAATCACCTTAAATCGGCACTTATGGGGGCTTTGCTAAGCCTAGCTAAGTTTAGCTAAGGCTTTAGCAACACTATGGAGTTGAAGACCTTAGCGATGGTTGTGTTTTTGTAGCTATGGCTTGTCTATTTGTAGCATTTTTTGGTGCCGTTTTGGCCGTGAGGCGGACTGTATATTGCTGCCGTTTTGTGAAGCTTATGGGCCTTAGAGAGTTTGTAATGGTGCCCAACACTTAGCCATAATCCCTAAAAATGACCGTCAAGATGTTACACCCCTTTTGCAAGCAATGAAGGTGATTTCGTGGCTGTGATGAAGTTGTGGACTTCAATCAAATTTTTTTTCCTCTTTCTTCCATGGTACTTGAGCTCACAAAGTGCCTAATGCTTAGCCAAAGTATCAATTAGTGAACCATCAAGATGCTACATCACTCAGTAAAATAAGTCTCAATCGCTTCATTCTTGACATTTTCGTGGCTACAAGGGTTTTATCATTAAATATGTGAAAATGATGCCTCAAATTCATTAAGATGATGATGCTAATGATGCTTGATGATCATCAATTAAAGATGTGAGCAAAAATGTTTCAATTTATTTTTTTATCTTGCAAATTGGAGCTGTTATGATGTTTGGATGAAAGAATGAGTACATGCTCATTGTAATTGATAAAATGAAAATAGTATGAGTCATGCTAAACACATTGTAAGTGCTCCTACCTTCTCTTTTGAAGTTACATCCACATACACCTCACTTGTACTCTCACTTCAATTTCCTAGCATCTAGCATGCTTGTGAGGGTACCTCGGGCATTAGAAGAGAGTCCCGGGGGGAGCATGGCATGCACTCTCCTTGTCATGAGTGCTTTTGGAAAAACGACAAGGAGGGGGATTAAGTACTTGGATGTGAAGACATGGCCCCAACTTGTGCCTAGTTTTGACCTAGGTACAAGGGTGGGAAGTGCTTAGCTGGGAGATCGGCAAGCATCAACGCTCTACATCAACAAGTGGGATTGATTCTAGCATCAACAACATCCTACATTCGGCATTGCATTGAAGAAATTGCATGGGAAAATGCAATTATGTCACATGGTAAAGAGAGGTTGGATAATGGCAATGGCATTGCATGAGTTTATGTTACATGCATGATTGGGAAAATGATGCCTTTGTTGAGATGAAAAGTGATGCAAATTGGTTAATGGGGTGTTGACAAGAGTTCATGTGAATGGTGTATTTAGATTGTGGACATATCTACATTGAGATTTCATCCAAAATACAAAGGAGATGCTGCCCAATGTTTCCCAAAAGTCCTCCACAGTTGATTAAGAAAATCACTAATCATTCATTTGTGATTAAAAGTCTCTATTGGTCAATCATACCTCTTGGAAGAGCCAATTCGAAGCTACAAAGAGAGCTATTAACCTTCTGAATCAGACACCCATAGGGTACCCAAATTAGGGTTTAGCAGTAACTAAAAACCCTAATTTAGTCATAGATCCTTAGGGTTGTCAAAAAAATGTTAGAGGTCTTCATAATAATCCCTTAGGGATTTTCAATGAGCCAAGAGCCACTCTATTTTGACTTAAACATTTAATATTTAAAACAAAAGACAATGTACTACTACTAGTGAAAAGAGAGAGAGAGAGAGAGAGAGAGAGAGAGAGAGAGAGAGAGAGAGAGAGAGAGAGAGAGAGAGAGAGAGAAATATTGTTTATATATATATCAAATTTATTTATGTATAATGGTGTATTATGAATCTCATGAATCCATCACTTATCTATGATGCTTCCTGATCCTCAGCTATCTCTCAAGCTCTATCCTCCATCCTTGGTCAAATGACCTAATGATACTGCCTTCTAGGCAGTGTCATGAATCTCATGAATCCATCACTTATCTATGATGCTTCCTAATCCTCAGCTATCTCTCAAGCTCTATCCTCCATCCTTGGTCAAATGACCTAATGATACTGCCTTCTAGGCATACCACAAAAGATGCAGTCACTAACATGGCGAGGAGCTGCTACCCTGGATTGAGAAATGAAGAAGTTAAGAGTCCTAAAAAATTGCCTAAAAATCTTGAAGTTCCAAGGAAAAGGCTCGTATACATGAAGTTGATCCATTGTGTTCATCCTAAAGCGGATCATGGTCATATGAGCATAATGACAATGTGAATAGGGCAAAAGCTTAGTGTCTTCTTCATTAGATGAGGAGCCTTTAAATAGGCTGAAGTACAAAAGGATTAAGGATGAGATTAGGATCTAATCCTAATCAAGATGCTTATCACTTGCCTAGAAGTGAATACCCAAAGCCTAGAGTAGAGTGCAAGATGTAGAGATTCTCCACTAAGGCATATAAAAAGCTGAAAATAGGACCATCCAAAAAGGAGCTACTAACCCTTAGAGAAATAATCTACTAAGGTCCACTACTAAAGCCATGCTACTAAACCTTAGAGAAATAATCTACTAAGGTCCACTACTAAAGCCATGTAGAGGGGCCATTAATTCCAATAAGTAAGACAAGCAAGTGAAGGACATTAAAGAAGGTTATGAAAACTACAAAAGGAGATAGAACAATCTAGTGAGATGAACTAAAGAAAAGCTCCACCAAATAGAAGAAAATTTTAAAGCTACTAAGAAATTGGTTGAGGAATAGATAGAAAAATTACACAAGGATGAGGAAATGAAAAAGCAATATATATATAGAGCATCTATGGAGAAGAAAAGGGAGGAAATAAAACATATGCCCAAACTATCCACTCACTACATATAGATAACTAATCATGTAAGGAGAAGCTGAAGTTAGCTATCAATAGTCACCAACAAGGGGTGGCCCATTTGATATACTCCATCTAGTAAAGTGAAGGTAGATATGTAATCAAATGAGGAGCTACTCTAATGGCCCTTCTATAGCTCAAGGACATGAAATAATAAGTATAATAAGCCAACCAAGAAGTAACATTCAAGGTATACAATCAAGAGGCCCTTATATAGCTCCATAAGGTATATCTCCACAAGGTATACAATCAAAAGGCCCTTCTATAGCTTGAGGACATAGCTTGAGGACATGATAAAATAAGTAGAATAAGCCAACACAAGGTATGCCCCAACTCCTACAAGCAAGGAAACTTGGGAAGTAGAGAGTTTCACAGATTGCAAGATTAGAACAACATTTAAGTCAGTAGCATAGTAGCAGAAAGCCACAAGAAGAGGAGACCAATGACAAGCTAAAGTAGTTGGCACACCTTGTTAGTTGACATCATTGTCACTCCAAGAGCCCCTCCATGAACTCTTAACCTATTCTTTTCAGCACACTAACCCTCTTATTTCTACAATATGACATAGATGTTAGCAACCAAGGGGGACATAGCACTAATGTAATAGAACCAAATCATAATCATGGTAATTTTTCATAATGATATCTATCTTACTGACTATATGACCATGTATACTTATGCATTTCATCTCATAGTACTCAACTTTAGATCATGGTGCAAAGTTCTCATGTAATTCACCATTTTGGATGAAAGGGAGGAAATGCTAAAATTATTTATGCCCCCTAATATTCCCTCTACCCTATCAATTTTGAAACCCTTTCTAACTCTTTTGCATGTTTTAACCTCAAGGGTGGTTAGAATCATATGACACACACAAATATTTATGTCTACAGGAAAGCACCCTTTATCACCCCTTGGAATAATTAAGCTCTACCATAAAATATATAAACATAGAGAAACATTTGTATATGTTGTATATTATTTTGCTATTGAACATATTGAGTACCCCATTATATTAACCCAAGAAGATGAAACTGATCTAGGTATGTTCATTAGCACTAGGCCCCCATCACCCCCAACATCTATTGAGGGAGGATAGCTAGATAGAGAATGCTTATTAGCATACTTATCCACCTCTTGCTTCCAAAGTCCTCCCTTCTCATCATGAACCTATCCCTAACACAACTAACAATGAACCCCCCACTAATGTATCATCTTCTTCTCTACATTTTAATTTCCCTCTATTGACACTCTCACCCCTAGGAGAGTCATCGACACTGAGTCCTACAAACAAGTGGCTTCATTGAGTTAACACCAGCACCTATTGTTCCTTTACAAAAGAGTATGATAATCAAGATGTCTTGGAGCAACTAACAATAACAGAGTATGAAGATTTAATCAAAATAGGAAATCCAATGTTGTGTCCCAAACTCTTTTTCAGGGTGTTGACACCATTTAACCCACCAATGACCAGGTTGCTCCTAGAGGCATACAATATAATTCCTCTCAAACTTCCATACAATTCGTATCTAATAAGGGCACCAATACCAAAAGGGTAGGAGCTCATGCCAATGGTGGCAAGGGAAGGCACTTTACGGGAAAATGTGACAATGAGTACAAATCTCACAAATCTACAATGATAGGATTTGCTTGAGATTCAACTGGTCACTTACATGATTACACACAGTTACACAGAGAGCATCCCATGCATACATGAGGTGGCTACTGAAAATAGAGACATATAAGGCCAACCCAAAAATTGAAGATTTTGGCATCCACCCCAAGTGGAGAAAAGAGTTTCTTACAATATAAAATTATACATAAAATTATATTTGGGCTTTAACAATATAGCGGGTGGATGTTAACCCAATTTTGGGTTAACCCCTCTCTTCATGCCGATTAAAAGCCCAACAAAATTTGTATAGCTGAACAAAGAAAGGACTCTCATGCATGTTATAAATTTCTAATGTTTGATCTAGCTCCTTTAGATAATTTAGAGAGTCACTATGATGACAAGGTCTCTTTTTGTAGATAAGAGCCACCAAAACCAGCAATTGTTACCTATTGTCATTTCATGAAGCTGATCATGGTATTGCTCGACCAGAAGAAGGAAGTAATGGAAAATTATAATAAGGAGGTAGTATGTTTTGATATGAACAAGGGTCTAGACCCAAAGGATTCACTCACAATAAAGGGGGACGTCACCTATGTGTATGAACCTCAAGAAAACCCCCTACACATGATGCTCATAAGATGATAACACCCCCTATCTAAGCTTATAAGGATACCTTTGAAAATGACTATATCACCCCCCTTCCTTATATCTATGTTTTTTCTCTAGCATTTACACACCCCCTCTCCTTAGATTAAAGTATGTTACTTTGAGCCTTATTGAGCAAACATATGACATATGCTATAACCCCCCCCATCCCCACCCATCCCCCCCCCTCCCCGAGGCCCCCTCCCCCTAACTTAAATTTAATATTTATTATTAACCTAAATACATGGCCTTACCCCTACCTTATAAGCTTATGCCTCATTTCACCCAAAAAATCAAGGAAGAGTCATTCAGGTTGTTGCAAGTTCATAGATCATGAGAGCAAAGAGGGCTAGGTTTTGGGACTTGCTAAAAAAATATTTTGTTTGGCATGTAGTAGTGAGCTGTGCAGATTTTGCAAACTCAAATACGTTGTTTGACCATGTTAGAAATTTGAATGTTGGTTGTCTCTATGGTGATGTTTTAGGTTTCAAATAAGAGTTTAGAATTTTTTTTTGTATATCTTTGCCAATAAGAAGAAATGGTCTCTCTTTCTCATTCTCTCACAGTTTTCTCATAGACAACAAGCACCTTTGGCTATTTATTACTGAATTGCTTGGATTAATTGCACTCAATTTTGATCCTTGCTTGCTCGATTTCTAGTTAAACCCCCTAGCTAAGCTTACCGGAGGACACACAAGAAAAAATGAGTTTAGGATGAGGATAGATGTCTGGTGTATAAAGTGCAAAAACAAGGGTCACACTAAAGCTAACTCCCTCATGCTTAGCTATATGCCATCTTCAACAAGACCAACACACCACTAGGAATAAGAACCTTGGGGTAATAGAGAGATAGCAATGACATTAAACTACCAACATACATCAATCAGGTAGCCATCACTACACCTCAAAATAATCACCCATATGGAAGAGGAGGAGGTGGAAGGTTTGGCTAAAGAGGAGTACGATTGGCTTATTATTACCACATGCTTGGTCACAAACAAGCAAACTATCCCTTTTAGAGTAGACATTAGTAGGAGTTGTAAGGTACCAGAGAACAAAGAAGTTAAGTTCCAGGAGGACCCCATTCGATTGTAACACAAAAGTGGATGCTACACTTGGGAGATTACAAGAAAATCCCCCATGAGTGTTTTATGTGAGAAGGTCACAAGGACCTATGAAGAAAATGGCAGAGAAAAGATCTCATTTGAAGAACTAGACAAAGCCAAAACAATGAATGGGGAAGAAGAGGGTCCATGAACAAGTCACCCACCACAAGCTTGTGAATGCACAAGGAGTGATCTAGAAAATGCAAGAAAACCCACACTTATAAGGGAAAACTATAGAAAATCTAGGACAAGACCACTCATAAAAGAAATTGTTATAGGCAAGAAGCCACAAGGCAGCAACATGAATGTGTTACATGAAGGGGTTCAAGAGTGCTAGAAAGAGCCCATAGCAACCTAGATTAATAAAGCTTCCTTGTAGGAAAACCTAAATGTGGACCAAAGGCAAGATAGTAATGGAATTTGGACAAGAAATGGGCAAGGAAAAGGAACTTAAAGCAAGGAGACTTAAGTAAGCAAGAGAGTAGTAAAAATGGAGTGGGATATAAGTGTAAGAATACACATTAGTTAGAATCTGGATCGACATAATACAAAGCACTGAATTATAGAAAGAACTGGAGAGTAAACAATATTATCACTTACAAATAACTTGATTACAAACTAATGGCGTCTGCCCACCCGTGTGCTTCAGGTAAGGAGCTTTGATGACAATCTAGATAGACTCTAGACAAGTGATTTCTTTCTAACAACAGTGCTTGAACAAATGAACTTAATGATCATAGAGTTCCACAAATCCCCCTACATATAGTACCCCTATCCATAAGAAAACTGTAACTAGAAATTGATTTCTTGCTATTACAATCTCTTGCCCAATCTGAGTCACAAAATAAAGTCAAGGAATTGTCTGATTTATAAGTTATTCCATATCGAATGGTACCTTTGATATATTTTAACACGTGCATCCCTGCCTTTCAGTGATTCTCTTGGGGCTGATTTGAGAACCTACTAAGGACACTAACTACAAATCTAATGTTAGGCAATGTATTGCATAGAAAGATCAAACTCCCCCACTAGCTTCTTGTACTCTTTATATCAACCAATGGAGAAGCATCTGTAGTATCAACCTCCATGGGTGTAACCGCTGACTTGCACTCATCCATGCCAAATGCCTTCTCCTACATGCTTTTATTGAGAAATGAAGATACCATCAGAGTGTTTCTAGACATCTATCCTCAAATAGAAATTCATAATCCCAAGGCCTATCATAATAAACTCTGAACATAACATCTTTGGATCTTCTCTTCATGGTTTCCCCATCGTCCATATATAGGTCAATGATCATGTACCTACCTTGCTCAAAGAAAATATACAAACGTGCATTTGATGGGCATCTATTGATGGGCATCTATCTGCCATTTATACCATGCCCAGGGGGCCTATTTCAGCTCATACAATTCCTTCTAGAGTCTAGACACTTTGTTTTCTAAAGAAGGTATCTTAAACTCGGGTGGTTGTGTCACATAAACCTCCTTAGATGGCCATTCAAAAATGTCAACTTCACATCCGTTTGCAATATTGGCCACTTCCCATAAGTGGCAATGCAAGTACTATACATTAATCTAGCTCTTGGAGAAAATCTCTCCTAAAAGTCAAACACTTTAACATGGGTAAAACCCTTATCTCTTGTCCTTAGCCAATGTACCATCAGACTTGTACTTGACCTTCCAAACCCACTTACCAATGTACCATCAGACTTATACTTGGCCTTCTAAACCCATTTGGTGCCAATAACCTTTCATTTTGTTTAAGATCCACAAGATCCCAAGTGGGGTTCTCAAAATTGAATCAAAATTTTACTCCATGGCCCTCCTCTATTAATGCTTCCTCCAAGTAGGTTGGCTGCTTTTTTTCATTATCTCAGCCATCAAGGCCATATTGACAATGTGAGTGGAGGTCCTCTTCTACTCCTCTATTTTCTTAGATCTGCAAAATAGTTACTAGCTATTTTCTGGATCTGCGACTAGCTCTTCTGTGATTTGCCCTAGTGGATCTCACGATAGAGGTTGTTGGAAACCACAACAATAGAATATTCATGGAATTGAGTTTTATTATTGTGGTAAATTTGGATATATGGCTAGATATTTCTATAAAAAGAAAAAAAATATTCATGGTTGTAGAGTGCAACATGGTAATTATGATGGGTACTATGGTGTCACACAAAGAGAGTGATGAAACATGGCGTATGGATTCGGGTGCATCAAACCACATGACATGTCATGGAGAGTGGTTTGATAACATGATGCCTACAAAAACTCAAGGTTATGTTGCTATAGGTGATGACACTCAGCATCCTATTACACATGTTGGTAGTGTACCATTGAGGATGCATGATGGTGGCAGAGTGAAAACTATGTCTAAGGTATTATATGTGCCATCTAACAAAGAGTTTGGCATCTGTTGTACAAATGGTGGAACAAGGATTACATGTGATATTTAATAAGCATGGATGTTTTGTTGAGGAATTTAAGCATGGTTGCAAATTGATTGCCAAAGGTCAAAAGGAATGGATATTGTTCAAGCTAGATGCAAGCATTTTCTCATAGTCATGGGATAGTACCAGACATTGATATTTGGCACAAAAGGATTGGCCATATAAACATGCAAAAACCTAAAATCTATGAAAATAAAGGGCATTGTTGGTGGTCTACCAAGATTCAAATATGATGCATGCCAATTTGGGAAACAAGCAAGGTTGCCATTTCCCACTAGGGATAGTCAAATGACTAGAAGACCACTTGAGGTTTTGCATATTGACATTTGGGGTGCTGCCACTCAAAACCAATCAATAAATGAGAGCAGGTATTATATCACATTTATTGATGATTTCAGCAAAATGACATGGATTTATTTTTTGAAAGAGAAGAGTGAATCATTGGGCAAGTTCAAAGAATTCAAAGCACTTGTGGAAAAGAAATATGGTCATTGGATTAAATTTTTAAGGATAGATGGTGGTGGTGAGTACATCTCACATGCATTTGATGCATGTGAGTACATTTCACATGCATTTGATGCATTCTTGAGACACCATGGTATTAGATGACAACTTATATGTAGCTATACTCCTCAAAAAAATGGGGTTGCTTCTAAGAGAAAGACTCGAATGATACGTGAAGTGGCAAGAGCATTTGATGAATGAGAAGTATTATTGGGAAAAAGCATGTGCTACAGCGGTGTACATCATCTTGAATAAGACACCTATAGTTGCCATACAGGAGAGTACTCATGAGATGAGGATGACAGGTTTTAGGTCGGACATTGGGAATCTAAAGGTTTTTGGATATATTACTTATGTACGTGTGTCGGATAAAAAGAGAAGAAAGTTGGATCCAAAGGGTGAGAAGTGCATATTAATTAGTTATGTACAAGATAGAAAGGCTTACAAATGTTATAATCCAGAAATTAAATAAGTGCTTATTTCTAGAGATGTGGTACATGATGAGTTGGCAAGTTGATACAAAAACAAAGATAATGTTATGGTTGATGACATAGATGTAGATGTGCATGTGAACTTGCCAAAGAGAGTTCTACTTCGTTGTCTGGTGGAAGTGACAATGTAAGTCCATGATCAGAAAGTTTGAGACACTGAAAGATCCATGTCCCCTCTGCGCAACGAATTCAGGGGTGCCAGCAGCGGAAGCAGCACTTCTTGCATGGGGCAGGGTCCCTCACTTGGAGTCTCGCCCACGGATATCCGGACAAGAGACTAATCCCTCGGTTCTTCCAAAACCGAACCTGGGAAAACTTCCCTTGCCCGGAAAGCACGGGCGATTCCTCCAGGATATTTTTACTCTAACGTAGTCAAGAGCCTTAACTAACTGAACTAACCTGATCTAACCCGTAAGTATCATAGTCAGATCAAGGAAAAAACTTGCACTTGGATCATAGAGTCCAATGCGTTTTTCCTCATTGAGAGGCAGAGCCGTTGATTCTTTTCCATAGAACAATTTTTATCTGAGATTTACTTCATCTATCGTACCATAATAGAATTGAGTCTCATTTGTGGGATCCATCAGTCCAGCCTCCAGCCCTGTGGGTTAGCCAATCCAACCACTATAGTGATGGGATCCATTTAAGAATTTGGTTAGGTTTTGTCTCGGGTACCAGGGAAAAGAGTTCCGAGGCCCCTAGCCGGATATTCATGCAAACTTAAAACTAGTCACACCACTTACACACCCAATATGAAAGTGTCTTTTTCACAGATTCAGCTGTCTTTAAAACAATCTTATAATGAAACTATAGTATCACTGATCATAATCCTCCAAAATATCCGATTGAATCCTAATTTCCAATTTTTCCTTCATCGGTGTACCTATGGCATCATTGGCACCACCAGAACGCTCACCACCTATCCACTTAGGGGCCTTTTCGATAGTTCCTAGCTCATAGTAACCGGAAATATTTTCACTTATAAAAATCAAAATGGAATCTCCGTTGAAGATCAGCAAGATCAACCAACAGATCCATATAAAGAGCGATGAACTCATGTGTTGTTGAGGACCAGCAAGGTCAATCAACTAGATCCATGCCCAAATTCAGAAAACAACTCTTACTCCTTGATCCAATTATCTTCCTTGACGCACGTGTGGGTATCTTCGGCGACCCAGAGCCCGAGCTCTGTATGGTGAGCACCCTTTAGGATCCTTCGCAGGTCACCTGGCGCTTCACTCATTGGCCGCTTCCTTGGTCCCTCATCCACCGTACCGGAAGCTCACTATTTAAATCGAATCGAGGCTGGTTAGGACGTCGGCCGCCGACCTTGCTATGTGAGACATCCTCTATTGACTATCCGTCAGCTGTTGCAACTTTATCAGATAGGTCTCCACGACTTCATTCACAAGACGATCAAAATGCTTCCCCAGCATTTTTGACATAAAACAGTCATTTAAAAATAGGTCATAAATATAATTTCTATAACGAATTCTCGTCTTTCCACATTGTTCCACATCAATCCTCATTTATTTCATGTGTATTCCCATTCACATCACATCTTTTCTCATTTATCCTCCGCATCAGTTCTCATCACTCGCATCTACCCATATCCACATCTCATCACATCATATTCACAACATATCACATCTCATCACATCATATTCACAACATATCACATCTATCCCAATTTACATCACATCTCATTCACTCACATCCCAATTCACATGACCACATCTCATTCATTCACTCCCAATTCACATCACATCACATCTCATTCATTCACTCCCAATTCACATCACATCACATCTATTCACATCCATCACATCCATTAACATTCATCACATCACATTCATTCACTCTTAATTCATCACATCACATCACATCTATTCACATCCATCACATCCATTAACATTCATCACATCACATTCATTCATATTCATCACATTCATTCATTCATCTCCACCACATTCATTCTCATAACCATCCCATCATATGTATTCTATCCACATTATATCACATCACTTCTATCCACATCATATCTCATTCATACACATCTCATCTCATTCATCCACATCCATCCAATCGTTCACATGTATGACTACTCACATCTATCCATACATTCATATCTATCACTTCACATCCACATATATTCCTGTCACATCATATTCTTTCACATACACATCCACATCCATTCTTTCACATACACATTCACATCCATTCTTCACATATATATTCACATCCATTCTTCACATACACATTCACATCCATTCTTCACATATACATTCACATCCATTCTTCACATACACAAATCACATCCATTTTCATCACATATCATCCACTCATCCCATATCATTCATTTATATCTTGATTCACATGACATCTCATCACATCTATTCACATCACATCTCATTCCTCCATTCTGGTGTAAGACGGTCCTTTAAGAAAACAGGGTTTCTAAGCAAGTTTTCAGTTTGATTTTCTTTTGAATACAAGAGTATTTCTTGAATCAGTATCCCCAAAACTTCTTGATCGAAGTTCTGAATTTCATACCATAATTCCTCGAATTCTATAACCTTGATCCAGAGATCAATTCGAAGGGTTCTCAAACTTAGTTTTAGATTTGGCGAGAGTTTTGAGTGTATTTTTCTAACCTTCTTTCCTCAAAACTGACGAAAGAGTTTGGTCTTGGTCATAGTCCGATTAAAGGTTCGAGTTGGATAAGATTTTTCCTAATCTATCTTTCTTGAAAAGGTTTGACAAATTCAGTTACTATTTTACTGAATTTCTTTCTTTGAATATTCACTTAACTGATTTCTAAATTAGATACGAATTCCGACGAGGAATAAATTAATCATTTATCTAAATATTTCAATCTCGATAGATTTCATGAATTTTATTCTTACAATCCGTGTGAATATAAAACGATAGAAATTTCTCTCTTAGAGTATTTAATTATTCATTTATCAAATACTCATAGAATTTAAACATAGAATTTAAGAGAATTCTAATTTTGATATAAAAATTCTTTATGCATCTATTTATGCACAAAAATCAACTTCAATGGAAATAACACTTTTTTATAAAATAAAAATCCTTTTATGCATCTATTTATGCATAGAATCAATTTTAATAGGAATAATACTTTTAAAATAAAAAGAATTTCTTTATGCATCTATTTATGCATAAAAATCAATTTTTATAAAAATAACGCTTTTATAATAAAAAAATTCCTTTATGCATCTTTCTATGCATAAAAATCAATTTTAATGAGAATAACACTTTAGAAATAAAATAAATCCTTCATGCATCTTTCTATGCATAGAAATCAAATTTAATAAGAATAACACTTATGAAATAAAAATAAAACCTTTATGCATCTTTCTATGCATAGAAATCAAATTTAATAAGAATAACACTTTTATAATAAAAAATTTTCCTTTAGGCATCTTTTTATGCATAGAAACCAAATTTAATAAGAATAACACTTTTATAATAAAAAAATTTCCTTTATGCATAGAAATCAAATTTAATAAGAATAGCACTTTTGAAATAAAAATAAATCCTTTATGCATCTCTCTATGCATAGAAATCGAATTTAATAAGAATAACACTGTTATAATAAAAAAATTTCCTTTATGCATCTTTCTATGCATAGAAATCAAATTTAATAAGAATAACACTTTTGAAATAAAAATAAATCCTTTATGCATCTTTCTATGCATAGAAATCAAATTTAATAAGAGTAACACTTTTATAATAAAAAAATTCCTTTATGCATCTTTCTATGCACACTTTTATATTTTAAAAAAATCCTTTATACATCTTTCTATGCATAGAAATCAAATTTAATAAGAATAACACTTTTGAAATAAAAATAAATCCTTTATGCATCTTTCTATGCATAGAAATCAAATTTAATAAGAATAACACTTTTGAAATAAAAATAAATCCTTCATGCATCTTTCTATGCATAGAAATCAAATTTAATAAGAATAACACTTTTATAAATAAAAAAATTTCCTTTATGCATCTTTCTATGCATAAAAGAAAGTTTCTTTATGCACCTTTATAATAAAACAATTTCCTTTATGCATCTTTCTATGCATAGAAACCAAATTAAATAAGAATAACACTTTTATAATAAAAAAATTTCTTTTATGCATCTTTTTATGCATAGAAATCAAATTTAATATAGAATAACACTTTTTAAATAAAAATAAATCCTTTATGCATCTTTCTATGCATAGAAGTCAAATTTAATAAGAATAACACTTTTATAATAAAAACAATTTCCTTTATGCATCTTTCTATGCATAGAAATCAAATTTTGATAATTAATATCAGTGATATCCATGCATATTCATAGGTGAATATATACATGGAGTAATTAGTCAAAATTCAGTTTTTTAATTCTTTTCTTTGGTCCTTAGTCCACTCTTCATCTTATGTGAGCATTTACTCATTTTTGGGGGGTTTTTCTTTTATTCTTCAATTTATCTCCTCCCTACATTTGGATTAACCTTATTGGTCCATAGGAACCTTAATCCAACATTTTCAGAAAATCTGGACCCTTAGGCTGCTAAGGTCTTGTGCACATTATGATTTATTTCTAATGCACCTCAGGGATATCTTTTTTAAACTTCTGTTTCGGGAGAATTTATTTTAATAAGAAGGGATATTTTTCCATCCAAAGATATCTAAAAATTGAATTATCTCTCTCTAGAATATTTTCTCTCTCTAGGCCAAAACAGGTAGAAACAAGATCTTTTGTTATTTCAGAGAGGGGAATAATTATAAGTTCAAAAGGGGAGATTCCTACACCTGCACATCTCAAAATCTGGAGGGAGGAATCTTACATCCTACCCCACTGAAAAAACGCGAGATGTCCTCATCTCGCAACAACTAGAGGAGGACAACTCTTTCCCTTAAGATCCAATGGATTTTGGGGTTCCTTATAGTTTGGTGAACCCAACAGAATCTTGGGATAAAGATCCCTTATATAGAACTCATCATCAGATATAACAATTCTTTCAGATCATATCATTCATATCTTTAACACAATAATAGTCCATTAGACCGAAATTTCCATCTGAACAGTCCTTCATGGGAATTTCAATTATTCAACTTTTAGGGGACTATTTTTCTTAACTTTAAAATATTTTTTTATTTTTTATGAGAATTGTTTTTACTTTTATCACCAATAAATCTGTAAAATCTCATTCCAAATAGTAGAGAGTAGCCAATAAAATCTCAAATTTTTTTAAAAATCTTATAAATCATAGAGTTAAAGAAAAAATATGCCTAGGATAAGGTGATATAGGTAGAACATAGGTTTAGGGCTAAGGACCTAAAAAACACATATGGATGCAACCTTTGACTATAAATTTTAGAGAAGGTCATTAAAAAAATGCTTGTCTATGTAATCATGTAACCTTTGTATCATAAATAATATCACTGCATAGTAGATGCCAAAAATTCATGATAACAAAAGAGCTAGATGAGATAATCCATGATGATCTGTAATTCATTAGTTTTAATCTAGATGTGCAAGGCTCCATTGATTTGGAAAACCACGAGTCGATTGATTTTGCCAATCCTGATTTTTGTTCTAAAATTCAATTTTAAAGCTGAAGAACTATAAGAAAATACACTTGGTTGGACCATCTATGTCAAGGAGGGGGGTGAATGTGAGCCTGCACTCTACCATGCCTATGTGCAGTAGTATACTCTCCAGCATATGGGACCATGAATCTACCGTCATCGCGTGAAAGCTCCAATCTCTTCTCTACCACCATTCCAGAAGCCCTAAGCTCCTCTCTTTTCTCTTTGTACATAAAGACAATGTCGTGATGAGCGAAGATTGCATCTCTCAGCATCCTTCGCATGTCCTCCAAATAATTATAACCAGAGTTCATTCTATACTACCCTTAGACATACCATCTCTCAACATCCTTCACATGTACTCTAAATAATTATAACTAGAGCTCATTCCTACACTACTCTTAGATATACCATCACCTACGTTCATGATAATGGCTATCTGGATCAAACATCAACATATGCATATTATGAATTTTCGCCACCACCACATATGTACATGACAATTTCTTCCCGCCACCCTTATCTATATTGCATAACAAAAATTTCCTTCATGAAAAAAATGCCTATGTGGGTTGAAATTTACACCCATAGGCTATATGATGTCTGTCTCTAAGATTGTCCTGCCGAAAAAATATTTCAATTTTATACTCTTTTAACATGCTTAGGTTTACTTAGAGCTTCCATAGTTACCATCTTCTACATATATATATGAATAAAAGTCTACCTTTGCACATCTATAAGTTGACCTCTTTAAACTCTTAGCATTGGTTGTATATCTGCTTATAAATAATAAAGCAAATAATTATGTCATGCAAACTGTCAAGGTAAGTATATACTAAAGGCTTTGCTATTTGGGTCTAGAAATAGACTCAAGGATGTTTGTAGAAAGTTTCATAAATTATGGAGCTTATATTGTTATATATTCTAATATTTTTTGAGTTCTTGTCAAATAATGTGCATATTTATGCATAGTGGTAGAATTTGTCCCAAGAAAGTCTATTCAAAAAAGTGTCTTACATTCATGAAATTTATAAAATAAATTTTTATTTAAAAAAGATTGATATTTCTGTAAGTTATGTAGACTCCTATGTCATTTTGTAAGTCAAATTTATTTTTATGTCACAAACAACAGCCGTTTATAAATCTACGAGGGTTACATGTGTTCTCAATCTTGAAAAAAATAGCAAAATTCATGTAATTTTTAAATTATACATGGAATTCTAGATGTGTTTTCAAAAAACTATGTTTTTAAGCCATTTTTGAGATTTCACACATTTTGGGAGGAAATCTTTTTAGGTAACCCTTGTTAGTTACCTATTTTGCTCGCAACATTGTTCTATACATAAGGCCTATGCGTAGGTCGTATGCATAGGCAGTATGCATAGGCCTATGCATGCAGCCTATGCATATGGCCTATGCATAAGGCCTATAGGCTCTTGACCTACACCTAATCCCCGGAACCCAAGGGTGCAAAAACACAAAGAGAAGAGTCATAAACAAAGAGGGCTTACCACTACTAGCTGAATCCGTATGGGTTTTTGCGTGGCCTATGCCCTTGGTAGTTGTTCGCTTGAATAGACCTACAAAAGATTATCATAATAAATCAAAACATTAGTTCATTAGTTCATTAGTTTATAGCCCTATTGCATAAGAGGGCTATGCATAAGGGTATGCATGGGCCCTATGCATAAGAGGGCTATGCATAAGCCGTATGCATAGCGTAGCCTTATTACATAAAAAGGCTATGCATAGGGCTTATGCATAACCTATGCATAAGCCCTATACATAAGGCTATGCATAAGCCCTATTGCATAAGAGGACTATGCATAGAGCTCATGCATACCTTTTGCATAGCCTATACACAAGGTTATGCATAAGCCCTATGCTTAAAGGCTATGGAATAAGCCCTATTGTATAAGGCCTATGCATAAGCCCTATTGCATAAGAGGGCTATGCATAGGGCTTATGCATACACTATGCATAGCCTATGTATGCATACACTATGCATACACTATGCATAGCCTATGCATAAGGCTATGCATAAGCCCTATTGCATAAGGCTATGCATAAGCCCTATGCATAAGGGGGCTATGCATAAAGAAGCCTATTGGAAGCCTATCGACTTAACCCTGATCCTCGGCACCTGAGGGTGCAAAAACACAAAGACAAGAAGCACAAATGAAGAAAGAGGGCTTATCGTGTGAGAGGCTATGCCCAAAACCTTGCTCACTTGAATAATCCTACAAAAAAGAAACATAATAAATAAAAAAGTTAGTCATTCATTAACACATTAGTAAGCAAGAAGAACAAGAGAAAAAAGAGGTGAGTACCCTAAACCCTACTCTTAATGCATAAGTGAACGGAAAAACTAGTTTATGTTAAGCCTAAACCCTAGCATAATACATAGAATGCTTAATAGAAAGGTTTGATGGAGAGCTCTCCACCATCAAAGCTCTCTACTAGTAGAGCTCTATGCATTAGGCTAGGGTTAGGGAAAGGTAGAAGAAAGAGAGGGGAAGGGAGAAAAGGGGAGAGGGGAAGGGAGAGAAGCTCACATAAAACTATGTCCAAGATTTCCATGAAAGCTTGGAAGAAGACATGAAACCATGAAACCATGAAAAAAGCAAGAAAGTGCTTACCTTGGAGAGGGAGACTTGATTGATCCAACACCCTTAAGGGATGAGTTGAGGTGGGAGGAAAACTCAGGCTGTAGGTGTAGGCTGTGCATGTGCAGGATAGGGGAAGTAGGTATGTATTAACACCCGTCTCAGCGGCGATTTATGCGGGAGTCACAGTTTCGTAGGTTGCCTTGAGCAGCGAATTTTGCTACTAGCTTTGCTAGTGAGCAGCGAAATTTCGTTGCTGGGTCACTGTCTAGCAGCAAAAACCTGGGTAAATTTTTGTTTGTAGTTTTGAATGTTGTTGTGTGTTTTGTATGAACCCTAAATCAATTTCGGCCAGGTTAAAGATGTTTGACAGTGATCATCAAGGGCCGAAAGTTGGATCCAAGGCATGGTTTTGAGAGAAAAATTTCGATGTGTGTGTGATCAATATATACAAGGGCCAGTATATACGACAACATTGTATAACAATTGAGCATGTACGAACAGATGGTCTTCATGAGGTAGTGGCATGAGCAAGTGCGGATGATGACATGGAGGAGAACCATAGGAGAGTTCTAGGTAACATGCTACACCATTCGGTGACATCAGGTAGAGTACGGAAGGTGGAAAGGCTTCATATGGAAAGCATGGCTGAGACTCATCTTCCCCAACCAATGAATGAGGTGTCTCCACCATTGCCACATGAGGAGGAAGAGAATCACATCATGGATGACATGGTGAATGACCTCTTTGGACGGGAGGTCATAGATGATAGTGAGCAAGCTCTAAGGTGACAAGAGGAGGAAACCTTGCATAGAGAGGCAAGCGTAACTTTGTATGAGATGGATGTTCGTACTCCACACTACAAGGAAACTTGGAGCTATTGAACTTGTAAACAACTTATGGATGGAGTGATGCAAGTGTCACAAGTCTTCTTCGGTAAGACCGCCTCATTCTATTGAAAATATTTCATGTTCTATATACTCTTCTCGCTCTAATATTTTGACATATGATTTCTTACCCTCTTTTGTAGGCTTCTCAAGAAGATTCTTCCCCCTCAAAATCTATTACCGAACTCACGAGATGGGTGCCGTAAAATGCTCTCTATATGCTAGGTATGAATTGCACAAAAATACATGCATGTCGCAATGATTGCATGCTATTTAGAGGGGTTAATAAAGATGCAACACAATGTCTACAATATGGGGAGAGCCGCTATAGGGATGATTTGCAAGGAGATAAAGTTCCTTATCATTCCTCGCATCCAACACATGTTTAAATGTAAGGGGATTGCAAAACTCATAACGTGGCATGCTACTCATCGCTCGAACGATGGCATCATGAGGATCGTAATGAGAGGTAGAGATTGGTTTAAGGCATGGAGAAGCACTCCCAATCCACCACTAAATGGGATGTCTAGACACTCAATCTTCTTTTGAATTCCATATTGGTGTGACATGAAGATCAGACATCTCTTAGATCCCATGCATATCTTCAAGAATATGGCAACAAATATTTGGGACCATTTAATTGGTAAAAGAGATACAAAGGGTGCAAGGGATGACTTACAAAACATTGGACGCCTTCAAAGTGCATGGCCACTGATTGAAAGTGAGAGTGGCAAAATAATCCCACCTAGGTGAAAGAGAGGCACAGGTGATGTCGACCATGTGTGTGCTATAATGATGTGGCCGTAGAATACACGGGACACTAGATACCCGATGGTATTTTTAATGGTGGTATGACTGCCCATAATTATTTAGCCATGCACCGTTATTTGTACATATTATTTTATCTGCCTTGCACCTGAGTGATGCTATTTGTACTAGTGCATGTGAACTAGGTTTATTAGTTCTATACATTTATTGCACACTTTATGTGTGAACAACTCTATTTTTGAAAAAGTGTAAGCCCAATTTTGTACGAGACAATATTTTTAATGCCAAGGGCTATTTTTTTAATACATGATCCAAATACTTATGTCGTGAAGGGAGCTACATGGATGAGGGGGAGATTCAACCTAATCTTGTGTAGGTGGTGATCTTTAATTTTTTGATTATTGTTTATGTTGCGGTTTATGTGTTTGATTTTCTCAAGGCCTATGTCATGCTTATGTTTGTTGATATGTTCATGAGGTAATTTTTTCAAGTGGTACAAAGCTCCTAACAATAAATGCTAAATGGTTGACTAGATAAAGGATCATATAAAGAAGCATTACAACTATTGAAAGTGAGGGAATAACCAGGAGGAACTATTCAAAATGGTAATAAAACATCACAATTGTGGATGAAGACAAGAAACTAATGGCATAAAGGTCACAATAAGTGGGCACAACAAAGAGGTTATACTACCAACAAAGGCCATCTTAGATCTAGCCCTTACCTCTCAAATTTTCATGTCATATGGAGGCATGAATTTTTGGTTGAATGAACAATGGTGCACATAGTGAACACACTTTTAATTAAAGTATATAGCAAGATGGTGCATGTATATTCAAGGGAGGTGCATTTCCACCAATAAGTACATGCACATGGGTAGCTCGCAACAAGGAAATTCTCACTTTATTTAGTTACCCTTACAACTTTATTTTGGGATTAAATTCCAATTAATTTAATTTTCTTATAAAGTGATGAGGATATCATTATAAGAAGAGATGAGGATATCGTTATAAGAAGAGATGATCATTGGAGAGTTATATCCATGTAAATGATGAGCCATTGGAGAATGTAGTGGATGATAAAAAGATGGCATAGCGACAAATAGAGCTCACTATCAATTTTTTGATGAGCCTAGCTAATACTTCTCTTTTTTCCATGCCTTGTCACCCTGGTAATACCTTTGTAATGTGTATACCCATTTGGGCTTTGATCATATATGGAGTATAAACTCTTTTTTACTCACTTATTTTTTACCTTGAATTTTTTATTTATATAGTTTGGCATGCTCACATTGCTACCAAATTCCTTACAATATGAGTTAAGTTGTGGGAGGGACCCCCACATGAACATGTCCCTTTTTTTCAACAAGTGAACAAAATTGATCACTAGTACCTTTTTAATTCTTCAAATTCATAAGCCACTAATGCTTTTATAAAATGTTTCCACTTTTAGTTCGACTTGGGAATGTGAATAAAAAATATGTAGGTGTTTAAATTTGGTTTTTAAAAAATGTCCTTAGGTTCTTCTTTTTCCAAACATAATTACATTAGATCTAAATTTGGCTCTCATTGGCCAATGATGAACTAAGTAATGGGTTCTTTAAACATTAGAAATGTACATGATATGCCTACCTTGTTTTTTAAATGTGCTTCTTGTGTTGAATATAGCTTTGAATTATGATGATGCATCACCCAATTTGCTAATTTATTTGGAAGAAATCCTCTTAAGATAATATTTTCTTAAGCTCAAATAAGCTCCCATCAAAAGTTTCTGTAAGTGTTCAAGGCATACATAAGTCGCTATCTTTTATGAATTTATAATACAAATTTACATTGATCAATGGTACTAATCGTGTGTTTTTTCTTGTGATGAGCATGAAGCCCATAGAGAATCCTATTCGAAAAGAGATTATAAGAATGCAAGTTTGTAAATCATTTGAATAATATTGTTTTGAACATCACATAAATACCAAAATAGTTCTTTTCCACTAAAAGTTATATGCCTTGTATTCCACATTAAAACTTTAGTTTTACATGTAGATTCTATCAATGCAAAGCATTTGAATAAGTAACATGAAAAAATAAACTCATTCAAATAAGAATCAATGTACTGAATGAGTAGCGTGAAAAAATAAGAATCACTGTATTGATTCTTCCAGTAACTCTTAATGCATTTCTTAACCACTATGACCCATTGAGAGTTTACACTCACCACTTATATTATAGAATGTTAACATGGTTACCATGCTCTTTTTTTTTTACAAAGTTGGCACTCTATGACCCATTGAGAGTTTACACTCACCACTTATTATAGCATGTTAACATGGTGCCATGCTCTTTTTTTTTTTTTTGGCAAAGTTGGCACTCTAAACCATGTGCCCATATTTTCAAACATATTACAAAATATGTCCTCATGTAGTTCAAGAGTAAGTTTAGTTGTGAACTATTTACAATTATCAAGCCAAATTAGTTATTGAACTACGAAATACTACACTTAAAGGTGATGGGTGAGTGGCTCGGTGTCTGTGCGTGTGTGTGTGTGTGTGTGTGTGAGAGAGAGAGAGAGAGAGAGAGAGAGAGAGAGAGTTTTGGGAGTTATTTTTAACTACGTTCGCTTCATGGTTAAGTATTTTGACCACTATAAGAATCTGCCAACCCCTTCTTCTTGACGTTTACTCCATTGTTTGCAAGAGAATGTTCTCTGCTTCGTTCGACCGGGTATTTTAAGGCGTTCTTCTCTAGCTTGCGAAGGGCAGCTTGGCCTAGATTCACACTACAGATGTCCGCCAGGCGCACGAGGTACAGGAGAACGTCTGAGAGCTCTTCGCCCAGATGCTCTTTGTCCTCACAGTCCCACCCAGGTAAGCCCTTGGGAACCTCACCTCTCCATTGGAAGATCTCTGACAATTCTCCGACCTCTCCCACCTTAATGATGCAAAAAAGAAAGAAAGAGAAAAAGAAGTCAGAGTATCATTTTAGAGAGCAGGCTATATTAATTAGGAGACAATCTTACCATGGCTAGCAAAAGGTTTCGTGGGCTGTGGAATTTCTCCCAGTTCCTCTCGCTTGCAAAGGCTGCCACTCTCTCCGTCAAGTCCTTCAAGGTCACACATGAGCTAGCTTCTGCAATACTGCAAGCAAAGGTCTCATTAGAAGCTACAGACGATTCTAGCAAGGGGCATGTATCGTGCTTGCCCATCATGCTTCTCTACTAGATGACAGGTTGAAGCAAATTAAACAGACGCTATTGGGCCAAAGTGGAGGCTCTGAGGTGCTCATTATATAGTGGTGGGATTACGAATCATGGACCTTTAGGCCTTGGCGAGAGCTAAGCTGGTTTGTCTTCATCAAAATTTGAAATATCTGTGGTTGTTTATCATTATTGGAATTAGTCAATGTGAGCCTTAATGGTGGGGGTGGGGGGCTTATTGCCACCTCAGCCTCGCCTCCACGTGCTTTCCTGCTGACATGGCATCGTAATTACACCTTGGCATTTCGCTGGACCGGTATTGGCCGACCAGGAGTTATGGTGCCTCGCCTCCACGTGGTTTGAAGCTAACATGGCGAGTAAAACTTGGCATTCTGCTGGACTCGCATTGGTGGATTGAGAGGCGTGCTGCACTCGTATTGGTTGATTAGGATGTATGCTGGACTCATATACATACCATGCATGACATTCTGTTGGACTTGGATTGGTCGATTGGGAGGCTACCACATCAGCATCACCACGTGGACTGTACGAAAAGCGGAATGCAGGGGTGACAAGGAGACGGGTTCACGATAGGTGGGAGTCGGTGGGTGTCGCGCACACACAGGCAATAATCAATTTACAAGGGGGTAAACCTTAAACGCCTTAGCTTTGGAGTAGCAAGCAAGTAAACATAAGCTATGGTGTTAAGGGGCTGGTCCCATGCCTTGCTATGGTGTTAAGGGGCTGGTCCCATGCCTTGTCGCAGCTCTCATTAGTGGAGGCCCGGAAAGTGTGCTGACACACCACCCTTTCCTGCAGCTTCTCTATCGAGCTACTTCCCCCATATAGCTACTCACCAAAGCCTAGCCATGCACAATGATAAACTTCAAAAGGTGCAGGGAGACTCCCGTATCATTTTCAGTGTGAACTCCATTGCTTTCTTCTGGAACAGACATGTACAGTAAAGACGTTTGTGGTGGGTGATACAAGGCCAATATGTCTCTTTCTTGTGTCTGGATAGACACTGGTCCTAGGTGTAGCTGCCCCACTCCTGTGTAAATTTTCTCCTGTGTCCCTTTGTGAGAGAGAGGTTGACGTTGTTACAATTATATACACTCAACACACGCTGTGATGGAGATACAGGAAAAAGTTATTTGCCGGCTGTTGAAGGATGTTTTTGTGCCATGTCAGCTACTCTTCACGTGGAGGACCTGAGCTGGAAGTTAAAAAGTCGAGCTGTGATGGAGATGCAGCAAAAGTGGGGACGTTGCTTCAAACTGGATTCACACTTTCCAGATTACCGCTTATTACAGTACGTTCAACCAGGAGGAGTGGAGGCTGCAGGCCGCTTAGTTAGTGTAAACCCGTACGTTGACGGTAAACCGTTAACTGAACTTGAATTGAGACCTCGTCTCACGTTCCACCCTCTTAAATAGGGTCATTAACATGAGATAGTTAAAATTATTGCCCTACGCTTCAGTACCTTCCACAAAAATATGGAAGGCTTGGTTTAAAGTAAAAGCCCAGCTGATGCCATCCCCAGACTACAAGGACACGTTGGGCATCCACCCCATCGATTCCATCTGGTGGCCTGCTCTTGACTTGCCTCAAGTTGATACTCAAGATGTGGAAGAGGCACTGAAGCTTCATTTAGGTGGCATTAAGACATGGAGTAACCTTTGGGACTGGGATAAGAAAACCTGGCTATCAAGGGCTGATCTCATTGCTAAGTACAACCTTTCAGATTCTCAACTGGACATTATTGGCAATAGGCTGATGCTATGGCATCGAGAAGACTGGTGGCTAATGACAATTGAAGACCCCCCTAAGCTGAAGGCTTTCCAGTGGATTAACCAAACAAGCATCTGGCCTATTCCTCCCAGGTGGAATACCCCTCCAATCCATTGTATTCTAAATCAAAGATGGAATATCCTCAAAGATAGGAGCCAGTGGTATTTCCTCTTCAAATCACTTTGGGGCATACATGTGGAACCTAAGAAAGCTTGTCTTGCTTGGCTTATCATGTACAGGGCCATTTGGACACAGAAAAAAGCTCTAGTCTTTGGCAAGGGAAATGGATCATGTGCCAGATGCCTCAAAGAAGAAGATGATGTTCACATTTTTCTACTGTGCCCTAACATAGAACCAATGGTAAAGAAACTCAATGAGTATGTGGCCAGTTGGGGGAAAACTTGCTTATCCTGGAAGCATCTGCTCATTGGGGAAACCATAGGCTGCTCTACTGAACTATGGACAATATTAAGAACAGAGATCCTCTGGTTCTTCTGGATTGAAAGACTAGCGGCCCTACACAACGGGGATACCCGCAATACCTACTCCCTCAAAAGTCTCCTTATTATTGCAGGGGAGAGGTTCTACTTGAGGAAGATCACTGACATTGAGGCCAAAATTTCAAAACTGGTAGGCCCTATTGGAAGCACTCCAAAGAATGTATCAGATAAGGTCAAGATTCTTCAGCTTCAAGAGAAGAGAGAATATCTTGTAAACGTGGATCTAAGCTATGTGCTGAAGCTCCAATACCTGTAGATTCTAGGATAGAGACCCAGAGGATCATTGCTCTTTGCTGATTGCCTAGGATAGTGAGAAATCTCGGCCTGAAATTGGCTATGTGATTCCAGCCCGACTTTTGTAACTTGTCTCGTTTTTCTTCAATAATAAAAATGCCTTTATTGAAAAAAAAATAAAATAGTTGCATAACACACTCATCAGCATCAATTAATATTAAAATCTTCAATCTCATTACCTTTTTTCAAACAATTTTACTATTAATGATGAAAGTACCGAAAATCATCAAATTTGAGTATTTTTAGTAGAAACAGGAAAATATATTAAAAAAGGATGAGATTAAAGCGACCCATGAGGAAGGTCTAGGGGGGGCCCTTAAGACAGCTAAGCCAATAGGTGGCCTTAGTTACAATCCAAAAGCCCTCAAAGATGAGAACACCGATCTGACCCATAGACGGATGGCTAAGAATCCAGTGGCCTGAGGGTTGAACCACCTATATAAAATGCATAGGACATGAATGAAAAGGTGTGATGTTCCCCTCTGTAATCTTCAGTGGCCTAAGCCCGATCAACAGCATATTGGAGCCTTTTGAAGCATTCCTTCTCCAATCCATGACACATGCTTGCCCTAGTGTTGGAGTTAGAAGAACTCAGAACTTTCCTCCACTTCCTCCACGGATGATCCTGCCAGCGACCAGCTTCAGAACTTTCACCTCTAGGTTGGACTTGCTTGGTCAACTTGAGAATACTGTCAAGAAATAGAAAGAAATTGTGATTAGTTTTTATGCCAAAGAGGCGGCATCTAAAGTTCCACTATTTTTAAGGGTTCTTTTTTTTAACTTGCGTGAGACTACTCATTTACGCTTAAAAAAAAAAGATTCAGTCCCCTTGCCAATGCTACGTGAGACGACGAGGCTCTTAATTACAGTACGGGTTACCTGTAAACCCATAAGTTGAAAGTAAACCGTTAACTAAACTTGAATAAAAATAGTAAAAACTTATTCTAAACTAAAGTTAATTTTATTCCCAAGGTTGATTGAACTCAACCTTTATTTGTTACATTCTTAGTTTGAGCTTTGACACAGCTTTGGTTAAGTTATCACTAGTCCACATATCATTGGTTAGGGTATGCTCTATATGCATAGCTTCCATCGGCTACTCAATCTCATATGAAGTAATATCTTACATCAACAGGTTGGTCTTTTCAGAATTCTTAGGATTCTTGGCCAAGGAAATTGGTCTTTTCAAAATGCTTGGGATTCTTGGCCAAGAAAATTGATGATTGGTTGTTGGAATATAATGTGAAGGGTATTGTCCCGGTTGCACCCAATGCTTAAAGTTGCCTTTGAATCTTCACGTGAGGCAATGGAGGTGGCTGATGTGGGTTTATGTTTTATCTCACCTAATATTTGAACTTTCATCAGGTAAAATTTGGACTAAAAGACCAAAGGGTTCCATATCAAGGGATCTCAGAGGCACTATATGCTGATACTATGAAGGGCCGAAGGAGATTGGCCGCAAATCTATACTCGAATACTAGGCTAAAGCCATGGGCCCGCATCTCAATGAAGATCCATCTTGGACTCTGGGGCTACCACCTAGAGGCTGAGGTCCAAGATAAGAGAAAGTCCTTCCAGAGTTCATAGCTCGAAAGAAGTCCACGAACAATCAACTTGCCCAGTAGGGATCGAATCTAGATAGATGGATTGATGATTCCAAGGCCTCTCCACTGATGGTGTGAATGAATGATCACTCTCCAGGTCACATTGGCCCGTGTAGGCCTCCCATCACTACAAGTCTAGAGGAAGTTGTTGTGAACCTGACTAATGCATGCCCAAGACAAGCCCTAATAGGAAGTGATGTACCACATGGTGGTGAGAAGAACTTGGTTTTCCACACCACGACTCGACCAGCTAAGGAAAGCCTAGTTGAAGTTTAGTAATTCTCATAAGACAAGGGGCAAGCTGCTACTTTGGGGGGAGCAGGAAACACCCTCGGAGGAGCAAGCAGGAAACACCCTCGGGGGGTTCACTTAAAAATATGTAAGTCTACTACATGTGATGATTAGGAGGGGCTTTTTAAACCAATATTTTGAGAAACATTTATAGAAATCTACTTACATAAGTGAGTTTTAAACGGCATTTTGAAAAAAAAAACTTGTAAGTTTATAAAGAAAAAGGGGGTCATTTTATTAAATTATAATTCACAAAAAAGATATTTTTAATACCCTTTGAACGCATGTATGTAGGTCTTCCTAAAAGTTACCCCTCCCCCCCGGATGTTGTTAACACCAAGGACAGAGGAGAGGTGAGGAGGCATGAGGAAGAGGCATGCAGTGAAGGGGGGCCAGGAAGGAAAGGCGAGAGGGGTGCAATGAACGAAGGAAGGAGGGGCGACTATGGGGAGAGCTCCAGACCATGTGGGGATTTATTAGAGGATATTAATATTACATTAATAAATTTTCTAGCTCTTATTTAATATTATAGGTTTACTCTACCTTGAGCCCACCATCACCTCTTTAGCTCTTGAGGTAAGCTTCTTAAAACCCTTTCTTGCTTATTTTTATGAATTCTACCCTCGGGTGTTGCGGTCTAGGATAAATTGTTAATTATACATAGACTAAGCATAAGAGTTTTAAGTATTTATATTTATGTAAACAACTTACAACGCTATGGTGCTGTGGTCTAGGATGAATCACTGATTATACATAGACTATGTATATTAGTTTTAAGTGTTTATATTTATGAACGGGTAGATGGTAAATAACTTGCAGCGCGATGTTATACTTGAAGGAGGATTAGATATCCCAACAGGTTTTATAAGTATATTGTCTCCAATTGTATCTTACCTTTTAAGAAGAAAAGATTACCTTATAACAACATAAAATCAATCCCTATGCAGGATAAATATGAACTCGAATGGGGTTTGGAAGCTCTCTTTAAAAGGGTGCAAGAACAAGGATGGATTATTATTTTTGGAGGCCATGCTTGGCAAGCATAGCAAGTATGTAAGATTCCTCCCTCCAGCTTTTGAGGTGTGCAGGTGTAAGAACCTCCCCTTATGATCTTATAATTATTCCCCTCTCTGAAATAAAAGAAATATCCTGTTTTACCTTGTTTTGGCCTAGAGAGAGAAAATGTCTAGAGAGAGGTAATTCAAAATTGAGATATTTTTTGATATAAAAATCCTCCTAGTGTCTAAAATGGTTTCCCCTAAAATAGAAATTCAAAAAGAACTTTCCAATGTGCAATTGGAATTATTTGAAAATAGGTAAAAAGGACCTTAGCCTAAGGGTCCAGATTTTCTGAAAATTTTGAATTAAGGTTCCTATGGACAAATAAGATTAATCCAAATGTAGGGAGGAGATAAATTGAAGAATAAAAGAAAATCTCCCAAAAATGAGTAAATGCTCACATAATATGAAGAGTTGACTAAGGACACAGGTTTATTAGTTAAAAAAGAAGAGATATTTTGAGGAAATGATGCATTTTTGACACCTCAGTGGAGAATTCCTCTCATGAAGGAGGCGCCTATTTCACATGTGTGGATGAGTTTTAAACTCACAAATAATGAGATATTTTCATCTCTCCTCTCTCCTGTTTCAAGTAGATCCAAAAAGTAAGCTAAACTGACCTAAAATGGTCAAAAAGCGACCAAACTGATCTGAAAAATTCTAGAATCAGTTTGCTTGGTTAGAGGCTCACTTTTTCCTATAAATAGAAGCCTCCCCCCTTTTAAAAGGTTAATGGTATTTATGCACTGTTACTCTGCTTCTGTCCTGAGCCATTTAACATTGAATTTTTTGATAATTCAATTGTTTTTTGGCCTAATTCTCTCCAAGTGAATTTGGTGGCCACTCTTGCTCTGCAAACAAGAGTAGAACCCTCAATCCCTCAAGCCAAAGGAAAGCTTACAAGCTCCATGTAAGCTTAATTCTTACTTATTGTGAATTTTAAATCTATGGTTTTCTTAAATTTTATGCTTTGAAAATGTTTGAATAAAAATCTGCTCTCATGATACACTTCACAACTCTCTCTCTCTCTCTCTCGATACACTTCACAACTCTCTCTCTCTCTCTTCCTCCCCCCCTCTCTCTCTCATGATACAGTTCACAACTCTCTCTCTCTCTCTCTCTCTCTCTCTCTCTCTCTCGATACACTTCACAACTCTCTCTCTCTCTCTCTCTCTCTCGATACACTTCACAACTCTCTCTCTCTCTCTCTCTCTCTCTCTCTCTCTCATGATACACTTCACAACTCTCTCTCTCTCTCTCTCTCTCTCTCTCTCTCTCTCTCTATCTCTCTCTCTCTCTCTCTCTCTGTCACGATAGGTGTGTAGATGAGGAGTTCTTTTTTTCTCTCTTAAAATTTACATAATCCCTAATAAATTTCCTTTTCTCCCTCTATTTTCTTAAAATATAAAACAATACTAAACATTATTTTCCTCTCTTTAGGAACTCACAAAACTATTAAAAATGTCATCTAATGTTCCCTCTCTCTCTATCTGTCACGCCTTTCTCTCTTTCTCCCCCCCCTCTCTCTCTCTCTCATGATACACGCCTTTCTCTCTTTCTCTCCCCCCCCTCTCTCTCTCTCTCATGATACACTTCACAACTCTCACAACTCTCTCTCTCTCTCTCTCTCTCTCTCTCTCTCTTTGTGTGTGTGTGTCACGGTAGGTGTGTAGATGAGGAGTGCAACATGTATGCACTTGATAAGTAATGATAAGTAATGATGCACTTATTGCGGTTGTCTCACGTTCGATAATGTATTGCATGATGTTGAGTTCAGTAATATTGTTTGATATTCCATTTTTGTTTGATCATTGAAAAGTAATGATACACTTGTTTTTGCAGTTGTCTCACGTTTGATGATGTATTGGATGATGTTGATTTCAGTAATATTATTTGATATTCCGTTTTTGTTTGATCATTGATAAGTAATGATACACTTGTTGCTGTTCTCTCACGTTTGATGATGTATTGCTTGATGTTGATTTCAGTAATGTTTAATATTCCGTTTTTGTTGTGTTTAGTGATATTTGCTAGATTTGCAAAGACGACCACCATGCTTTCCCCTGAAGAGCGTAAAATCGTTCTACGAGCAATTCGCATTGAAGCAGTCATCACAGTGTCACAATGTTCAGAAGACAGCGTCAAAAAGATCAATGAGTGTGAGATACTCATGCGAGATCTATTAGAGCAGATATGGGAAAATGCACAGCGTCGACTTCAAAGCGGAGGCCACGCTTAGTTGCTTGATAGACAAAAGATAGCATACTTCAACCATCAACATATAACACGAACTATTTTGGGGAGCATGCGTGTAGCATGCAATGATCTTAGAGATGCTGCACCGCCTGAAGCTAATATGCATCGTCTACAGTTATGGGACGCTGTATGGAGCGAGCCAAGAGCCAAGAGCAAGCGCATGAAGGTGCTGGATGCAGAAAGTGATGTAAAAAAATTAAAAAACCTGAACAATGTTGCTTTCTTCTTTACTTTTGGTTTCAAAAAGAACATAGTCTCTCTCTCCCACATTATTATTTCTCTCTCTCTCTCTCTTTCCCATTCTTTCCTCACCTCTTGCATATCCTGCTTCACCTCTCTATTGCAGATCTACTAGTTCAAGATCTGGTAAGATTTACTTTGTTAATACTATCCAATATTTTGTGAATTTTCTTAGGATTTTTTGACTAAATTGGGTGTTTGTTTTTTTTAATTTTGGACTCATCTTTCCCCTGTTCTCTCTCATTCTTTCTCACGGTCTCTCTTTCTTGTTGCAAGTAGGTATTAGTTAGAGTTAGTTTTTTTAAAGTTTTAGGGGTTTTTTAAATTTATTTTTATAGCTTTATGACTCAAATTAGTGAATTACTTTATAACTTTAGGTCTCTTGCCTTTTTTAAGCCAATAGCTCAACGAACTCAAGGTAAACTCTTTTACTATTTATGCTTTTCTTGTTTGCACCCTTAGGTGTTGGGGTTTAGGAATGTATATATATATATATATATATATATATATATATATATATATATATATATATATATATATATATATATATATATATATATATATATATATATATATATAGAGAGAGAGAGAGAGAGAGAGAGAGAGAGAGAGAGAGAGAGAGAGAGAGAGAGAGAGCATGCTCTATGCATGTATAAAGCATACTCTTTATGCATGATTAGAGCATGCATACTCTATGTAGGCATAAAGGGAGCAAGATTTATGCATGCATAACGAGAGTGCATCCTTATGTAAATAAGATCTATGTATGCACAGAGCATAGAGCATGCATACTCTAGCATTGGTCTCACGAGCCTATCATTTTTAGCTATTGTAGGTCTCTTGCCTTTTTTATGGTGTTAGCTCTTCTCAATGAACTCGAGGTAGTAAGCTCTTTTGCTATTTATGCTTTTCTTATTTGCACCTTGGGTGATGTTAGAGAGAGAGAGAGAGAGCATGCGCTAAGCATGCGGTATGCATGCATAAAGCATACCCTTTATACATGCTTGAGCATGCATAAAGAGAGTGAGATTTATGCATGCATACTCTATGCATACATAAAGAGCATGCATGCTTTATGTAAACAAGATCTATACAAGATTTATGCTTTTCTTGTTTACATCATTGGGTGTTGGGGTATAGGATTAGAGAGAGAGAGAGAGCATGCTTAGAGTATGCATGCTTGGTCTATGGATGCATGCTTGCTCTATGGTTGCATAAAGAGTATGCATGCTCTATACTCTTGATGTATCCTTAGTTGTTATGCATGGAGTTAGAGCATGCATACTCTTTATGCTCTATGCTCTATGCGAGTCTATGTTTTTATACATGCTCTATGTTTTTGCTATTTATGATTTTGTTATTTTCACTCTTAGGTGTTGGGGTTTAGGATTAGAGAATAGAGAGCATGCTTAGAGTATACTCTCTATATGTATAAAGCATACTCTTTATGCATGCTCTAAATGCATGCATAAAGAGATCAAGCATTATGCATGCATAAAGATTATGCATGCTCTATGGTTGCATAAAGAGTATGCTTGCTCTATGGATGGCATGCTCTAAGGCTTTATGCTACTCTTTATGGAGCCTTAGAGCATACCCTTTAAGGATGCATGCTTGCTCTAAATGCATGCATACGCTATGCATGCATAAAGAGATCGAGCATTATGCATGCATAAAGAGTATGCATGCTCTATGGTTTCATAAAGAGTATGCTTGCTCTATGGATGGCATGCTCTAATGCTTTATGCTACTCTTTATGCAATCTTAGAGCATGCATACCCTTTAATCATGCATGGTTTCTCTATGGTTACATAAAGAGTATGCTTTCTCTATGGATACATACTCTTTGTGCGTGCATAGTTTTTATGTGTGGAGTTAGAGATTCCTGCTTCTCTTTATGCTCTATGTTTTTATGCATGCTCTTTATGCTCTATGCTCTATGTTTTTTCTATTTATGCTTTTATTGTTTGTACCCTTGGGTGTTGGGGTTTAGGATTAGAGAACAGAGAGCATACTTAGAGCATGCTCTATGCATGCATAAAGCATGCTCTATGCATGCATAAAGCATGCACTATGCAGCCTTAGAGCTTGCATACTCTATGCATGATTAGACCATGCATGCTTAGAGAATTCATAAACCATTGTCTCTCTTTATGCATGCTTAGAGCATGCATAAACCATGATCTCTCGTTATGCATGCCTAAAGCATAGAGCATAAAGTATGGCATGCATAGAGCTTGCATACTTTATAATCTATACATGTACAAAGAATATAGAGCATGTATACATAAAGATTATAGATACTCTATGAATATTGCATACTCTTTATGTATCCATAGAGCATGCATTCTCCTTGTGTACATAGACCATAAAGTATAGAGCATAAGTATGCATGGATAAAGTATGCACAGAGTATATATAAAGTATACATGGCTCATATGTTGTTTTTCTTAGCATTTCTCTCATGATTACCTCATTTTTTTGTATTGTAGGTCTCGCCTTTTTTGAGCCATTATCTACCACTAAAGGTAAGCTCTTACACATAATCTCTTCTGCCATTTATGGTTTTTCTACACGAGTATATTTTATTTTAAGCCTTAATCAATGTTTTGTTTTAAAGTAGCCATATCAAGTAATTCGCGAACTACATGTAGGATGAGATCCAAAATTTCTTCTAGATACGATCCCCTGAGCAGTATTAGATAGCTAGATTGGAGCTTACCTCTTCCGTTCATAACTCATTGAATCCCATGTGATGACCCCCAATTCTTGAACTAATGCTAGTGACGTACAGAGTTCACGACACAAGTTTCATATATAAGCCATAGTGGTAGTAGCCATGGATGTAGCAATGCTAGTGATGTGGTATAGAGTTCACGACATAGGTCTTATAGAAGCTATAGTGGTAGTAGCCACTAACATAGCAGTGCTAGTAGCAATAGAATAGTGTTGGTGGTGGTGGTTGTGGCTCTGGTATATGTGGAGCTAGTAGTGATGCTACAACTTCACCAAGTCGTCCTCCTACACATGGATGTCACTCCAAGCTTCACTCCTAGAGCCACTTCGGGTGTCACTTTGGGGACTCCTTTTGTTCATAATCTCTTTACTCCTCGCTCTCATCGGACCCCTATGCTCATATAGATTCTATGATGATGGGTCCATCATCGAGGATGAGCTAGGTGTGGTAGGGTACTAACACCTATGCATTGGCTTTGTAGTGTACAATTTAGCTACAACATCCTCTCACAAAGTGGCACAACCAACCAAAAGAAAAAAAGAATTACATTCTTGAGTAGCTTCATAGTGGAGTTCCTAGTTCCAATTCTCTTAAAGCAATTCAACATGTGGATGCTCAAGAGAATGAGAGCTCTTATAAACCAGGTCTGACGTTTGAGATGAAATAAAGTAAGGAAAGAGTACGCCCACATATCTCGACATCGAAGACTAGAGAAAAGCTAAGGCAAAGTAAGGAAAGAGTAAGCCCACATATCTCGACATCGAAGACTAGGGAAAAGCTAAGGTAAAGGCCCATGACACCCTTGATAAGTACAAGAAATAATGGGAGGCTTCTAAAGATCCCCTCCAAGGTTTGGGAGCTTCTCACCTTAGCGTTGGTGGAACCCGATGATTTTATACATACTTCATAAGTTTTCATCTCATTATTTATGCAATATACTTAATAATGCATGTATGAATTGCTAAATATGCTAAATATTCATCCTTGAATGTGTGTAGAGAGTAGTGGGGCATGGTTATACTCAAGAAGAGTATGCCTTTATGTGGTCTCACGGAACTACTGTTAACCCAATTCTAGGGTTGATAAGATCTACCGCCATTATCTTACATCAAGGAGTCATGATAAATACACCAAAAGGTCATACATTCAAGATATGAAGTGATGGTGTCCAAAGCTACAACTTGGACGAGCGCCCATAATGGTGTGACGAAGTATTTATGGCGATTCCTACTTCAAGAGCGTGTGGTAGCAAGTAAGGATGAAGTCCTAAGTGATATACTTCATGGATATATTATGAGAGTAGTCATTGTAATAGCATTAGGCCTCTTATGAGCCTAAAGTGCCCGGTTGGCCATAGTTTAAGTGAGTGTGAACACTTATGGCCATGTATATAAGTGAATTTCTCTCATAATACAACATACTCTCCCATTGTGCAATGGAGTCTTGCTCTTGCTTATCTCTCTCCCTAATGCATGCTAGTGAGTGTGTGTGAGTGAAGTAAGGTGAGAGGAGGGGTGAGTACCCGTAGTGCAATGCAGGGTGTGACAACGCTCTCGCGGGATGCTTTGTGGAATTGCTTCTCAAGGAGTTGTAGAGCTTGGAGACCTCAAGGGTTACGAGCTCGGCCATTGGAAAGATCCTCATGACAGTTGCGGTTCACTAGGTAATCTCTTTTTGGATGTGTTTTAAAGAGGGTTAGAGTGAGCCTCAACAACTACGTTCTTATTTGACAAGATGGAGCGGGAAGGACATGAGCTCAATTGGGCCCACATCATCAACTATGTAAGTATATAATATCGTCAAACATCAAAATTTTTAGTTTCTAAATTTTATGCATAAATTATGTATAAATTCATTTATCTTTCTTCATCTTTGTCTTTTTTATGTAAAATTGTCCTGATAAAACTTATCGTTATATTCATGTAGAGACCTCCAAAGGAGCCAATAGAAGCAAGAGGAGGTGTTGATGCTCTTACATAGTTCTTTTGTTTATATATTTTTTGTAAGAACTATTTTTGTAAAGAACGCTAGCAACACTCATTATTTTCTTTGTAAGACAACTTTCAAAATTCCCAAAGTATCAAGATTTTTCTAGCTTTTCTAATACTATGTTTGGAGTTTTTTACTACTTGTGAGGTTTCTTAATGATGCCAATGAGTTCCATATCTTGAATACGAATATCGATGCACTTTGCAATTTTCCAAATTTTACGCATAACATAATTTTGATTATCTTTTTTGTATCTTTATGCTTAATGTGTTTATATTTGAAGTTCCTAGCTAGGTATTGTAGCTAGGTACTGTGGGAAGAATAGGATAGGTTGGAGAAAACTATCCCAATCTATCCCATTTTGCCCCAAAAAAAGTATACTAGTGTTAGTATGTATCTCAATATCTATGTCCATATTGACATCGATAAAAACTTTGATGAAATTGATGTATATATTGTTCCAGAGGTGCATCAGTATATTGGTCAATAAAGACGTCGATCATGATCAATGAATATACTGACGGTCTTGTACCGATGGTTCATACTAACGATGATACCGATGCCGACGGTCATAACAATGATGATATCGATGCCATGGTAATTTTAGGTTTAAAAAAATAAGTCTAAATCGTCAGTATATACGAATGCTGATCTCTTGTAGTGTAACCCTAGTGAAACATTTGGTCAATCTCAACATGAGTGAGAGTTAATCTACCACTCAATTTTTAGATACCTGGCAATCATTGCTAGATAAAACTCCATTTCAGGCCTAATAACCCCCAAGACTCTTCAATGTATGATTTTATTAGTAGCCCTACCATCTTCATGGAGGGATTTTATTAGAACTCAATCAATAGTAGTAAACCTGCAACTTCAAGACCTTTAGTAAGCCTTTTTAGTAAAATTCATGGAGGGCTTTTATCAGCACTCAACCCCATAGTGGAAAACCTGCAACTTTAAGGCCTTTAGTAAGCCTCTTTAGTAAAATTCATGGAGGGCTTTTATTAGCACTCAATCCACAGTGGCAAACTTGCAACTTCAAGGCTTTTAGTAAGACTCTTTAGTAAAATTCATGGAGGGCTTTTATTAGCACTCAATCCATAGTGGCAAACCTGTAACTTCAAGGCCTCTTTAGTAAGCCTCTTTAGTATTCTCCGATTATCAGCACTCAACCACAGTGGAAAACCTGCAACTTTAAGGCCTTTAGTAAGCCTCTTTAGTAAAATTCATGGAGGGCTTTTATTAGCACTCAATCCACAGTGGCAAACTTGCAACTTCAAGGCCTTTAGTAAGACTCTTTAGTAAAATTCATGGAGCCTGCCTTTTATTAGCACTCAATCCATAGTGGCAAACCTGTAACTTCAAGGCCTCTTTAGTAAGCCTCTTTAGTAAAATTCTCCGATTCTCCACTTCACATTCCACCACTAGACCCATGGCTCTTAACTTAAAAACTACAAAACGCCCACCATGGCAGCCTCGCCCCCTCAATCTAGTTCTTCCTTTAACCACCCATCCCAATGGCAACCAAATTATCATGGTCCTTCTCATTCAACCAACCCCTATAATGTGAATTCTACTTGTTGCCATCTACTACTGTAAGCGACTCGGTCACCTTGAGAAGGCAAGACCTTGCAAAGTGTCATGATGAAGCTGTTTCTAAGCCTACTCATCCTCAATCCAACCTTGTGGTTGTTGATTAAATCCTTCAAGAAAGTCCTCTGGACAACTCATCAACAACAATGGGCATAGATCCCAATCCTATTGATGATCAGTCCAACACAAGTGCCACTCATTATATGACTCATCATCTCCCTTGGCTAGTTAACTATTATACCCCACTACCACAATGATAAAGTATACAACATCCATCCATGGCTAAGTGACCACATATAGTTTTCATAATTTACTTAATCGTTGAAGAAGTACATCTAAGGTTGTCAAAAAAGAGTAATGCCTTATCATAGGCAAAATAAAAAGATAGCAAAAATAAAGTCTATGGAGTTGGGAATGCATCGATGTCCTCACACGAACAAGATGTTCCTCATCATCACGAATAGGATGTTGCTCATCATTATCTTCACCAAAAAGAAAAACATAGTCGCACACATTTCAATTGTTATCATCCCTTGTAGAGCTTTACCCTGTACTGTCATATTTCCATTACTTTCCAATTGCACATAGGCATGATTTATAATAACATGATCCTAAAATGCAACAAAACTAGCATAAGTGAAACTTAGTTTTGAAAAAACAGAGGCTATGGGTTTAGGAATGTACTTACTTTGTGAGATCCCTGTCCCCACCACGCAACGAATAGGGATTTCATTAACGTCTTCACAATTTTGTAATCACATAAATGAAACCTGTTATTAACATATTAAAACTTGTGATCACATTGTATATTCACATGACCTGAGCAATGACCTACCAAAACCTACTAGTCCCGTAACCCCGTCGGGCTTCTTGTTTCCCCGGCGGGCCCGTCGGGAAAACAAAAGAATCCTGACGGAGTTCTGTCATGTTTATAAACATTGCCCGACACCCATCATGCAACTTTTGGGGAGATAGTCCTTGTTTTGAGGGTGTGATATCTCTCCTCAAAGTACTTGTAGAGCTCTCGAGTTGCTAGAAGTGTCCTCTTGGAAAGAACGTCCTTACCTTAGGGGCTGTCGTCTTTCCTTGTAGGCACCGGGAAAACAAAAGAAGCCCGGTGGAGTTCTGTCATGTTTATAAACATTGCCCGACACCCATCATGCAACTTTTGGGGAGATAGTCCTTGTTTTGTGGGCGTGATATCTCTCCTCAAAGTACTTGTAGAGCTCTCGAGTTGCTAGAAGTGTCCTCTTGGGAAGAACGTCCTTATCTTAGGGACTGTCGTCTTTCCTTGTAGGCACTCCTAAGGCTATTGAGCCACTCGTCCTTAGTTCTTCAAATTGGGGGCAGGGTCTTGTTCGTAGCTAATACTTACGGAGATTTAGGGACAAAGTTGGAGTCATTTAGCTTTGCATTTGAGCTACGTAGGTAATCTACCTCATTCTGCTTTATGAATGGTTTGATGGAGCCAAGAGTCCTGCTTAGGGGCTTGTATTGGTTCATGATACTTGATATAGTTTAGAGTAGACAAGGGTCTATTGTCCTATACTAGAGTATTGGGCAAGCATAGATCTTTGATTTTCTTTCTGAATGTTAGAGAAGGTCTATTGTCCTATACTAGAGTATTGGGCAAGCATAGATCTTTGATTGTGTAAAGTATCCTTAATTGGGTACAAAAGGCATCCTTCATTGGGGGTGCAATGTGCATGATAGTTTTGAAGTAGTTTTTTAGTCAGACGTTGCAAGATAGTTTTGAAGTAGTTTTGTGTTATGTGATGATCTTTTGTGTTTGTCAAGATAGTTTCGAAGTAGTTTGTCTGCTGATGTATGTTTTATAATACGTGAGTGACTTTGTTGTTTTTTTCATTTGTGTATTCATTGTTATATGCTTGCTTGAATAGGTTATTTGAGATGGAGGACAATGTTGGATCCAGTGATACCTCCAATAGAGTCCAAATTCCAAATAGTAAGAAAAAAAAGGCACCTGGGATAGAGTGGCAATATGCAATTAACGTCGGCGATCGATTCATAGATTGGGAGTGTAAGCTATGCCACGCAGTAAAATCAGGTGGGGCGCCTTGACTAAGAGAACACTTTTTAGGCAGAGCGAAGAAAAAGTCATGTACCCACCCCTCTGCACCTACAGTGGCCAAACGCATAAGAGAAGAAATTCAAAAGAAAGATTCAAGAAAACATTACACTCCTACCGTTAATGTATCAAGGCAGCAAGAACACTGTTGTTCTAATCATCAAACTCCGACTACATCGCCTGCTTGTACTCCGAACATCAATGTGCAACCAGAAAGTAATCTACCCTGTGCATCTTCCTGCAAGCGAAACTTTAATGTAGGAAATATACCCATGCATCAAACTTCATTGCAAGAAAGCCTACGTCAAGGTCGGCTCGATGATGCACAACTCGCCCTTGCTGAAGCGATTTACTTTTCTGGGAGTGCTATGATGATGGTGGACAGTGAGCATTGGAAGAGAGCATGGAAGAAAATTGGTGAGTTTGGACCAGGGTTTTCACCACCTACGTACCATGCTATGCGAAATGATCTACTAGAGGAATGTTATGCGCAAGTAAAAGAACGTGTACAAAGAATAATTCTTAGCAATATAGAGCTTTCTGGATGTAGTATAGTAAGTGATGGATGGTCCAATGTACAAAGAAAACCATTAATTAATATTATGGTTATTTCACCTAGAGGTGAGACTTTCATCCGTGCCGTGGATTCTGCTGGTTCAATCAAAACTTGGGCTTACATTGCTCAAGTCATTGGCTCTGTGAGATAGAGGAAGTGGGTGCCAAAAATGTAGTCCAAATCGTCATGGACAATGCAAAGAATTGCAAGAATGCATCCAAAATCCTAAAGCGGCACTATCCACATGTTTTTCCGGTAGGCTGTAATACTCATAGTTTGAATCTTGTATTAAAAGATTGGTATAAAAGTGATGATACCAAATGGATTGCCTCAATCGTCGACACTGCTTGCCAGCTTGTGAGATTCATGCTCAAGAGACAGAGAGTGTTAGATATTTTTCGACCTCGCATGTCAGTTATGTTAAAGCTTCCAGCGGAGACTAGGTTTTGTACTCACTTTTACACTTTTGAGTCTCTTCTTCGAAATAAAGATGCAGTTTGCGAAACATTTACATGCATGACATTTCATGACTGGGAGAGCACTCAACCTGAAAAAGTGAAAGAGAAAATCAAAGTCTTGACGGCAGCGCTTACGAGAAGAAGTTGGTGGAACAGTGTGATGGATGCATACCATGTAATGATGCCTGTTATGTATGCCGTACGAAGTCTTGATCAAAGAGCGCCTAATCTTGGGAAATCTCGGGAAAGCATGGATGCAATGGTGGACTGTCCAGTGGAGTTTGGAGTGTCAGAAATTAGAGCATTCAGTGGTGGAAAAGCAATGGCGTGTACCATTCTCCAGTAGACAAAGAAAAGTCCTATTGAAGTACTTCCATGCTAGATGGATTGGAGCGCATTCACCACTACACAGTGCTGCTTACATGCTAGATCCTGAATATTGGAATATGGATTTGATGTCCAACGTTGAGGTGGTTCAAGATTTTTATAAAGTGGTAAACACTTTTTATAATAATGTTGATGATCGTGTAAAGTGCATAAAGGAGATGACCTCATTTTGATTGAAAGAGGGTTTATTTTTCAACTCCCTTGTTCAACAAATGGCTAAAGAGCAGCCTGCATGGAAGTGGTGGATGATGAATGGTGGTGAGCACTATGCTTTATTGCACAACCTTGCGATGAAGGTTCTAAGTCAGTGCTCTTCAAACTCAGACTCAGAAAGAAATTGGAGCATGTACAAATATATTCACAGTACTACTTCTTGCAGATCGAGCAGATAAACTTGTTTGCATGTATTGCAATGAAAAGATCTTGCGAGACATTGAAAGCGAAGAGTATGAAGAAGATATACCCAGATGGATGTACGATTGTGATGATGTAGTAGACGAGAACTTTGATGTTGAACGTACATCGTGCACTAGCCTTGAGATAGAAGATAATTTGGACATTGACTTAGATGAGCTTAATTTAGCAGACGAGAGGGTAAACGGTGAAAGAATCACCTGTGATAATCAAATCATCCACATAGATGACGAGTAAAACAATCCCATGATCTATTTTCTTCACATAGAGTGAAGCATAGAGGAAGAAGCCATTTCATTAATTTCATAAAAAATACTTGTACAAATGAATGAATTTGGAGAAATTATCAATACAAAAGTAGGATCTATGTCTTTCTTAGCTTTCATCTTGAAATAAATTGCGAATTGCACTAGGAGTTGCATCTAAAGGTCCTTGTGGTTTATATTCGCTAGCCATGCCGAACACTATATAAATACCTTGATTTATTGGGACACTGCACAATGCACATGTGGAAGTACTTTGCATTTGCCTCACTAAACATATTAAGTGGTAGAGGGCAGTATATAATGGCCACTCCACCCATCGAATACTTTGTAACATACAGGACATTGGGGGGTGGAGGAACTAGTAGCCTCAGCAGAAACTCCCACAAGATCAGGATGTATCAAAAAATGAGAGATGTGGTTCCCTTGGCGCACATGAGCTATACGTGAAGAGATGGTCTGTACATCTTGGCTGATCTTTGTGAGCTGCTCTTGAATCCCTCTATTGGTCGGGGGAGGAGTTGACGCTTGAGATAATCGTACAGCTTCTTTCTCCTTCTCTGAGCTTTCTTTGACCTTGTTTAACTCCAATCCAGCGCCCTCCACCATGAGAGCAAGTTCCTCCCTTGTGAATGTCACTATCTCTTCACGTATGTCGTGGGTGTTGACAGTGGCCTCTCTGGAGGCGAAGTCCACTGGAGTTTCTAGGATAAATTGTGCACATAGCATCTTAGCAAAATAGAGTGGAGCGTCGGCGTTATGGAGAGGACGACCATACACCTCCAAGAAAATGCGCTCGGCATTAATTTTGATATCATTATGAGTGCAACGCGAAACCTTCCATCTTCCCTTCTTAATCTCGCCATCTGGACATGGCCATATTTTCTTGATCATCTCTGTGGTTACGCATTTATTTATGTCTTTCCATTGGGCATAAGTAGGATTTGTCCATTTCGACAACCTGCATGCTGTTCTCGTAGCTTCGCGGGCTGTCAGTCTCCATGTGCAAGGGCCTTCATTCGCTCATATGCCTTCTTGGCTAACTCTTGATGCTCGTTTGCTTGTGCTTTTGCCATATCTGCATGAACGTAAATGACTTTAGGATTTTAATGAACTGTAAAGATCAACGTAAGATATATTGACCATTACCCTCAAAAACTTAAAGTTTAACACCACGAGATGAGATATGAATTGCAAAGACTCAATGAGAAATATCCACTTGACTCAAAGAATATTTCAAACAATGCGCACAAATCAAATTTTGAAGAGAAAACATAAACTTAAACACCACAAGAGGAGAGAGATATTGCAAAGACTCAATGAGAAAATATTTCAAACAGTGCGCACATATCAAATTTTGAAGAGAGACAAACAAAGAGCCATTCTTGAAACTAAATCTCCTGATACTGTTAAATTACAAAATTGGGGTGAATGACACCGATAGCTCTACAAGAGGACGTTGTGCCCTCGTTGGGTCAGTATTTAGTGATCTAAAAAATTCCACTACTTGCAAAATAGATTTTCGCTCGTCGCGATTAGGTAGACACATCCAATTTTTGACTCTATAAATAATAGTATCCATGGTAACTTTGTCGTAGGAACTAGTGTCCATCCACAACTCTTGTACTTTCTGCCAAAAGTCATATAAAATTTGTAATAAATACCCTAAAGCAAAAACATTAGATGCAGGAGTGTATGCATCTGCCAAAAACGGATCATAAATTTCCGGGGCTATCCACGGCCGTTTATTTCGCTCTCTGTCTGCGTAGGAGACCGCCTGTGCCACCTACGGAATTTGCAAGAGGATGTGATTGGCATATACATAAATCAAAGTAATGCATCCATACTCAATAATTAATTTTCTTGACATATAATTGAAATAACACTCTCTTTAAAAGTTGTATATGTAATGTAGCATATACATAAATCAAAGTAATGCATCCATACTCAATAATTAATTTTCTTGACATATAATTGAAATAACACTCTTTAAAAGTTGTTTTTTTGTATATGTAATGTAGTATATCAGAAATATAGAGCACTATGGTCGCATGGACATCATTTTCATGTGGAGTGAATAGATAAGAAAAGAACAACTTTTGATTGTGGAGTAATGGCTAACATTGAACAACACAGTCGAGCTAGTGTTAGCAACTCAAATGTTATTTTGTCTAATCTTGATTGCTGTGGAACTATACAAGACATAGCTGGAGTTGGATTTAGAGAGTTTGACATGTTCATTCTTGATGTGCAATGGTTTAAAGTGGTTACCAATGGTCCAACCGCAACAATGAGAAGAGACAATAGTGGATTTGTTGTTTGCAGTTGACTCCACTAAGTTGTGGATAGATCTTCGGGATACATTTGTACTACCATAACAACATGAGAAGATATTGTTTTCTCTAAAGCTTATGTCTTATTACTTTATCTTTTGTAGCATACACTTAGCGAGAGAATAAAATTTACTAAAAGATTCTTCCATGAATGCTAATGAATTACCTTTTAATCATATGCTACCAAAGATGTAGGGAAGGGAATATAGAGTTAACATTAGAAATTGATCTCTTTGGAGAAATGGAGCTTGTTGAAGATGAACAATCATGAAGCCTAATGATTTTGTCTCAAAAAATTGATGCTAAAATATTTTTATTTTTTCTAGTTACTGGCGCATATACCATCGCTTCTAGCGAAGGTACATACCAACGCATATATCGCCTTTGTTACGGATGTAGATATTGATGTCTATATCGATGACAACAAGGATTAGGAGCAAAAATATTATATCTTTCTTAAAAAAGAACCATCGTGGTAAAGGACCAAGCGCTTGTAGTATTACTTGTGAAACAAGATCTGTGTACTCGTATGTAGCACTCAAAAAATCCCAGACAACTTGAGGTGAGAAGAGAACGAACAAGTTGGACGTACCGATCTCAAAGATGGAGAATTGTCTCCATCTTGGCCAACCACGATATCATGCTTTTTCCATTGGTCATGAAGGGTTGTGTTTAGTAGCACCACGGTTAGGGTTGGTACCATTAACAATGGTACCAATCCAAAGGTCACCTCATTGAAGGAGACGTTCCATGCAAACTCTCCAAACCAGGTAATTAGTATGCACTAGCTTATCAGTCAGATACGAGCAGGTGGTAATCACAGGGATGGGATTTGCCACCCCACAAGCACAAGAGTGTTAAATCGAGATTACTTAATCAATGCAAATCCATAGGTTGATATATACAAGAAAGGTTGGTTACAAACGGTTCTAAACCATTAACTGAACTTGAATAGAAATACCTATTTTAAACTAAAGTTAATTTTAATCCCAAGGTTGACTAAACTCAAACCTTTAACACATATAGGCCATGAACCTACTAGATGATGGGAGCTTGTAATAGTGTTAAGCACGCTTGAAATTGCTCTACTAAAGGCCTCAAAGTTAGCATAAAAAATAACATTCTTGGAAGGAAGCTGCAATGCTTTTTTTGCCCCCCTCCCATGCTAGCAGGCCTCTAGCCTCAACGTGCTCTATGGAGTGTCCCCTTAGCCCTGTGCCCAGTAGGGGGCATGAATGTGCTCTTATGTTGCAGCTTTGCCTTGGCAAAGGATGATGGGAGCTTATAATAGTGTTATGCATGCTTGAAATTGCTCTACTAAAGGCCCCAAAGCTGGCATAAAAAAATAGCATTCTTGGAAGGAAGCTACAATCCTTTTTTTAGCCCCTTCCTATGCTAGTAGCCTTAGCATGCTCCATGGAGTGTCCCCTTAGCCCTATACTGCATGCCCAGTAGTAGGGGGCATGAACATGCTCTTATGTTGCAACTTTGCCTTGGCAAAGTTGCAATGGGGCGCTTTGGCATCCAATCATTGGATGAAGTTAGCGAGAATTTTGATATCATCCTGCTCTAAGGGAGCCCACCCCTACTGTTTGAACTCTGGAGCTCATCTTTCACTTCTACGGCTTTTTTCTTCTTTCTCCAAACTTTTCTTCTTCTCTTGCTAGATTTTTTGTTTATGTATAATCGTCAAGGTCATTCAAGCCACACAGAAACCGACAGCAACCGAATCTCCCAATTTTGTAGATTTCCAACTGAATTTGGCGTGGTTGTTGTAACCTGTTGTTAGATATTTCATAGAGCAGTGCAAGAATTTGAAGCCTTCGTAGACCATCGAAGTCTTCAAGCCTTCAAGGCAACTATTTTTAAATTTTCTCTAAATGTTAACCTAATTTATGGCCTTCAAATTGAAAGTCAAGGTAGACATTCAGTTTTAACCTTTATTAGCAACCTATTGCAGCTGTATGTCACCATTACTCCTAGAAAAGGGCAAGGCTACATCATACATCTATGCACGGTTGATATGTAAGTATAGCACGTGAGTTCAAATGAAGGAGTTTTTTAATTCAAATTTTAAGGTAAATTTACATAAATACATTTACAGAATGGGGTTTTTGTAATCGATTTTGAAAAAAATTACAAATCCATAAAAAAAAGGGATCATTTTATTCATGAAAAATTCACAGGTAAGAGGATTTTTAAATTCCCCTTGAACGCACGTGATACATAGGGTTTCTTAGTAGTGCACCCCCTAAGGTCTAGTTATTCTAGTGTTCGGTCCCAGTCTTTCTTGGATCGTTTGTAGCTACACATTGTTGGAAAAAATTGAGCACTTTTTTTGGCGAGGGAAAGATAACTTTATATTATATAGAGAATTTGAGTAACAAAAGGGAAACACCGCTTGTCAACCACACAGGTCAACTATTAGAGAAGCTTTTTCCTGGCACCATCTAGAATCTCTGAACTATGGGGCTCGTAAGAATTTTGAGTTCAACCAGCAAGTAATCCACCTTCCACTTTGGACGGTAAGTGTTGGGACACCGATGGAATACTATCTAGTTCGAATAAGAAGCTCGTGAGATAGGTTGGCTAAATAGACTCCTGTTTCACACCTATGCTCTGCAAGATGCACAAGGAATCTGCTTTCCATCTCTTTCGATCCTATCTACATAGGGTGGCAGGGCACATAATACCAATTCACATGAAAGCAAGCTCTCCTTTGGGAAAGTAGGAGCTTAAACCCTAACCTTGCGAGCATTTGACATTGGATTCATTTCCACATCAAATTGACCACATTTGTGTGCGTTCACATATTAAAGTCTCCCTGGCCCATCTTCCCAAGAGTCGCGTCCCTCGAGAGCACTCTATCCATTGCACTTACCTTGTTTGGGCGCCTATGCGTGGGTTTAGAAGTAATGTTTTTTTTTTGGGAGGGGGGGTAAAAGAGGGGCCGAAATACAAAGCTAGTGCAGTCTTGTTTTGACTTCTGAGTCCCTCCCACCCTCAGCACTAAGTGACACGGGCTCTTAAATGAAGCCAAGCCATGGGATCCACGCCTCAAATCAGGTTGGGGTGGCAGATAAAATATGGGTCATCCAATGGGCAGTCGATGATTTTTTTCTAGCGATATATTAGTTGTCTAGCCACAAACTTCACGGCAGAATCTCTGGCATAATGGTAGACCATTGTCCTCTCAAAGTAGGCACCCGGGTTCAGAGCTTCACACCCGCAAACTTGGTTTCAAACATTTTGGACTTAAAAAAATTTTCTAAGTCCCTAACTCGGGGGGTGCACCTCAAAATATGTAAGTCTACCACGTGCGATCATTAGGTGGGGTTTTTTTAATACAAAATATTGGGTAAATTTACAGAAATACAATTACAAGTGGGGTATTTTAATTGTACTTTGGAAAAAAAACCATAAGTTTATAAAGAAAAAGGGGTAGTTTTATTAGCTCAAAATTCACAGATAAGGGGATTTTTAAATACCGCTTGAACACACGTCGTAGGAGGGGCTTCCATATAGTGGACCCCCCGAGGTCCCTAAGCTTTTTTTGTAGTAAACCCGGCCACGTCACAAAATTTCCCGCTGGCATCCGGAATCCTATGATAGCCGGCCCGCGTTTATCATGCCATGCCCAATTTTAATATGTGCACCCGAGTTTACTACATGCGCCCGATTTTCCTCGAGTTTACTATGTGCACCCGAGTTTACTGCACGGCCATCCTACGGCCCCCGTGCACTCGATCTTCACGCCGTCGCTTGCTCACCCTAAATCCCATGGTCCCCCCTTCATTAAGGCCCGATGCCCTTTAGTGTTGAGGCCCTCCCACAATCGGTGGAAATACGAGCACGAGAATGGTGGGACCACGACATTTGGTGGATACAACACATGCATCGTGCATCATACATAGACTTTCGACCCCGTGAAATGACACTCACTCGGAAACGAGGTTGATAAAAGTGAACATCCTTAGGTTCAGTGTGCAGACCAATCAAATCAAAATAAGGATAACTCGTAAATCTACCCCTTATAAAAGTACACTAAGTTGCCATGTTTTCAAAAATACACTAAGTTTGAGTTAAGCTTCTGTCAAAAAAAAGCTTGGTCGTATTGAAGTTTCCTTACAAATCACCTAGTTATGATTTCTTTTTAAAATACACTAAGTTGCCATGTTTTCCAGCAGTAAGTTGCCCTTTTTCTTTTGAGCAGTGCTTGTCACACGAGGTTTCAAAAAGGGCTCGTGACTCTGTTGGTCGTCCTTCGCCAAAAAAGAATTAGATCCCAAACGGGCGTAATTAATTATTCATTGGCAGTTAAACTATATTTAAGTGCCTTAGCTTTAGAGTCGATAACTCCAAACAAATTGAGGAGTTCTGATGAACAGGAGCAGTTTTAGGTGTGCAAACCGCATGGAAAATTGAAAAATGTGGTTTGCACGCCTAAAACTCCTTGTTTGCAAGTTTTTGTGTAGCCTCAGATTTACACCATTTAGGCTTAGCAGAGGGAGGTCGCGCAGGCTGCTACTGCCAATGCGTGCCCGTGAAGTGTGCTGACACATCACCCTTTTATTTCTGTTGAGCTTCTTTTTTTAAGTGTAATTTTCCCTTCAAAATTAAATTGACGGGTTTCATGAAATATAGCAAGTTTATAAAAAAAAAATTAGACGCAACGGCTTCTCGGGAAGGATTTTTATATGCCACGTCCGCTACCCTCCACGTGGAAGAGGCAGAGCTGGCAATTCAAAAGTCACAAATTTGGAAAAGTGACTTCATGTCACCTTCTTTGCACGTGGAGGCAGCTGAGCTGGCAGCTAAAAAGTCACGCCTAGTCAGCGTTACAGTGTTAGAAAAAAATCTTTTTCTTTAACCGGTTGAAAACCTTCCCCCCACAAAAGTTTAAAGCACAAGTAATTTCCGCAGTTTTGCAAGAAATTTGAAGTTTTTTTTACTAAAACCTTCCCAAAAAAATTAGCAACTTTAGAATTTACAGGTAATTTGAAGGTTAGATTATACTATACCGGTTTTTTCTTTTATCAAGCACATTGTGCCTTTTAAGCAATGTGATCCTATGCACACATAGGCATTTCCTAACTCCCAATGACCCACCATAGCCTAGATCGTAAATTTTCAACATGGCCCCAATCATGGAGGTTCTAAACTTGAGTTGGCATACCCTCTCTTCCTGCAATGCAACACTTGTAAGCTAAACACATTTTTTAAAAAGTGTGCACACATAGGGCCGTGTGGTGAAGTTAGAAATGATTTCTTTGGTGGGAAATACAATGCAAGGGGTGGTGTCACTCACTGTGAATGTATGCACCGACAACTTTTTGGTCCAATAACTTTTGTGCACATCAACCATTCACAATGCCTATGCCACATCATGAACCTAGCCATAGAAAGGCGAGAGAGAGAGAGAGAGAGAGAGAGAGAGAGAGAGAGAGAAGGAAGGGGTGAGGTAAGTATGGAAAGAGATAGATGGTCATGGAGGTACATATAGATGGGGGAGGGAGGTGAACACACACACACACACACATGTGCACACATTGGAGAGGATTTTGATAGGAAGGGGGGATATCAAGCACTAATGAAAAGGGCATCCATCGTTGTAATTGAAAGGAATTTGCCTAGTTTAGGCTCAGTAGCAAAGCTATAGGTGTAAGTTAGAGGGAGGCCGAGGTCGTGCAAGCTACTACTACCAAATGCGTGCGCGTGAAGTGCATGTGAAGTGTACTGACCACACGTGTAAGTCAGAGGAGGCCGAGGTCGTGCAAGCTGCTACTACCAATGCGTGCGCGTGAAGTGTACTGACCACTCTTTTATTTCTTTTTTTTTGGGCTTGGCTAGAAATTTGAAAGTACATTACTCACACACACATCGCTTGCACAAGGGGAGATTTGAACATGTGACCTAGTATTCTACTACATGCACGAATTAGAATCCAAGGTTGATTTTTGAAGGGCACCCTTGCCCTTCAAAATTGACAGGTTGGTGAAATATTGCAAGTGTTTTTTTGTATTTTAGTGTAAGCAGCACGATGATAAACTTCAAAAGGTGGAGGGCGACTCACAAGTCATTTTCAAAGTGAACTCCATTCCGTTCTTCTGGAAGTAGAGAGATGGACAGTAGAGACGTTCAAAGCCAAGGTTTCTAGAAATTTAAAAGTACACTACTCACACACACTAGATGCCATCGCTTACACATGGAAAGATTTGAAGCCATGTCCTAGTAGTCTACTATTACATGCACGAATCAGAATCCAGGCTTGATTTTTTGGAGGGCACACTTGCCCTTCAAAATTGACTGGTTGGTGAAATGTTGCAAGTGTTTTTTTTGTATTTTAGTGTAATCAGCATGTTGATAAACTTCAAAAGGTGCAGGGAGACTGGCGAGCCATTTTCAAAGTGACTCTATTCCAAGTAATGGATAGTAGACACGTAAGGTCTCTGTCTTGTTTTTTTATAGATAGACTCTTCCCTAGGTGTAGCCTAGGACTCGTGTGTAAATTTTCTGGCTTCATGACGTCTTTTTCCTCACGTTTTGCTGCGTAGTGCTCGTGAGAGAGAGAGAGAGCTGGTGCGGTTAATTATACACTCGTCAATTAATATACACACTCAACACAGCTGCGATGCAGATGCAGATGCAGCAACGGCGGAAGGATTTTTATGTGCCACGTCTGCTGCTCTGCACGTGGAGGAGGCTGAGCTGGCAGCTCAAATCTGCAAAAGTGACTTGCCGGCTAAAGGATGTTTCATGTGCCCTGCATGTCACCTTCTTTGCACGTGGAGGAAGCTGAGCTGGCAGCTAAAAAGTCACGCCTAGTCAGTGTTAGAAAAGAATATTTCTCTTTAGGCGGTTGAAAACCTTCCTGCCTCAAAAGTTTAAAGCACAAGTAATTTCCGCGGAAATTTGAAGGCTTTTCTACTAAAACCTTCCCAAAAAAATAGCAACTTTAAAACCTTCAAAATTTAGAGGTAGTTTTCCAGATTTGAGTCATTTTGGTCCTACCAACTTCTAAGGACTATTGTACATCACGACTCAAAAAAGTTTATAATTCATAGGTCAAAAACTTCCATCTCACAATATTGTAGGATATTTTATGAATCTTAAGGTTATATTATTAAAATGGTTTTTAAACCTTCAATATCAAAATTTGAAGGTATTTTTTGACTTTAGAAGGTAAAATTGCATTGTTCTCGGGTTTTTTTTCGAGCATACTATGCCTTTTATTCGATCCTACTTCACACTATGCCTTTTATTCGATGTGATCCTACTTCACACATAGGCATTTCCTAACTCCCAATGACCTACCATAGCCTAGATCGTACATTTTTAGCATGGCCCCAATCATGGAGGTTCTAAACTTGACTTGGCATTTCTTTCAATACTCTTTCCTCCGATAATACAACACTTGTATGCTAAAGACATTAAAAAAAAAGTGTGCACACATTGGGCCATGTGGTGAAGTTAGAAATGATTTTTGTAGAAGTACTTTGGTGGGAATACAATGTAAGGGATGGTGTGCATGGATCTAGCACACTAGTAGCTTTTTGGTCCAATGGCTTTTATGCACATCAAACATTCACAATGCCTCTGCCACATCATGAACCTAGCCATAGAAAGGGGGGAGGGAGGTTGAGAGAGAGAGAGCGAGAGAGAGAGAGAGAGAGAGAGAGAGAGAGAGAGAGAGAGAGAGAGGCGAGGTAAGTATCGAAAAAAGTAGATGGGGTGAGGAGGTATATATAGATAGGGGAAGGGAGGTGAACACACACACGCGCACGCACGCACACACACACACACACACACACACATTGGAGAGGGGAGGTGGAGCACAACTATTTAGATAGGAAGGGGGGATAGCAAGCACTAGTGAAAAGGGCATCCACTAGTGTAATTGAAAGGAATTTGCCTAATTTGTTGCTATAGATTATTACATCATTGGCATCGCTTGGGTGTGGAGTAATGCTAATATATTGTCATTCTTGCTAGGTACAAGTGAGGTTCACAAGCTACTATTGGAGAGCTAAAATGGTTAGCAATAGACCATGGGGCTTTATTTTTTAATGTTAATTGTTTAGTGTACACAATTGGCCTTTGATGTAGCTTAGAGAGATGTTGACAAAGATATAAAGATATTCATATTGGACTTCAGCAAATGGAGATCCAAAATGACCAATGTCGTAGCGTCTGCGAATGGAGCTTCCAATTCCGAAGTAGCTTGTGTACCCCACCTGAGTTGATGAATGTTTGAGCTGCAAAACACCTTGCTCAGTCAAGGTCTCCATCTGCAAACTATTGTGGACAGATGCGAGCGCATTGAGAAAAATCAAGATGCTTGCAGGAGTACTTAGAGGCCCTTTGGGATGAGATCCGTGGAAGTGGTAGTGGAAGGGGAGATACGCTAAGAGATGAGTTGACACATCATCTTCATCGCGTTCTTGATAGTAGTGGTCACATGGAGGCTAACCAACTAGACATGATTTCTTTCATGGAAAATTGGGGAGCATCTAGGCGGATGTAATAGTAGGGAATGTAAAGAACAAGTCGATTCTCTAAAAGATCGAGTACGTACATTAGGCTTGGAGGTATTGAGTCTAAAGATATCCCATTAGGGCTAAAATACAAACTGATGGAAGCTCATGTGGATGGAGAGTGGTCACAAAAACACATGGAGATATATGCAATCAAAATTTCCAGTAGACATCAAAAAGAGTAGCTGTGAGTATTTTTGATCGACACATCAAAAAGAGTTGTAAAATTTCAAATATTTTCTTTAAACTTTTATATCCTAATATATACTAAGGTTTTGGTCATGATAACTTGTTTTTAGTTCACAACTTTGTGTTATACAAACACATACATTTGGTGGGTGAGAGCAAAGGCAATCCAACAATCATGTGAATATTCCTGCAGATCCATATTCACCACCACCACCACCACCACCATCAAACCCACCTATGATGGCAAAGAAGCCCTCGAAAAGGAAAGGACCTATGATGTCTCCATTGAAATTCGGGAAGAAGAAAACGACAGACACGGAGAAGGGAAAGGCTTCTCGAAAACAAAAACAATCTAAGGAAAAAGATGCCAAGTCAAAGAAAACGTCTAAGAAATCGGAGTCCAAGCCGACCAAGGAAGGCGAAGAGGCTAAGGTTTCTATGGACACTGGCCCTCCAAAGTAGATAGTTTTCTGTTCTCATACATTATAACCAACCAATTTGTATAGATACTACCATTGTAATAAATATATTGTTTCTCATTTTACATTATTTATCTTTTCTTAATAATGTTGAATAACTATTTTACAAAATGAATCGACAAGATAAGATAGATAGGTGAAAAATTATATTGTATTAAGAAAACTTTAGGATTATAGGGGGGTAAACATTTCATGCAACTAAAAGTATTTTCGGACCTTCTTCCCACCATAATACCATCTACGTTAAATTTGTAGTTCGATGGTATGGCATCTAATAGAAATTCCAAGGACATAAACACATCCCTCAATGTCCATTTTGTATTTATAGGGACGGCTCTATTGTCATCATCACTCAAGTTGATTGTTAGGTCATACTGCACTAATTTTTCCTCTGAATCCAATGGCATCCAAGTCCCTCTACTCTTTTTCCATTATTTGTACTCTAAGCTAATGTACAAGGTTTGCCAAGAGATGTTGTATGTCATAACCAGAGATTCAATGCAAGCATTACATTTTATAAGATCACCCCTATTGATGACTTCATTCACTTTCCATTATGCTCCAACTGCATTATCCAAGTTAGACTTAGACATATGTATAGATAGCCACATTGCTTTTGTCCTCTTCATGTTTACTTCTTGAAAACATGCCACAAATACATGAAGAGGTATGAACCATGATAGCCTAATCCTCTTAGAAATCCTTCCTGCCCTTCATAGACTTCTGAATATCCAAGACAATCTTGGATTTAAATGCTAATAGAGTACCCTTGTCAAGAAATTCCCAATCTAAAGAATTTAGGCTTGGTATAACCAAACTCTCTAGTCTTCCATAAGCTTCTGGTCTTGTAAGGATAGTATACTTAACGTTGTATAAAAATATGTGTTGCATCCAAAATTCGAAGCCAACATACTTGGTTCAAAGTATATACAGCTCGTAACCATCTTCGACCTCCTTTGAAAAACAAAAAAAAAATACTAATTTACATTCTTATATCAAACATATAACATAATATTACCTTATTACATTTATTCTACTTCAAGTGTCACTATCCTCACGTATGATCTTGGACGTGTATAGCATGCATGTGACTCTACTCTCAGTGAGACTTCACACAGTAGCAAATGTGATGTAATTATTAGAGAATTTTATAATAAATAAGTGTGTCTAACATATAAAATCCATCTCCTTATAACACTAATAGGTGAAAATCTCTCTCCGTCTCCACACACACACACACACACACACACACACAGAGAGAGAGAGAGAGAGAGAGAGAGAGAGAGAGAGAGAGAGAGAGAGAGAGAGAGAGAGAGAGATAAAACATGTTGAGAGACAAAAAAAGAAGAGAGAATAAAATAGAAAGAGAGATATAAAGACTTTGAGAAAATAGAGAATTTGTAATTATCACCATGGAGAGCCAAATCTGGAAAGTTGCAATACAATTTGTTCCTTGAACAAAAACATCATTACTATCACAAAATCTCTAGGAAACTATCATGTTTTCCAACATATGGCTCATCTTTTTCATAATAGAATTGAGTTAATTAACTATTAGGACTAAAAACATTAGAAAAGGATTGTTTAAGGATTGGATTAAATTTCTTAATCAAAGTGATTTAACTAAAATAGTAGAGACAAGTATCTATATTAAATGCGTCTCTTTTACCTGTATTTAGAGGAGAGTGTTTTTAATATGCCATCCATCACGTATCTATAGTTTTTAATTCACCTATCCTTTTGGCGGCTCTCTCACCTACTTTAGTACATGTTTTCTAAAATAAGCTAATTTCAAATATTTGAATACATAACATTCTCTCTTCTACAGGGTATGACGGGAGTTTTTCCCTCTCTTTTCTTTCTACTGTCTTTTTTCTCTCCCCACCATCTCTTGCTTTCTCTTTGGATCATTTTTATTGCTACGGAAACTCTAAGAGTTGATCCACACTTAAAGAAAAGACACCATATCAACTTAGTACTCGACAAAGAATATTGCACCTGGAGAAGTATTCATCACAAAACTCTACATGATGAGGCTGAAGCTCAAAGGCTACGTGTAGAAGGAAAGAAGCATGTAGATTTATGGGTTCAAGGAGGTCTATACCCGCTTAACCCATCAACTAGTAAGCCTCCATCATTTACCACCTTACATGATCTTGTTCGATTCATTGGGGATGGTAGAGAAGGTTTATTTGGATATTTCTCAAGATTGAATAATGAAGCTACTATTTTCAAGCAAACTATGCTTGGTGTGTACAAGCAATCTATTAAAGGACTAGAAGATATCATGATCTCACAAACTCAATGTGTAAATGAGTTGGAAAGGCTACTTCAGTCATCTTAGGAAGAGGTAACAAAGCTTACACAAACTAACCTAAAAATTGTAGGAACATGCACTCCAAAAAACCCAACTAAAAAGCACTCCTTTTGGGTTAATAGTGAGATCTGTACAGTTTAAAAGTGTTACATGCCTAGCCGCACATGGGGGTGCGGCTAGAAACGGATGAGGCTTGCTCGAAGCTACATGAAAAGTGTGGGAGGTTTTTGCTTGGACAATCCTCTAGATATAATTTTTATGATCAAATCTTCTATAAAAAACAATGACATGATTGAAATGCTCAAGATCTCGCAATGTGTAGGGCTTTGAAGGAAGATATTCAAGGAAGTTTGCAATGACTTTCATGACTTGGTCAAGCCTGATGAGGTGGTGGAGGCATGTGACGGTTTCAATAAGTATAAAGGGATACAGAGCCATATCAAAGCTACTCATCCAAGGTATGAAGCCTCATCGTCTTCATGTGTTTGGCTTACCCCAACCACATATCGTAGCAATGGTACGACACCAACAAAATTTGGCTATTCCATGGTTCATAGGCCCAATACAAACACATTGACAGTTTAATGACTATAGAGAAGCAAAAAAAAAAAAATCAATATTCAACTACGACATATATAATAACATATTCATAGATGTTAGGAGGGTCCAATCAGCCATGGTGAAGTTCTATCAGGACTGTAAGGGTAATCTTATTTTTGTTATCAAGCTTGATGAGGCACAAATTCTCAAACATCAAAAAATGGAAAGAATCAGTATAGGGATGATGAAAAAAGCTTTAAATTATACCCAAGGTAAGAAAGACCAGCCATAACATAGCGCACAGTCAGAGATGGAACTATGGTACCTAGGGGTAGCTGTAGTACCATATGAGAGTCACGATACTCTCAAATGGTTGTTTTGGCACACATTCATTCCAAGCGTTCATTGATGCTCAAAATAAATGAGAGATGCTTGATGCGGTAGGAAACTTTACAGTTGAGTGCCACATGAGTGTCGACTTGAAAGCATTGAAGTGCATGTATGGGGTGTGTGGTGGTCCTAGATGTGTAAACCCATGCCTCTATTACATGGCAAGAATGAATAGTCCGAATTGGTACAACCCTACAATGGATTGTACAAAGCCTCCATCCAAAGACAAGACAAAGCAAGTAACTGGTGATAAAGACCAGACCAAGGCTAAAGGGAAATCAAAGACCAGGAGCAAGGGAAAGTCAACAAAAATAGCCGAATTCAAGGATGAACCATGTATTGTGCTAAGGATCCCAATTGGGATCCTATATAGCTAGAGAGAGTTCACATTTGTAGTTTACATGCAGAAATTAGAATATTGGATAACCTATTAAAGCTTCATCTTGACTATGCTCATTCCATTTTGCCATCATCAGAGCTATCGGATGCATGTTTAGAGCAATGTGAGATTTTACTCTCTAACATGGGCTTTCATGGTGGAAATGTGCAACTTAAAAAGGATGCCAAGAAATCAGGTACCACTGGTGATGTTCTGGCAGATGTGTCAATGGGAGGAGCCAAAGCTAGGAGGTTCTTGTCAAACTATGAAAACAAACAAGTTACATCAGTATGGGAATGTTGGAAATCTCTATGCGAGCACACAACTAACCAAGCTAGTGATCCAAGGATGACAAAGCTTCGTATGAGGGTCTGGATAGAGCTTGATAATTTTATAAAACTCTTACATAAGTAAATGACTAAAGACAATTATGCAAGTCAGTTTGAAATAGCAATCAAGATGCTTGTGGAAACAATTGTAGCTACCTGGGAAAACAAGGACATAACCTTCTACCTAGTAAGACTTTTTTCTTCATGTAATTTTTACATTGACTAATTAATATGATATAAAATGATTATTAATATTATTTTTTAATATGTGAAGCATAACTTGTTTGTACATGGCCCATACTTTGTGAGGAACCAAGGGCCTCTTGCTACATGGAATACTCAAGGCATGGAAAAATCACACTATGCTACACATATCAACTATTTTTGTACAACTCGACATGGTGGTGGAAAAACAAAAACAAATGCACTACGAGAACTTTTTAACACATTCTACCGAAGGCAAATGTAATGATACAATGAAATTCTTAAAAATCAAGTTAGTTTATACAACACAAAAATACTTACTGTTATTAACATCAATATATTATAAATACTCATTATGCTAAATAAAGTGTATCTTTATACAGGATGGTGATTGAGAAGGAGAAAAAGTCAAAGTGACACAAATTGTAATAAAAATTATTCTCAATACAAGTGGAAAAATACTCTTAAAAGAGTTCTTTTTTGCTTCAACTATTCGTCTTCGTCAAAGAGACTCCCCTCCTTTTGGGGGCTTTCTTTGGGCAGTTGTTGGCTCTCATCTTCGGATAACTGCTTAGCCTTGTCTTCTTCATGTAGTTTGCCTCTATACCTTAATAGCTTTTGGTGTTGATAGCCTCCAAGAGCATGGGTATTCAAATCAGGAACTGCCTTTGTATACGTTGCATAACACAAAAAATACCCTGCCCTCAATGCTAACCCTCGTGCATATCCAAAAATACGTATAGCTTTCTCCTCTATTAGCATTATCTTTTCTGCATTGTGTTGTATCCTTCCATATCCTAAGTATGTTGAATGCGTGGATTATCTGAATACTTTGCATGGTAAATTATTAGCACACCTAGAGGTATCCTTGAAATATAGTGGCTAAGGACTGAGTCTTTGCTGCCGTAATTGTTCATGCACAAGGACTTGTATTTGAAAACAAAATGTTGCTAATTTAACAGAGTATTGTTGAGTCTTTTGGCCACTCAATGGGACTCTTCTCTCATGCCTCGGGGAGCCTAGACTCCAAACCAAACCCAATATGCCATGGGAAACATGCAATGCATTAGTGAGGCAACTCTCACTTACCTCTACTATTTGCTTGAATCGGGGACTCCTCATGTTAGCTACATAAATGGAAGCATGCCAAAGTAGCTCAAAAAAGCCGCCATCCCCATGCCTCAAGTGTACCCACTTCTCTCGCTCTCACTCCCTCCCTAATACACACTCACACAAGCATTAAAGGCATGAGATAGGCAAGGTTAGAGAGAAGAATAGAGCACTATCTTTACTTAAGAGCATACAAGAGTGCATGTAAGAATGCATACAAGAATGAGGATTTAAAGTTACAATTTTACCTTTATACTTGGCTCATAATGTTCACACTTGGCCGGCCGATATTAAAAATGAGGTCCTAGTGCATTCAAGACTGTCGGCACTAGTACAAACACCTTGTCCTAGCTAGTAACTCTAGCCTTAGTATCCCATGGCATGCCTTTCATATATCACACATGTAAAATAATCCATTATAAGAGAAATATGAATTCTCTAGTATTTGGGCCAGTCAAAATATGTGGTGGCCCCGACTGCGGTGTCATAGAAGTGTTCAAGTCTTCGATGGCACTTCACATGTGCAGGCTTCAAATTTCGGATGCAACACACGTGTCGACTTGTATTCGAAAACAAAATGTTGCTAATTTAACGAAGTACTTTAATATAAATGAAATCAAAACATTTGGAAGGGTTGATGATGAGGAGGAGCATAGAGAATTCTATGCTAGAATCCACTTAGTTATGGGTATAGAGCAACTCCCAATGCTACGATCATTCAAGAACATATCAATGAACATCAGAATGTTCAGGAACATAGAGATATGGCACAAGGCACAGTTTCTTTTGATTTAAATGAGCTACCTGTAGATGAGATTGGTACTATTTTCTATGTTGTTGATGATGTGAAAGATATTAAATCCAAATGTCACTATATAAGACGTGTTTTCATTTCCTCATAATGTTAAGCACCCAGTAACTATGGTGGTATATTTCAGAGATTGTACTCTTCTCTTTAGGAGCCCTTGCTTATAAGTGCCATTATTGTGGTGCACTAATTTGAAAATGTGAGGTGTCAATATGTGGGCAGACATTGTTGTGCAAGTGGGAATATCTCGTTACTGCCTTTGGAAAATCCTCCTCCTACATTGGTTGATTTGTTACTTGGTAATGATAATGTAAGTAAGGAATACAGGAAGAATATATGCTCTTATAACAATGCCTTGGCATTTGTTTCATTGGGTGCTCACTTGGATAATCAGTTCACCAGCAGGGAGGAGTATTTAATTTTTGAATCCATGGTACTACCTATCATCATGTTGCTTCTTTAATACCTAATGAAACATGAGATGAGTCTTCTCAATTTTCCCAATTATATGTGTATGATACGGAGCATGAATTGGAGAATAGACTTCATGGGATGCCTTCTTTAAATCATAACGTTCTTGAAAGGTTGCAAACAATGATGTTTGAACACAATCCGTACGCCTATGGACTTCGTACAATGAGACAAATGTTTTAGTTAAGTCCACATGTAGATTTAATAATGGTCATCACACTGAAGCTCGATCAACCTTAAGGAAATACTTGGTTCCTATAGGAAAGTGAGGTAGCTGCTATCATGCCGGGTCAAGGAGATGATTTTCATGTAGGTTATAGAGATATTCAAATAATGTCTCGCATAGGTGCTATAAAAATAATATCTAACTTGCATCATTTATATATACCTCTATTATATATTCTTCTGTTTCCTCAAGGAGAGGATGGTTGGCATGTTAGAATTCCACTCCATGGTAGGAATAAACAAGGTTCAAATGAGGAGATAAAGATTGCAACTCAACAGTAATATTATGCATATAGATTACAAAAATAAGGGAAGATACAAATGCCTACCTTTGCATGGTGTTCGACTTTTGTAATAGTAAATTGTTGATGTATATAGTAGCATAGAAGAATCGAGATTAGTATAGATACGTAATAACTCGAAAGTATTGCATGTGCTGAAGTGTACCAAGGGCTTATAGATATGGTTAATATAAGTGATGGGGTTAATAGAGTCTCTGGTGGCATTGCTAGATGTAGGATAGTTCTACCATCTACATACACTAGGGGGCCTCGATATATGCATCAATTTTATGAGGATTCAATGGAAATTGTTAGGAAGATGGGTAAACCTGACCTCTTCATTACCTTTACTTGTAATCATAAGTGGGATGAAATAAGAAATGCTTTACTATTGGGTTAGGCAGCCTAAGATTGCCCTGACTTGACATCACATGTCTTCTATGAGAAGCATAAGGATATGATGCATTTATTGGTGAAAAAATAATTATTTGGAAGGGTAGTGGGATTTGTGTCTGTTATTGAATTTAAAAAATGAGGCTTACCACATGCATATATATTATTGATATTGAAAAGTGGATGTAAACCGAGTGAGATTGCTCACTATGATATGTTGGTATGTGTTGAACTTCCTGATAAGGTGATGTTTCTTGAGTTACACAACATAAACAGACATTGTAATGTCTGGTTATGTTGTCTGGTTATGATGTTTCCTTAGTTTCCCACATGGTCCGTGGACATTGTAATGTCCACGAACCATGTGGGAAACTAAATATGCGCTCTCCTTGCATAGTTAATAGTCATAAACATCGCTATTCTCAAAAGTTTTCTGAGAGACTACTATTGTTGATGACAATGGATATCCAACCTACACAGTGCGATGAGACGATGGTAGTTTCATCCAAGTAAAGGATCATAGGGTGGATAGTCAATGGGTTGTGCCATATAACCCTTTTCTCTTTATGAGATACAAAGCCCATATTAACATAGAAGTATGCTCTACCATTACAGCAGTGAAGTATTTGTATAAGTATGTATACAAAGGACATGATAAAGCTACTATAGATTTGCCAGATACATATGGGATTATTGATGGGTTAGTCAATATCTACATGCATGGTACGTGTCTGCGTCAGGAAGCATGCTGGCGCTCATACCAATACGATTCGCATGATGAAAAGCTTGATATACAAAGATTGCATGTTTATCTTTCGATGCAAAATAATGTGATATTCAATGACCATGATGATTTGCGTGATGTATTTCATTGTGACAGAAACCAAAGAACTACTCTCATTGAATGGTTCAGAGCTAATCAATTGCATGTAAATACAAATAGCTTGCTATGTGTTGATTTTCCTTGTGTAAGTGGGTTTAGAATATAGCTCTTCGATCATCATGGACTTTAAAAAAAAGGAAAAAGATGATTGGATGTATGTATAATGTTCACCCGAGTGTGCAAGTGAGCAATTTTACCTATGCATGTTACTCACAGTGTGTAAAGGCTATAAATTTTTTGAGGATGTATGAACAGTGAATGGACATTTGTATCCCTATTTTAAGGCTGCATGTGAAGCCAGAGGAATGCTGGAGAGTGATGATGAGTGGTATATGTGTCTTCAAGAAGCTGCATTTCAGAAAACATGATTCCAACTACGTCAACTATTTGCCATTATACTAGTTTTTTGTGAGCCTATATCTCTCGAAAAGCTTTGGAACAAAGTCTCTATCGAACTTTCAGATGATGTTTTTCATGGCTTGCAGAGAGGGTGTGCTGATGTTGGTGTTTGTCATTTTATAGCGAAGAATCAAGCTTTGTTTCACATGTAAGACCTCTTACAACAATATGGAAAACAGCTACATAATTTTGAAGGATTGCCTATTCCTGATAGATCAAGTATTGCTACTGTCAACAATGGTTTGCTGATGGAAGAGATGATGTTTGATTTTATTCAATAGGGTGATTTGTTTGTTTCCATGGAAAGGCCACAAAAGAAATAGAAAGAAGGCAAGGCAAGCAGAAGGAGGATAGCTCATGTGAAGTCATCACAGATCTTCTAGAAGCAAGCCATAAGATGCACGCAAAGCTCAACAATGAAAGATGCTTGGAAGAAAGCAAGAAGGATGTTGATTGGTTGCAAACCAATGTAATATCAATGCTGCTAGACAAACAGGTCCTATTGAGACAAGTGTTGGATTTATGCCCAAGATTCAAGGCTAAAATCTTGATGGCAGGCATTGAAGGACTGAGCAAATAATTGAAACACTCCAAAGAAGAAGAAACTCAGGAATGTAGTAGAATGTAAGCTGAGGAACCCCCATTTTCCAAAGATGATGAAGTGGCCAAAGTCACAATCCAACTCAACAATGTTCTCATCAATGATGTAGTATTGGATGGTGGTTCCGGAGTAAACGTCATTTACAGAGGAAACTACAGTAGAATTGGGTCTCAAATGGGAACCCATTCCATTTAACATAAGAATGGCAGATAATAGAATAGTTGTTCTCAAGGGAATTGTCAACAATGTCCATATGAAAATCAAACAAGTAGACTTCAAGGTCAACCTAGTGGCAATAACCATTGAAAATCACACCGAGTCTTACCAGGTGTTATTGGGAAGGTCGTGGTTGAGACACGAAAAAGTGAAGCAAGACTCGGGCAAAAACAGAATCTCCATCAGAAAGGGGAAGTGGAAAGTCCGTGTTGACCTTTCCAGTATAAGGGGATCAATAAAACTTGCTCAAAGGCTAGTTCACGTGGAAACATTCAATATGTCAGAATGTTTGATGAAGAGGACAGAATACTCTGCAAACATCTTGATTTAGTGCCCTTGTACTTGTTACATGTAGATGAAGTGATGGGACACTATGCGGAAGCAAAAGGTGGAAAAGTAGAAGCAACAGCCAAAGAAATGAAGAAAAAAGAATCAAATTCTGCAAAGCTATAGGGCTTAAGGAGAGTAAAACTAAGCAAAACCATGCAAGAAAGTCTCGAAAGAGGTTGAATGGGCCCAGAATCTAGAGCAAGAGGAGAAATGCAAGAAATCCATGATTGGGTTCAGAAGCAAAAAGAGAACCAAAAGAGAAATGCCACAAAAGTAAGCTCGGACAGACTACAAGAGGTGAATCTGGGAAATGAAAAAGAAGAAAAGCTGGTGAAGATTAGTCTAGAACTAGAAGAATTCAAGCAAGAGTTGGTGTTCTTACTAAAGGAATACCAGGATGTCTTTACTTTGTCGTATGAGGACATGGAGGTCATTGACCCTAAATTCTTCAGCATAGCATCAATTTGAGAGAAGGAGCCATACCAGTGAGACAGCAGAGGTACAGAATGAACCCTAACTATGCCAAACAAGTCAAAGAAGAAATTGACAGACTGCTAAGAGTGGGTTTCATTATATCAGTAGAGAAATCTTTTTGGATATCCCTAATTGTGGTAGTCCCCAAAAAGAACATGAAGATCAGAATCTGTGTGGACTACCGCAAGCTGAATGCCGCAACTACCTCGGATCCCATTCCACTTCCGTTCATGGAATCCTTGCTGGATGAGGTGGCGCAAAAAGAAATGTACTCATTTTTGGATGGATTTAGTGGGTATAACCAAGTAAAAATGGCGCCAAAAGCTAGGGAGAAAACAACCTTCATCACACTGAATGGGGTGTCTTTGGCGACTGTCCTGATGTTCGGGCCTAAAGAATGCACTGGCTACTTTTCAAAGAATGGTGCAAGATATTTTCTATGATTACCTGCTGGATAGACTTCATGAAAGCCTTTGTGGATGATTTTAGTGTATCTCTGGGGATAAGGGAAAGCACATCTGTCATTTAAGGCATTGCAAAGATACAAGGCTCAAGCTAAATCTAGCCAAGTGTGCATTTGCAATAAAATCATGAACTCTGTTAGGACACATAGTGTCAGCCTAAGGATTGGCCATAGATCTTGCTAAAGCAGAGGCCATATTCAGTATGTTTTCTCCAGATAATACCAAGCAACTTGAGAGGTTCCTTGGTAACGTTAAGTGGCATGCTAGGTTCTTAAAATATTTAGTACATGTGGCCAACCCATTTTATGCACTTACCAAGAAAGATGAAAAGTATGAATGGAATCCGGAGTGTCAAAAGGCCATTCCAATGGCTAAAGAGAATGGTGTCAAGTGCACCAGTGGTGTGACCACCCCAAACTGGAATGAGATATTCCATGTATATGTAGATGCTTCAGACAAAGCAGTGGGCAGTGCACTGATGCAGGAGAAGTAAGAGGGGTACATGCAACCTATTCACTATGCAATAAAAGCCCTCATAAGGGCGGAAAGGAACTACAGCACAATAGAGTGGAAAGCTCTCTCAATGATAAATGTTATGAACAAGTTCCAACACCACCTCTTGGGAAACAAATTTGTTTTTCATGTGGACCATCAAGCCCTGATTTATCTGGTCTCAACAAAGCTTTTTTGGTGTGGAAGATGGCAAGGTGGATGCTCCTGCTTCAAGAATTTGAATTCACCATCCAACACATGCCTAGAAAAGAAAATGCAATGGCAGACTTTTTGTCTAGAAGATTGGATTCTAGAGAACCATCTCTAGATGGAGTAGATGACCAACTCTTGGATACCAACCTATTCGCAGTAGCAACTGTAGAAGCAGAAGAGAACTAATATTATGATATGATATAGTTTCTAGAGGATGGAACATTCCCAGAAGGTTACACTGCTAACAGAAAGAAGAGGATCACCTTGAGGACTAGAAACTTCAAAATGATTACCAGGCAGCTCTACAAAAAGATGCATAAACCAGATTCTATGAAGGTGTCCCCCGGACCATGAGCAGCAAGCGGTATTGAGGGACGCACAGTGTGGCATAACCGGAGGACATATGGGCGGAGAAATCATAGTCCCCAAAAAAATTTCCAAGCAGACCTCTGATGGCCAACGGTCATGAAGGATGCCAACAACAAAGTAAAGCAATGTGATGTCTGTCAACGGATGGGTCAACCTAGTGATTCTAATAGATTTCCAATCTCACCCATACTACCATTGTTTCCATTCATGAAGTGGGGATTAGACTTTTTTGGACCAATCAAGCCACCCACGAAAGGTAGCAGGTGTGAATACATCATTGTGGAAACCGACTATTTCACCAAATGGCCGGAAGCTAAAGCTATGAAAAGAAATTCTGTAGAAGAGGTGGTGAAGTTCCTCTTCAAGGATATTATTGCTAGGCATGGATTGCCGATGGACTTTTCATGAACAAGGTAATGAAAGGGTTGATGGAAAGGTACCTCATCAATCACAAGAAGTCTTCAACCTATTACCCACACTGCAATGGCCAAACGGAATCTACCAACAAGGTTCTGAAAAATTTTTAAAAGAAGATCATAAATGCCAACAAAAATGATTGGGACGAGAAGCTAGATGCTGCCCTATGGGCATTCCGCACATCTTACAAAGCCTCAACTGGACAAACGCCATTCAAACTAATTTACGGGCTGGAGGGAATAATGCCCATGGAATTTGTGGTGCTCAGTCTGAGAGTGATCATCCAAGAAAATCTACCAATGGAGGAGTCCCTGGAGCATAGAATATGTGAGCTCCTCACTTTAGAGGAAGAAAGATAACATAGCTCACTATAGGCTGAGAGATAGTGTAGCGGAGAAGGAAAGCCTAGATTGACAGGTATCTCAAGTACAAAATTTTCAAGCAATGGGACCTGGTATTAGTCTACAACTCCAAGTTGGGATCGCACCCCAGAAAATTCAAGATCTGGTGGATAGGGCCATTCATGGTAAAAAACCCAATCAGTCAAAAAGCCTTAACATTAGAAACCTTAGATGGCATACCTTTTCCCAAAATAGTGAACGTCTCAGGATGAGAAAGTACATGGGCCAACAGAAAGCAAAAGAAGAACAAGCAGAGGACAAGGAGCCGATCTTGAGCATCTGCTGTGGCATGATCTCACCCAGTGAAAATTGACGCAAAAAATCCAGGAAGCAATATACCATGGAAGAAGTCCACAAGGGTGGCCAGTCCGAAAAAGATCAGAATTCCATAACCAAACAAGGCTAGGTCAGCAAAGAAACAAACAACCAAGTGTACGCCATCCAGATCCACGTCACCAATGCAAATGGCCACGATGTTGGCATAAGTGACTGCATGGAGGAAATCTGTCATAATATTATTAAAAATCCACATGCAACGGTAAAGCGTGGAGTCGGCAAGCAAAGTTTAATGACTTTGAGCCAAGACGGCGAGAATGATACGAATCAAGGATCAAGTCACATCAAAATTTGGGAAATCAAAAATGACAACGCCCCAAGAAAGGAAGGAAAGAGAAAAAAGCATCACCAAAAAAGAGCACAAGGAGCCAAAATGCACACATTCTCAACCTGCTTTCTTGCTCACAACACTTCTCAGAACAATTCACAACACTTTCTCAGAAGATATAGCCATGCCAAAAGTCAGCAAGACTCTAAGGCCAGATAAAAGGCCATAGAAAAGCCTCTGCATATTGATAATGGTCCCTCACATGAGAAAGAAGGAACACCAGGAGTGGGCGAGGAAGTGCGGCTTCGAAAAGCTACTGAATTGCCAGTGGGAGGACCTGTAGGACCCGGAGGATGGAGGCAAGATGATCAATCAGTTTCTGGAGACAAACATTGTGCACATGGAGGGGAAGGATCCCATAAAAAGCTCAGAGCTCGTAGTACATCACACACTAGGGTTGTCGATGGATGGTGCGCTGGACACTAACATGAAGCCCAAGGTAGAGGAAGAGATCCTGAAGACAGGCAACATGCACCAAATGAAGGATGTGGCAGATGAGACTCGGAGAGAACAATTCATCTTCTTCTTATAAAATGTGATGTTCATGGGAAAGCCAGAGGAATGTTGAATAAACTACAGGCTTCTCAGAGTAGCACAAGCAAGAGAGAAGATAAATTGGGCTGCAATTTACAAGGAAAATTTGGCAAAATGAGCAGCCACATGAACCAAAGAAAAATAGCCGATGGTGGTGCATGCACACTTAAGGGCAATCACACAAGCTGTGAGGTCCGTGGATCTCAAGTCCGAAGAATCCAATGTGGAATGCTCACACCACGAAGCTGGAGGATCCTGGAAGTCTACCAAAGTGAATTTCAGTTCATTCAAAGATGATGTGGATGATGAAGAAGAATGGCCAACAAAAAGAGAAATCATAGAGTGGATGAAGACTTGTTGCCAGACCCGAAAGAAATAAAGAAATAGAAAATGAAGGAAGAAAGGAAAAGGCAACTGGAGGAAAGATAGAAGCTACTGGTGCACAAGTAGAAAAGAAAAGGAAGCTAGAAGAGGAGAGAAGGAAAAAGGAGGAAGAAGACACGAGAAGAAAAGAGGAGGAAGAGAAAAAGAAAAGAGAAGGAGAACATTAGAAAAAGAGAGAAGAGGAAGCACCGAAGAGCAAGATGTCTGTAGGGCAGAACTTTTGTACGACCAAAACTTCGGCCTTGGGTGGCAACTCTAGCACAAAAAATGTAGGAAGGTCCGAGCCACAACCCAAAGCTACCCGAAGAGCTGGAGGTGCAGCTCCCCACTCAGCAGAGCTGAGCATGGAAAAAGGGTTGATGACCGTGGCTTAGAACATTCTTTCTCAGGCCATCACTACAGTGGAGGAATATGAATCAAAGGCCCAGAACACTATTTCACCAGATGTGCACCCTGAATCATCAACAACACGAGCTGCTCTCACAAAAGCTACAGCCAAAGCCAGGGAATTGGAGAACAAAGCATAGATCATGGCTCATCATAATGTGGAGATGCAGAACAAGCTCGCTATGGCAGAAAAAGCCTTGGTCTAGCAAAAAGAGATGAGTGAAGGGAAGATTAGAACCCTCACCAGTGAGAAAAACATGCTCTAGGCTCAGGTGGAGAGACTTGGGGTGGAATTAGCAGAAGCCCAAAAGGCAGCCAAGGTCTAGGGTGACACCATCCAAGGGCTGAAGAAGAAGTGTTGTGGAGAGCACTACAATGTTGGCAGCCGCCCATATGGAGTTCCAAGCCTTAATAAAGAACCAGGAGGAAGAAGAGATAATGTGCGTTCTACTCACTGCTAAAACAAAAATTATAAAAACAACAAAGGCCAGACTTAGCACAGTGTGGGATCAAGCCCTAGAAGCATTGATTGAAATACAAAATCAAATGGCTTGTAAAGCTCAGGAGGTCATTCATGACCTAGATGAAGATGATGATATAGACAAGGAGCAACAACAATAGCCACATCAGCAACAGCCACAACAACAATAACAAAAAAAATAGCAACAACAACAATAGCAGCAGTAGCAACAACAGTAGAAGTAGCAGCCTGCAAGCCAAGTGTCTCCCAAGCCAAGCACTTCTAGAAAGGAGAAACAAACAGAAAGTGAGGAGCATAGCTTGGTGTGCAAGCCTTGAAGGACATATCTTGGAAAGCAACTCACTAGGAGAAGGAGGCTAACAAACTAGCAGAGAGAAATAAGGAATTACAACAACAATTGCAGGATGCCACACCCACCCAGGAATATGTAGAAATTCTGAGAGAAGCCTATTAAGTAAGAGACAAAGCAAAAACACAGACAAAAGAATACAAGGAAAGTTAGAGAAAAGCACAAATTTTGAAATGGACATAATCAGTGAGCTGAATGCCCTTGAATTGAAAATGCAACACTATTTGGAAAACAATGACCAACTTAGAAGAGAAAGGCCCGGAGACTGGGAAGAATACAAAGCAACCCTCTAGAGGCACATAGAAGAGGCACGACCAATGGCGGAAAAAGTGCAGCAGAGCCAAAAAATGAGATTGCAATGGAAGTTGGAGCTGCGGGAAGAAAAAGAAGAGGTCACCAGGCTCCAATCAAAAATTGCCAAGGTGCCGATGCGGAACTAGCCACAGAAGGCACAAAGATGATGCCAGTTGGTGTGCCAAGAAGAGCATGGAGAGGTATTGGTTGAGGTTCGGAAGTTGCAGGACGCCAACCAAGACCTGAATAAAGAAAATGAGTGCCTTAAAGACCGACTAATTTAATAGCTCTCCATGGGCCAGCATGGATAACCCATTTTTTGAAGCCTCTCATGTGATGTTCTCAGAGATACTGAAGGACAACAAGGAGTTACCAAAATACTTTAAAAATGCAGACATAATAAAATCCATACTCATCAGGAAACCCCTCCTTCTGGAACATCTATCCTCTAAATTCTTATTCTCTCTCAGACTCCGGAGGGGAGGAAATTGCTCCAACCAAGGATGCAATCACCAAGTAGCATCGATGTCTAGAAGTGGAACACCTGAGACCCAAATGTGGAAAAAGCACAAAGCCCCCTTCCAGAGCATCCGCCGAAAGCCGAAAGCGTACTAAGAAGCTATACAAGTCGACGAGTGAAAGCAACGCCAATGGAAGAAAAGAAGATCCTAGGGAAAACCCCACGCCAACCAGTGGTGAGAGTGTTTGAATACAGACTCCACAAACCGACCATAGAGGTCTTGGGTGTTCAAGAGAGTAGGCGACAAAACTAAAGAAGATACAGAAGCATGCAACTTATGCTGATAATGTATATGTTCCAAACTACACTTCGCTAGAGATGTTTATTAAATTCAAAGAAAATTTTGCCAGAGATGTTTATTAAATTCAAAGAAAATTTTGCCAAAGGGAACAGGTTCCGGATCAGAAGCTCCAGCACTGGGCATGCCAGGTGTTGCACCCAGCAGCTTAGTGGTGGCAAAGCGCACAATCTGACCACCTTCCATGTTGCGAGCACCACCTCAGTATTGCACATGTGAAGATGGTGGGCTGTAACCACCAAAGTATTTGTTGCCAAGATCAAGAAGACTGAGCTTAAAAGGATGGTGCAAGGCAAGCAACGGGAGAGTGAGCTGAAGGTTGCAGAAGTGCATGCTGTTGATAGTCACAACTAGTGAACAGCCAGTGATGTGAACCATGCTATGATCATAGTTCTTAGGAGATTTTTAGTCATGTGTTGAGCAGGTGCTCTGTAGTGAACTTGTACTGATGAATTTATTATGATTCTTAATGTAATACATTTATCAAAGAGAAATGTTACAACCCACTTTATCTCTGTGTACTCTCTGCAATGTGTTGACTCAGAATGTTATCTCTGTTTTAAGAAACATGTTGTGTGCCACAAAGAGAGAGAGTGAGAGAGTGACTTAGCCGTGTGAGAGCAGAGTGTGAATGTGAGAAGTTCCAAGGGTGATTTGGGTTCTAAGTGTCCCATGACCACTCTAAAGTTGGTGTGTGACTCCATAAGCTCTTGTGAGACCCCTGCCCCCTCTGAAACCGGCCTCCTTTGAGGCGCTGGTAGCGGAAGCAGCAGCCTCTCGTGCAGGGCAAGGATTCCCATGTGGGGCCTAGCCCATGAATGTCCAGACAAGAGACTAATCAGACGGTTCCTCTGAAATTGAGATCGAAAAAACTTCCCTCACCCAGAAGGCACGAGCGATTCCACCAGGAAATCATCTAAGGGAAGATTTATCTAACGGGTCAAGGCCTTAACTATTCTTTTTTATCCGACCGAATCCGTAGGTCACATGGCCAGATCAAGGAAGAGACTTGTACTTGGTTCATAAAAATCATCACTTTTTTTTCCCATAAGCGAGGCACAGCCGTTGATTCTTTCCCACATAATAAGAATCTTCCTGGGACTAACGCAACTTGAACGTATCTAGCTATATTGCAGGAATCCACCGATCCAACCTAACCTCAACCAGCCCATGGGTTAGCCAACCGCCCAACCATTGTATTGGTGGGATCCCTTTATATAAAAATTTGGTTGAGTTTTGTCCCGGGTACCAGGGAAAAGAGTTCCCAGGCCCCCTAGCCGGTACTCATGCAAAATACAATTTAGACACACCACTTACGCACCCAATATGAAATTGCCTTTTACAGATTCAGTTGTCTTTAAGCAGACTTAAAATGAAACCATAGTATTTCGAATCATAATCCTCCAAAATATCCAGTCCATTGTTTTATAATCAAAATATCATCCGGACTCTCTGTTTGAAGACCAGCTAGTCAACCAACGAGATCCAATTTCAAGTTCTAATTCACATAGATAATTCCTTGTCAGTCCATCCATATCTTCCTCGACATACGCATGGGTGTCCTAGCAACCGCAAGCCCATGCATCGCCTGGTCAGAACCCTCTAGGATCCTCCTTAGGTGTCCTAGCACTTCATTCAAGGACCGCTTCATTGACCCTCGCCCATCGTATCGGAAGCGCACCATTTTAACCATACCAAGGTTGGTCAAGACCTTGGCAGGCTTTGCCGCCCGCGAGACTGACGTCCTTTTACAAGACTCCCCGCTAAGTGTTGCATAACAAATCTCTCCTTAGTTAAATCATAAGCCAAATGCTTCCTCCAACATTCTAGTGTAAAACGATCCTTTTAAAAAAAACATAGTTTCTATGCAAGTAAGAATTTTCCGTTTTTGAGTTTGATTCCACAAAACCCTTTTTCTCACAAACCAAACTTTCTTAATGAAAATCATGAATCTCATAACAAGGTAATCTACCAATCAATTTCAATGAATTCCCAACTCATTTCTCGATGATTTTGGTCTAAGGAAAACTTTCTCTAATTCAGGCGAGGCGCTGGTAGTCTATTCTTTGTAGTATCAAAGATTTGAAATTGGTCATGAGGTTTTGCTTGATTTAGATTCGAGAGATGAGCAAGTATCTTACTGGCCTACCATTCTCATGGTCGTGGTCTAACAAAAAATAGGTTAGTTTAATCCTAACTTTGATTCCTAAGAATTTTTCTTCTAATTAACTGCTGATAAATTTACGGTGACTTCCAACCGTAAGGAAAAATTCCAATTTTATGAAAATTCATTCCTTCTTGGTTACAATAGAATTATAAATAGATCTATTTAAGAATAATGGGGTTTTATAAAAATAACTCTTTTCCCAATAATCCAATTGTGAGTATACATTATTTTATTGATTTATCCGCTTAGAAATATCTTAAAATATTCTTTTCATCAATTTGATCCTCAACATTAATATACCATAATTTTCTACATGAAATTATGGTGAGAACTTATCTTTTAACATCAAAATTAATTTAGGCATTTTTCTACTTAAAATACAATGAAAATTTGGAATATGCCAAAAATTCCTCTTTTAGCATTTAAATGTTTGTATCTAGAATATCATGGGAATTTCTCTTTTTGCATCTAAATTTTTATGCATGGAAATAAATATATCAAAAATTTCTCTTTTCTCTAATTAAATAATTATGCATAAATACTATAAAATTATTTTCCATAAATATGATAAAAATCATTCTTTTAGCATAAAATATCTATACCTAGAATATGATAGGAATTCCTCTTTTTGCTTTATTAAAATTATGCATAAAAATAAGATTTATATTTTTTTAAAAAAATTTTACCATAGCTTCGCTGCAATTACTGGGAATGTTCAATTTTCTATTTTAAAATGAATACTTGTAATGGGAATATGATAGGAACTCCTCTTTTAAAATAAAAATTTAATTATGCATACATAACATAATTATAATCATACATATAAGCATAATTATGAATAAATCTCTTGATTATTATAAAATAACCATTCCTCATTTCTAAAAATGTTAGCATAACCCTCTTTCAATTTAGAATGATTTAATATGATTTTTCTTACTCATAATCAAGCTTAGAAGAATTAACCATCATTTTTACTAGATTAAAAAATCATAAAAATAACGAATCCTTTTCTCTAGCTTGTCAAGCCTAGAGTTTAGATTAAGATAATGAAATTATCATTGAGAACCATCCTCCTAACAAGGATCTAATCATAAAGATGATTAATCTTTCCAAAAGAGAGATTTTCTTAAAGAAAATATTATAATTAGGCATAAAGATTAGCATTAATCTAATTAAACATTATGAATCATTGGAGAGCTTGATTTCAAGAGAAAACCATTCCATTGAAAGCTTCTCAAGCTTTAGAGGGGTTGAGAAGAAGAAAATCATTGAGAAGAATAGAAAAAACCATTAAATTTGAGCTTACCCTTGATTTTGGCTTGATTCTTTGGATAGAAGTGAAGCCCACAAGCAAGTCCTTGGCCACAAAGAGGGGGAGCGTAATCTCCAAGAGAGGATGGAGAATAGAGAAGCTCCAAAGCTCCCAAAAGAAGAGGCAAAATAGAATTATGCTAAATTGAAGATAATACTGGCATGTAGCTACTCAAAGATGAAAATACAAAGGAATGAGGGTCTATTTATAGGTGAGGGAGGCCACTAACCAAGTCCAACTGGGTTCTAGAGGCTTCCAGCTTCAGTTTTTGACCCAATTTGGACAAGATTTGGATCAGTTTGGCTCCCTTTTTTTTATCCAGTTTGCACTAGGAGAGAGGAGAGATAAAAATATCTCATTTTTTTGAATTAAAAAAACCAAGTAATGGTGATAAAAAAGGCGCCTACTTGATGGGGCTCTCCCTCCTTTACTGAGGTGTCAAAATTTCATCATTTTACTAAAATATCCCTTTTTTTTACTAATAAACCCTGTACTCAGTCAACTCTTCATCTCATGTAAGCATTTACTCATTTTTGGGGTATTTTCTTTTATTCTTTGCATTTTTGTCATCCCAACACTTAGATTAATCCTATTGACCCTTTGGAACCTTATTTGAACCTTAATCTAATGTTTTTTTTAAAATGTGGACCCTTAGGCTAAGGCCTTTAATACACATATTCAATTAATCCCTAATGCACATTGAAAATTTCTTTTTGAACTTCTGTTTCAGGGGAATTCATCTTAGATATTAGGAGAAACTTTGTATCCAGAAATATCTCAATTCCGAATTACCTCTATCTAGAACATTTCCTCTCTCTAAGCCAAAACAAGGGAAAACAATATTTTCTTGCATTCTGAAATAGGGGATGATTACAAGGGATTGAGGTGAGAGCTTATACATATTTTAGGGCTGAGGAGGAATCTTACAGCTCTGGCGGTGGCTACATGTCTCCCAAGGCATTACCTGACTAGTCTGATAGCCCAGACTGCTATCTTGCCATTCCGCTGAGAGGAAAATCAGTGAGAAACAGAGATCAATGAACTAGCCTTGAGTGCATTACCCGATCTTGAAAGATAATACCTCAGTGTAGATTCAATTTTTTCTTCTAAGAATGATGGAATATTGTATCCAATTTAGTACTTGAACAGTTTGAACTTAGGTGGTGGTTACCCTTCTCATCGCTTGCTTTTAAAGATAAATGCTCCTATCATGCTGCTTCATAATTTGGGCCCTTGGCGGGGATTTTGTAATGGTACCAAACTGATATGTAAGAAATTTCACTCAAAAGTGATAGAAGCAGAAATTATTACATGTACAAACATTGGAGACAGGTTCTTTATTCTTAAGATAACATTCATATCAACTATGCTTCAATTACCTTTTGACATGAGAACGAGACAATTTTCTGTGAGGCTAGCTTTTGGTATGTCAATAAATAAGTCCCAAGGACAAACATTAAGTGTGTTGGGAGTTTCTTTGGCCACATAATTTTTTGCACATGGATAATTGTATGTTGCTATGTCACGTGTTAAATCATATCATGTAGTGAAAGTGTGTGTAAAGGAAACTGTTGAACATGAAAGTAGTATAGAAGGTTCAAATAAAGTCTCCACGACCAACGTTGTCTACAAAAAAAGAGGTATTGTAAATGGCATTTGTAAATGGCATGCAAAAGAATGTAAATGTAATCTATGCCCAAAAGGTAGAGAATGAGCTATTGATATAGCAGCCTACAAATGCCAGAGACTACATTCATAGATATCTTTGTATCAGTCAAGTAAGCATTTGAAAGGAGAATGTTTGCAAAGATGTGACAGTGCAATCTAAGTTGTCTTTCATTAAGTGTTCATGCTTTTAAGTTGATTAATGTTTCTTTTAGAATGACGATTATTTTATTGTGATGCGCAGACATGAAGTTAAATAGGAGTTGGATGCCAAAATTCCTTTAATTTATCTCTCACACTAGCGCTACCTTTGCCAGTAATATTGAATTGATATATATAAATCTACTTACATTGTGTGGATTAAATGGTTCACATTGAGGTAAAGCCACCATGTAGATCCACAATATGGAGTGCCCCATTTATTGCTCAAGGGGTGGTTCAAATTGTTGAGATGGTTGTAGTAGCTCTGTGATTTCTTGTTTGTTTTTTTTAACATTTGGATAAGAAAATGTTTTTCTTTTGACTTGCTTTCATTTATAGTGGAATTGTTTATTTTTCTTGCTTGGCTCGAAATACTGAACACACACACACACACACACACACACACAGAGCTCAAAATCTTATGTAAATGATCAGTGTAGTGTAGTAACGTATTTGATATGACGGGCATATTTGCTTAGGATGGATGTGGCAAGGAGATCATTTTCATTTATCTATGGTGATGGGGATAAAATATTGAAGGTATTTTTCTTGATGTTCACTATAATATAGTCATCATTGTTTACCATAATCTAGTTAACTTTCATGGCTCAATTGTAGACCCCCCGTTTTGGGAAGGACAAGCAACAACATCTCTAATGATCAAACTATTAGAGCATAAGATTATTACGGTATATATAGAAACTCGCTTTTTATGTAGCTTTTGCGTTTTATGTAAAAATATAAATTATTATTGACATATTTTTTTGCAACGGGGAATATCTTTATTTTTTTAAAAACCTAGATTATTGCTAGGTTTGTATGGTCGAGACACTTACAATGAGAGCTTTGGGCTCCTTATTGCTAGGTTTGTATGGTCGAGACACTTACAAATGAGAGCTTTGGGCTCCTTAGAATTTACAATCTAAGATTCCAAAAGATTGTGGATCAGCTTCATGTACATGTAATGTTTGTAGACTATGAAAAACCAAATAAGTTAGATTTTCAGTGCATAGGCACTAGACATTACATAATTTTTTGATTTGTTGTCTACAAGCCTGTTTAAATGCCATTCATCTCAAATATTGATCCACCAAATGAGTTTTAAAGGTTTTATCTTTATCTTTTTTTTTCTTTGAAAATATTATCGTGTAATAGCTAATGTTATTATCTTAAATATATTTTTTGGGTAGAATGATACAAGGAGTATAGGCTTCCAAGGAGAGATAATCTAGTCGCTACTTGGAGATTGTTTTAATGCTTTGCTCAGGTGTGTTAAGATTGTCACCACTAAATTGATTTAGAATGCTAGATGTATATTTATGCCAAGTTTGGTGGAATGAAGGGATGTAATGCATGAAAAATATGAGTAATCACCATGTAAACATGATGCCTAAGTGTGTTTAGTCTCTCACCAAGAGAATGGAAATAGCCTTCCACAAGCCAAGAGAGAAGCCATGAGCTCCAAGAAACATAAGTTTCCATTTCTAAAAATGATCATCAAAAGTTACAACCATGGTCCAAGTCCCCTCTTTTATACATGGACTTGTCCCATTATTAACCCTATTGAATAAAGTTCCTACTTTATTACAAACCATCCCTTCCCAAAGATTTTGTCCTCAAAATCAATAACATGTACAATATCAAAGTATGAGACTCTAATGTAATCAATGGGAAGTGGTTAAGAGTTCTCAAGTACATCCAAAGCACATATACAATGAAAATTCGGATGTGTACAAGTCCTCAAAGCTTCAAGCCCAAAGTGTATGAGTGGGACTGTTATGACAGCCCTTCTAGTCGATGAAGACCCTTGAAAATCCTTCATTTAGACTCCATATAGTGGGCTGAAAATGATATGTACACTCAGCCATATGTAGCCCACATCATAATCTTTCATTAGGATACGCCATGAAGCTTGTTGGAGTAGAAAAATAGGCCCAATAGTAGACCTTCCCAAAGCTGTCCAGAAATTACAGCATGTATACTTCTCCTCATATTACCCAATTTGCTCAAGTAAACTATACCACTTGGTCACGAAAAGTCATCCACAAGTAAGCCATGTTGTTGGACATACTCCAATGATTGCCAAGTAGCCTCATCCATGGGTAATTGCTTCCATTTGACAAGGTATTCATCAATATTCCGATTCCTCAACTCTCTTGTCCTCTTGCCAATAACCCTCTCCGGCTCATAAATGATCTCACCTTCTTCATTCATGGGTGGAAGCTCTTCCATCTCTTGAGGCAAAGATCCCATAAACCTCTTAAGGTTAGATACATGAAACACATTATGGATCCTTGTCGAAGAAGGCAAATCCAACTTGTAGGCCAAATCACCAACCCTCTTGATAATCAAGTATGGTCCATAATACCTATGAGCCAATTTTGAGTTGGTTACACCTTTGAGAGTGTTATGCCGACTCTTGGGAAGCTTCAATAGCACATAATCACCCTCTTCAAACTCCACATTCCTTCTATGAACATCCGCATTAGCCTTCATGACATCTTGAGCCTTCTTCATATTGTCCTTGCAAAGTTGAAGAAGTTGTCTCATTCTTTCCAACTCTTCTTTTGCCAATGGATTGACCACTTTGTCTTCATGGAAGGCTATCGATGGCACATGTACTTGATATCCATAGAGAGCCTCAAATGGTGACATGCCAATACTCAAATGCTTGCTTGAATTATGGCAGAATTCAGCAAGATAAAGCCACTCATCCCAAGATGCTTGCTTGAATTATGGCAGAATTCAGCAAGATAAAGCCACTCATCCCAAGATGTTTGCATGTCATGACAATAGTGCCTCAAGTACACCTCAAGCCATTTGTTTGTGCACTCCGTTTGCCCATCCGTTTGAGGGTGATAGGCCGTAGATGGAGTGATTTGAGTACCCAAGCTCTCATATAATGACCTCCAAAAAGTCCCCATGAACTTGGTATCTCGATCACAAACTATGTTGAGTGGCAAGCCATGTATCTTGAATACATGTTCCAAAAATTGCTTGGCAATATGAGATGCTCCATAAGTGGTCTTTGAAGCAATGAAATGGGCTGATTTTGTAAGCCTATCAATTACCACAAATATTTGATCCCATCCATGCTTTGTCTTTGGTAGACCCGTGATGAAGTCCATAGAAATGTGAGTCCATTTACCATCCGAAATAGGTAATGGATGAAGTAAACCACTTGGGAGTTGATGGCTATCCTTATTCTTTTGACAAGAAGCACATTCCATCACAAACTTCTTCACATCTCCCCATATACCTTTCCAATAAAAACTCTTGCTCACTTTATCATAGGTTTTGAGTACACCAAGATGACCCGAAAGTGGTGAAGAATGCATCTCATGAAGCACCTTTGGTATGTAGAATGAGGTAGGAACCAAATACACCTTATCCTTGTACCACAAAAGACCATTATGAAGCTTGTAATGAGGAAACTCTCCACCATCACCTTGCTGTAATTTGGCATAAATATGGGCAGCACCTTCATTGATGAGGTATTCCTCTTGAATCCCCTTGATCCATTCATTATATACCTCCATGATTGAAGTTGTAGCATATGCCCACATTCTAGACAATGCATCCGCCACTACATTGTCCTTCCCGGGTGTGTAGGATATCTCAAAATCATATCCTTGAAGTGTGGCCAGCCATCTCTTTTGCTTTGGAGAAAGATTTGGTTGGGAGAGGAAAAATTTCAGCACCCTATGATCACTTCTCACCTTGAAATGAGCACCATAAAGATAGTGATGCCACTTCTTGATGGCATGAAGTATGGCTAGCATCTCTTGCTCATAAACATGAAGCCCCATCTCCTTTTCGGTAAGCTTTCTACTTTCAAATGCAATGACTCCATGCTCTTGATACAAAACTGCCCCAATTCCTCTACCACTTGCATCCGCCCTCACATAAAATGTCTTTGCAAAATCCGGACATACGAGTATAGGGGCTGAAGTGAGCAACTCCTTGAGCTCATTGAAGCTCTTGTTGGCAATGGAATCCCAAAAGAAAGCCTCCCTCTTGAGCAAGTCGGTAAGAGGTGCCGCAATGGATGCATAATGTTGCATGAATCTTCTATAGAAAGAAGATAATCCCAAAAATCCTCTCAATTGAGTTGTATTGCTTGGTGTTGGCCACTCTTTGACACATGCCACTTTCTTAGGATCAGCCCTTATGCCATTCTCACCCACCAAGTGTCCAAGATATTCCACTTCATTGACCATGAATGTGCATTTGCTCTCCTTTGCATAAAGCTTGTGCTTCCTCAACACTTCAAACACTTGCTTCACATGACATAGATGTTCCCCTTTGCTCTTGCTATAGATCAAGATGTCATCGAAGAACACTAGCACAAACTTGAAAAGAAGGGGAGCCAATATCCGATTCATCAATGCTTGAAAAGTGGCCGGAGCATTTGTAAGACCAAAGGGCATCACCATGAAGTGAAACAATCCCCTTTCCGTCCTAAATGCTGTCTTCTCTTCATCACCTTCCTTCATCCTTATTTGATGATATCCCGATCACAAATCAATCTTGGTGAAGAACTTTGCCCCTTTGAGCTCATCAAGAAGATCATCAATGCGAGGTATGGGATACCTATTCTTGATTGTGACCTTGTTCAAGTCACGATAATCAATGCACATGCGAAAGGATCCATCCTTCTTCTTCACCAAGAGAACGGGAGATGCAAATGGAGATTGTGAAGGTTGAATAAGACCCATAGCAAGCAAATCTTGCACTTGCTTAGCCACTTCCTCTCTTTCTACCTTAGACAAACGGTAAGGAGGCTTGTTGACAACCTTTGCATTCGGTTCAAGTACTATGGCATGGTCAATCTCCCTTTTAGGTGGTAGACTCTTTAGCACTTGCAAAATATCTTCATACTCCTTAAGAAGAGTTGCCATTTCCTCATCTATGTGCTGTCCACTGCCTTCCATCCCCTTTTGGGTAACATGTAACACATAGATAGTGCCAAAAGCCTTAATCTCTTTCTTGAGTCGCCTTGGAGTGATCAAAGAGAGCTTCTTAGGTGCATTTGCAGCAAGTACCACTTGTTGCCCATGATGTAGAAAGCTCATGAAACCTTGTTGAAGGTTCATGTGAATGTCACCAAGTGAAGCCAACCAATCACACCCCATGATAATGTCGATGGGACCCATATCCAAAACCACCAAATCACCTTCCCAAGTGTATGAAGAGGATAAAACCACTTTTGTAGAAGGGCAAACCAAGCTATTCTTCTCACTTTCCCCATTTGCCACTTGCACTTGGAACGTTGTAGGTGTCTTCTTTGTGTTGAGTTTGAGAGAGTTGATGGATTTAGAGTTGATGAAGCTATGAGTGCTCCCGGAATCCACAAGAATATGTGCAACCCTCCCATTGATGGTCCCCACCAACCTTAGTGTGCTTGGGTTCTTGCAACCCGCCAACAACTCTTGTGAGATAGAGCATATGCAAGCTGAAATTTCTGTATTTGTAGGCATGTCTCCGTCCACAAGGCTTTCCTTAACTCCCCCTCCCGGATCAAACGGAAACTCACCATCCTCCGTGATTAAAGAATGGTCTTCAAGTGACTCCTCATGTGCTTCTTCATTGCAATCCTCCCATTCCTCAATGTCATGAGAGTCATCCTTTTTCTCTTCCTCATCCATGAGGATCATAGTGGCCACAATCTTCTTTGATTTGCACACATGCCCGGGTGACCACCTCTCTTTGCACTTGAAACATAGCCCTTTGCTTCTCAACTCCTCAATCTTTGGATCATCCATTCTTTGAGTCTTCTTGAAGGGTTGAAAGGGCTTCTTCTTCATGAAGTCACTACTCTTTTTGGCATCAAATTGATGTATCCCATTTTTTGGCTGTCCACCCCCAAATGATGTAGGAGTTCTTGGATTAGAGGATGGTAATGTAGAGGTAGGACCTTTCCCAAAATTGTAAGAAATAGTGGTTGGTTTGAGTGTGTCTTTGGTGAAGGTCATGGGCTGAGACCTCTTGTACTTTGGCTCATAGAGTTCGGCTAACCTCATAGCTTCTTTGAGAGAGCTAGGCCTTTGAGCCGACACATCCGCCTTGATGAAGTGTTCAAGCCCATGCACAAACTTTTTCATCTTCATGTCTTCACTCAAGCCTTCCACGTACATTGAAAGCTTCAAAAATCTCTTGATGTAACCTCTCACCATCATCCCCTTTTGAGAAAGCTCATACCATTCTTCATGGTATCGGTCGAGCACTAAGGGTGAAAGGCCAAGTTCATCTCCCGCTTCAATCCTTCCCAAGTTGATGGCATGTTCCCTTGAGGTGGAGCTTGTCTACTGCCCGATAATAGAGAATTATGTAGATATCTTCACAAAGGCTATGTGAAAAGATTTACTAGACCACCATCTTCATCGACTCGATGTTGGACCAATAAAGAGGTAGTCCACCTTATGCTATACATTAAGGGAGATGTTGGAAGATAATTTGCTTAATTCTTGTTGAGAATTCAAGCTCATCAGCATCTAGTGGATAGAATTAGATGTGTGGATATAGTAGTCTAGAAGTGTGTGGACAATAATGCAGGTTCTAGAAGTCTAGACGCTAGATTTGAATCTCACAATCACTACAAGCTAAGTTGAGGCACCATTGATGCAAAACAACAAATTGTATTCCCCTTTGTACACAATAGGTAGCACAACATTCATTTCATTGCAATCAAAATAGTGTCTTGACTTGTTTATGGGCACCTTTGCTAGGGGCAACATAAAAGTTAGCCCAACTTACTATCAGTTTATAAGGTTTACCACAGCGGGTTAGAGAAGAGCTCATTACACCATCTAAACACTTCAATTACATGCTAAATAGCCTTGCTAAGCACTATTCTGTGTGGTGAAGAGCTAGAGCACACTACAACAATAAGCTGGTTGTCTCCTTGAAAGTCAACGCAAACTAGTCTTGAAGACTCTGTGTAAACAATTGATTGACTTGGCTATTTGCAGTGGTTAAACCACATGTATATGATCCCAACTCACTTAGTTGAAGTCTCATACAAGTGTTGGTGAGCTCAAGGAGTGAGCTATAGGCAGTTTTATAAATGGGTGCATAGAGCTGGATAAAACTTGGTGCAACGCAACATTAGTTCCATTTATGTAGAAAAAGAGCACATGCATGTTTGTTAAGATTATTTAGAGCAGCCTGAGTGTGCGTGAAAGAAAAATTTACACAGTTGCAGAGTATACAAAGTGAAAATAGTGTGAAGGAGATAAACTACTATTTTTGGAAAATCTTATCCACTCTTCATAATAAGAGGTGGTTTTGCACGTGAATGTATGGTCTAGGGTGATATGTATGCTAGTGTTTTCATGTAAGGATGTATTTCGGAATGTCTATGAGAGGTTGAGCTAGTGAATGTATACTTGGCATTGACTACATGTGTTTGTGGTGTGAGTAGTGTACATTGTATTGCATTACATTGTGCCTACTAAAGCATTATATTTGGCCAAGATGAGTGATGGTCCAGATAAACTTTTTGGTGAAAATCTTGATAGGAAAAACTTTTAGATCTGGAAATATCGCATGACAAACTTCTTGAAGGCAAAGGGGTTTAGAATTTGGTTGATAGGTGAAGAGATGGAGCCAAGGGTTCCCACAGTTAATGCAACTCCTGCAGCACAACTTATAGCACATAGAAAGAACTAGACATAAAGTGTAAGATTCCTCCCCAGCCCCTCAAAATGCTTAGTTTCAAAAGTGTTATTCTCATTAAATTTGATTTTATGCATAGAAAGATGCATAAAGGATTTATTTTTATTTCAAAAGTGTTATCCTCATTAAAATTGATTTTATGCATAAAGGATTTATTTTTATTTCAAAAGTGTTATTCTCATTAAAATTGATTTTATGCATAGAAAGATGCATAAAGGATTTATTTTTAATTCAAAAGTGTTATTCTCATTAAATTTGATTTTATGCATAAAGGATTTATTTTTATTTCAAAAGTGTTATTTTCATTAAATTTGATTTTATGCATAGAAAGATGCATAAAGGAATTATTTTTATTTCAAAAGTGTTATTCTCATTAAAGTTGATTTTTATGCATAAAAGGATTTTTATAAAAGTGTTATTCCCACTGAAGTTGATTTTTATGCATAAATAGATGCGTAAAGAATCTTTATATCAAAATTAGAATTCTCTTAAATTCTATGTTTAAATTCTATGAAATAGATGTGATGAGATGTGATGTGAATTAGATAGATGTGAATGAATGGATGGATGGATGTGATGTGAATAGAGGTGATGTGATGTGAGGTGAATAGATGTAATGAGATGTGATGTGAATCAGATAGATGTGAATGAATAGATGGATGGATGTGATGCGAATAGAGGTGAGTGATGAGATGTGAGGTGAATAGATGTGATGTGAATCAGATAGATGTGAATGAATGGATTAGATGTGATGTCATGTGAATCAGATAGATGTGAATGAATAGATGGATGGATGTGATGCGATGCGAATAGAGGTGAGTGATGAGATGTGAGGTGAATAGATGTGATGTGAATCAGATAGATGTGAATGAATGGATTAGATGTGATGTCATGTGAATCAAGATGTAAATGAATGATATGGGATGGATGTGGATGTATGTGAAAGAATGGATGTGTATGTGTATGTGAAAGAATGTGATGTGGATGTGTATGTGAAAGAATGTGGTGATGAAAAGAGATGTGATGTGACATGAATATATGTGGATGTGAAGTGATAGATATGAATGTATGAATAGATGTGGGTAGTCGTACAGGTGAACGATTGGATGGATGTGGATGTGGATGTGGATGAATGAGATGAGATGTGTATGAATGAGATATGATGTGGATAGATTTGATTAGATGTTATGTGGATAGAGTGTATGTGATGGGATGGTGATGAGAATGAATGTAATGGATATATGAATGAATGTGATGTGAATCGGGATGTGAATAAATGAGATGTGATGTCATGTGAATTGAGATGTGAATGAATGTGATGTGATGAGATGTGGAGATGGGTAGATGGGGGTTCTTTAGATTGGTCAACTCCTCACAGAATCATGGGATAAAGATATTCATATAGAACTTATTATTAGATAACAATTCATTCAAAACATATCATTCATATCTTTAACACAATAATGGTCCATTAGACCGAAATTTCCATCTGAACAGTTTTCCATGGGAATTTCAATCATACAGATTTTTAATTTATCCCTTAACTTGATCCACTGGGTCGTGTTAACAGTAGCAATTTGTTAGCACAATCCACTAATCTCATAGTGATTTGCTTAAGTCATTATCGTCATTCCAGTTTATGCGAACATCATCACAGGGACATCCCATTCATCCTCATTGTGGTTTTGCTCAGCTTATCGCTTTTCAACCAAAATTCAGGAATCATCATTTTTCAATCAGAATCCAAATCAACTCATCAGCTCTCAACCAGAATTTTAAAATCATATCAACCACATTCGAATTCATCATCTGGATAGCATTTTTGCTTATAATTTCAAGATCTTAGATTTACTCATATATACTGTGACACGAAGTTGGGATTTGGACTTCGGTCACTTCTTAGAATCAAAACACACTTGTATGAAACCTCACAGCCTCCTCACCTCCCTTTCTCTCTCTAGGTTAAGATAAAGATATACACATCAAAGGTGAGATCATAATTCATGGAAGGAAAGATAAAAGGCTCCGAAGAAGCAAGAATTTCTGCCAGTCTTGCAGCTCCAATCAAGAGGGCGATTCTTTGTTGGAAGAAAATCTTCCGACTCAGGATTATGTGAACGAAAACATACGGGGAATATTGGTAAGGTTCATCCGTTCGAATTGGGCGATTTGGTCGGAACATATTAAAGCAAATTAATGTAGCAATCACTTACAAGAGGATAAGACACATGGGATTGGCCTTTTGATAAGATATTAAGAGGAATTAATCATTATTAAGAAGAAAGAATGGCCAAAAGTCTATAAAAATAGAGATACACAGAGAATTACAGTTTTAAATCCATATAGACTGTACAAAAGAGGATTACATGATGCGTAGATATTGAAGAGAGCTTCGTGCTTATATAAAAACTTTCAAAAACGGGCAATCGAGCGAAAAGTTATGAGCATTTTACTACAAGACTATAAAACTGTCAAAATTCGCCTAAAAGTTAGCAACTTTGGGAGAAATTCTAATCATCACAATGAAGTAAGGAATTAAGAAATTAGTTACATGAGTGGAAAGAGCATATAAAGAGCTTCCTAGCCATATGATCAATTTTAGAAACCAATACCCGAGTGATGAGTAATTACTGGTTGAAATTTGGGTATTGGACCACAAAAACTACACCTCTCTCTTTGCTCTCTCTTTGCATGAAACCTCAATTTTCACATAGCCTCTTGCCTTTCATCTCCTTCATGATTCAAGCTAGAGGGTAAGGGTTAACATTGCTCAACGGACAATCGTAAAGATTTACCTATGGTCCCCAAAGTCTTTCTGCATGCTCATTACCGCTAAAACCATTGGTACCTCCAAAGGAGGGCGGTAATAAGGCAAGGGCTACCTTGAGAAGTCACAAGCCCACCAAGATAATAACTCCTTATCCCACTTATCATGAATCATCAAAGAGGTCCAAAATTGGGTTAAGCATGAGGAGCTAATGCTAAATGAGATATTCACATGTAAAGAGAGTGTTTGAATAAGGGTTTGAAAGATAAGAGAATGGCAATGACACAAAATGCTCAATTGAGGAGGCTTCGTTCATTGATTTGAAAGGGAGAGGAGGGCTCCTTTTATAGGTGGAGAATCACCCTCTCTTCCATTGTTACAAATTACAACATAAAAATATTCAACCCTTCAGTGACATAAGGGTAGATGTCACCATCAATTGTCCTCTTAGGCTAAGTCTTCTATTGATTATTAAATTGAAGACTTTTTGACTTTGAAAGTGTGATGAGATAATAGCCAAGTCTAAGTGGCATGTAGGTGAAGATCCCACTTACACATGGCGGAATTCTCCTCTTCCATGTAGGCATTCTAGAAGAATCTTTCCCAATTATGCACCTACACACACTCCTCCACATGCCTTCCACACTCCCCAACTTGTAGCCTTATGGTGAATACGATTTTAATAATACAATAAAAATCCATGTGAGCATGAAGGCCCACTTTTATTTTCCACATCACTAGCCTATCTACCATACCAAAGTATTTATCAAGCATACTTGTGGCATTTACAATGTGTGCACCCTAAATCAAGTAAAACCATTATATTTGAAGATAGAATGCTGTTATCGAGGTAGCCGCCAAGCTGTCGCATCACCACACCGTTATTCCATTGTGGGCGCCGCAATCTTCTTGGACAAGCTTCCACCTTATTACCATTGAGAAACCATTAAAATATGCACAAAATTGAAAATGAAAGATATCCATTTTTCATGTCACATCTTTCCTCCCCCCAGCAGATCCTCCATGCTTGTCTTGGGGGTCTACTGGCCATGGTGCTCGAGGGTAAAATATCTTTAGCCGGTACTCATTAGCACGTCCGGGAACCTCCTGGCCACTTGCATCCTCTCTAAGATAGGTGTTATTTTTGAACTTTTGCTTTATCCTAAAGGGGCCTTCCCAGCGTCGAAGAAGCTTCTTATCTAGCCGTTTCTCCACATGGCCATCATACCTCATGACTAAGCTTCCTTGCTTGAGTTCTGGCTTCTTATTCTTCTTCGTGACAGTGTCATGCCTTGCCTTGCGCCGTTGTTGTGCAACCTCCAAATTTTGAAGTGCCTGAAGTCACCTCTCATCCAAGATCTCCAATTGTGCTAGGCGTTGGGCATGTGTTTCTTCTTCATTATTCAAGCGTGCAAAAGATGTGCGAAGGCTTGTGATTTCCAATTCTATTGGCAAAATAGCCTCCATTCCATAAACTAACTGAAAAGGTGTGAAACCAAGAGAGAGTTTGTGAGTTGTCCTATAGGCCCAGAGGACCTCTGGCAAATGCACATCCCACTTTCTCTTCATAGTATCCACTAGCTTAGACAAAGATCCACAAAGCAGTCCATTAGTTTTTTCTACTAAACCATTACATTGGGGATAATAGGGAGTTGACATAGCATGCTTTATTTTTAATTTCTACACCAAAGCTTCAATCAAGTCATTCCTGAAAGACCTCCCCCCATCCGTAAGGATTTCTAATGGACACCCAAATCGGGCACATATGTATTCCCTGAGAAAGGATGCCACAGCCACTGCTTTATTATTGACCATGGCCTTTGCTTCTGCCCACCTTGTTGCATAATCTGTGGCCACCAATATGTAATACTTCCCATGTGAGGAATGAGGAGTGGGCCCACAAAATCTAATCCCCACCTTTCAAATGGACCATATGTTGGGATAGGGTTTAAGGGTCCAGGAACCAATTGCTTATGCCCATATGCCTGGCATACTTCACAGCTTCTGCACCACTCATAGACATCTTTGCTGAGTCGAGGCCAATAATACCCTGTGTTAAGGATCCTCCGCCAAGTTGTGCTGGCTGAGGCAAAGTGACCTGAACATTCATGACATAATTCCATAATCCTTTTAGATTCTTCCAGGCTCACTACCCTCCTAAGAATCTTATCCTTACCTTGCTTGTAAAGAACATCCCCTAGAATTGTGTAAGGATGAGCTTTCCTTGTAAGCCTTTGCTTCTGTTGAGGATTCAATCCAGGAGGAAAGTATCCTGTATCTAAATAGTGTTGAACATCTAGCCAAGGTTTTAGTAGCCAATTCATCAGCCTTTTGCTTCTGTTGAGGATTCAATCCAGGAGGAAAGTATCCTGTATCTAAATAGTATCCTGTATCTAAATAGTGTTGAACATCTAGCCAAGGTTTTAGTAGCCAATTCATCAGCCTTTTCATTATCCTTCCTGTTAACATGCACAAATTTACAAAACTCAAAAGCTTCTTTTAACTCCATTGCCCTTTTATACAATTCTTGGAGATTAGGACTCCTTGCCTTATATTCTCCTTTAATTTGTCGGATGACCAATTGTGAATCCCCTTTAGCCTCTACCTCTTTAATTCCATCTTTTATGCAATCTTCTAATCCCCAAGTTAATGCATTGTACTCAGCCACATTATTTAATATAGCGTTTGGAAATTCCCTACCCTTGGCCCATACCTCTTTTCCTTCTAGATTAAATAAAACTATCCCCCCAGCCCCACATTGCCTGGAAGGGCTAAAGGCTCCATCAAAATGCATAGAGAAAGCAGCTGGTGGTGTCTCCAAATCTTCATATACTTCTTCCTTTGTCCCTGTTCCTTCTTCCTCTTCCTTCCTTGTAAGCAAATCTCCAAAAGAGGCCCTAGTGGTGTTTTCTGTAATAAAAGTGAAAGAGAATTCTTGAAGCTCACAAATTCACTTTGCAAACTTCCCTCCTGTAGGATTGGGTTTGCGGACCAAGAATTGTAAAGAAGGTTGAGATGTGAGGAAGAAAAAAGGGTGAGGTAACAAGTATGACCTGAACTTCTTATTACTGCAAAAACAAGAGACAAACCACCTTTCTCTATTTCACCATACCTCTCCTCAACATCAGTGAGTTGTCGGCTTGCATAATACACTGGTTGCATACGCCCTTGCTCTCCCTTTTGCAAGAGTATAGCACCCACTGAATGTGATGAGACACTTGGGTTCACATAAAAGTCCTCCCCCCACCTAGGAGGCTGCACAATTGGACTTTGACTCATGCATTCTTTGAGCAAACAAAAAGATTGAATTTGATCGGGCCCCCATTGGAAAGAAACATTCTTCTTTGTCAATAGATTTATAGGATACATCTTCTCAGAGAACATGGCAACAAAGCGTTGGTAATACTTTGTTTTACATCTTCTCAGAGAACATGTCAACAAAGCGTTGGTAATACATCTTCTCAGAGAACATGTCAACAAAGCGTTGGTAATACTTTGTTTTACCCAAAATCCTCCTTACCTCCCATACATTGATAGGTGGTGGGAGGGCCACAATTGCCTGCACCTTCTCAGGATCCATCTCTATGCCTTCTTGTGAGATAACATGTCCCAAGAGAACCACCTTCCTTCGTGCCAAGCGGCATTTTCCAGGATTAAGACACCCTTTTGCATCATCAATACTTTGCAAGGCTAACCTCAACTTTTCCAAGTGATCCATGCGACTTGAATAAATGCAAAAATCATCCAGAAAGACCCTTATAAACTTTCCCAAGTAAGGTGCAAATACCTGACTCATGAAGCGTTGAAAAGTTGATGGTACATTGGTCAAGCCAAATGGCATCACCCTATAGGCATATACTCCCCAAGGGGTGATAAATGAGGTTTTCCTTTTATCTTCTTCACAAATCCGGATTTGAAAGTATCCAGAGTATCCATCTGAATACAACTCATGACCTGCAACTTGATCCAAAATCTTATCCTGAAAGGGTACAGGATAATAATCCCTTTTTGTGTATGCATTCAGAGGGCAAAAGTCCACACACACACGCCATTTTCCACCCTTTTTGGGAGTGACTACAACTGGGGAAATCCACTCTGAATTCTCTACTGGAAAAATAAATCCAACTTCAAGCAAATTAGTTACCTCCTTCTTAAGCACCTCCGCTTGCACTACTCCCAAATGCCTTAGCCCGCTGTACCACTGGCTTACTTTGGGGCTTGAGATCAATCTTGTGCTCTACTAGGGTAACTTGGCGTACTTGTGAGTAGCTGTTTGCAAAAAGGTTAGGAAATCCATCCAACATTTTTAAGTAATTCTTCCTTTCAGTACCTGCTATATGGACTCATCAAGAAGAAGCTCATTCTGTTGGTGAAGACTAGTGAGGTCCACCTCTCCTTTCTTGAACATGGTTGAAGAAGCTTCCCCTTCCAAGGCTCCATTGTCTTCAGCATCCCCTCGATCCCTTCCCAGGGAAAGACCAAATGCAACTCCCTCCACCTCCCCTTCTGAGATGGAATCCTTGGAGCTACCACTTGTCTCCTCTTCATCGAATGACTGTGACTCTGAACTTTCGGAAGTTAAAGGTTCACCTCTTACCACTTTCTTGCGACGACTCTTGATGTTGTAGTGGACCTTCTTATTCTCACCTTGTAGAATAAGATCACCTGTCTCCCACTTTTGAATTGCCTTCACTTGGCGAAGCCATGGCCTACCCAATATTAATGGGTAAGCCCTAGCATCAGGCTTTGTAGGAATGACCTGGAAAGTTGTAGGCACAGAAATACCACATACATCCACTCCCAAATTCCTGACAATTCCTAAGGTTTTCACCCTAGTATTATCAGCAAGTTTGATGCGATAGGGAGAGCTAGAAGAAGACAACTTTAAATCGGCATCTTTCATTGTTTTTTCACTCATGACATTGATTGATGCACCTCCATCAATGTATGCATTAGAAATTATTTGCCCCTCAATGATGACATCAATCACACAGGCACATCATCTCCTACATCAATATCCACCTTTTGAACCATAGGAGTCCCATTATCCCTCTTCTTCTTTTTCTTAGATTCCCTTGTGCTAGCTAGCTTACCCCATTCCTTTCTGAGCTTTGGAGAGAGTGCCAAAAGCTGCCCAAATGTGATTTGTGCTATTTTCTCCCTAAGATCTGTTAAGCGGTCATAACTAAGAGATCCTTGTCCTAGAGGAAAGTCAGATTGTCCAATTTTTCTCCTAGACGATTTCTTCTTCTTCTTATTTTTCTCCTCTTCTTCAGATTTATCTTCTTGTTCTTCTTCTTCTTGACTCTTAGTTTTACGACCCCTTTTTGCCATTAATGGCATCAATGTTTCCTCTTCTTCTTCTGAGCATGTTTCCTCTAAAAGTGCTAAACTTTTATCCTCTCTTTTCCTCAATTTTGGACACTTGGTGCGATAGTGCCCCTTCTCTTGACATTCATAGCATGTGACACTACTTCTATCCCTAGGTTTATCCTCAGCTCGTGGAACCCTAGGTGGCCTTGCATTGACTAAGTGTAACTTCAAATCAGCAAATTCTGCCATAAGTTGTGCAATGTTATGATCCAAGGATGGAGCTTGTACCTGAGATATTGAGGCTATCTCTACTCGTGGTGGGGTTGGCACACTCGCAGAAGATTGGAATGTGGACTCAATATGAAGAGTGGCCTCCTTCTTCAAAGCAATACGAAGAGCCTCTTTAAAATTAGTGGGATCTTTGCTAAGAACTTTTCCATGCAAGCGGGGATCCAAAGCTCTGATAAACTTGCTCATCTTAAGGTGCTCCATTGCTAAAGAATTCTTTGAATCTTCCATAGAAGGTGAAGAAGAAGAAGCAACAACATGTAAAGCAGCTTGTTGATATTTGATGAATAAGGCTTCATACCTCATTGAAAAGGCAGAAACTCTTTGAATCTTCCATAGAAGGTGAAGAAGAAGAAGCAACAACATGTAAAGCAGCTTGTTGATATTTGATAAATAAGGCTTCATACCTCATTGAAAAGGCAGAAACTGACTCTCCTTCCTTTTGGAAAATTTGATCCAATTGCAATAGTAAAGCATTTGGTGACTCCACTATCCCAAATCTCTCCTTCATTTCTTTGGTCAACCTTTCCCAATCATTCTTGGACTCCTCTGGCAAAGCCTCATGCTAAGTTAAGGCCACACCCTCCAAGAAATCTGGAAGTATTTCTGTCCTCTTCTTCATAGACCAACCCGTCAAGCGGCATGCTCGGTTAAACTCTCGGAGATAACTCCCCGGGTCTTCTCCTTCCAATCCTTGGAGCACCGGAATGTTGAACATCTTGCACTAAAAGATGAGAAGCAACAACAAGGGAAATTTACTTTTTTCAAAATAACTTTTCTTTAATCATGCAGGACCTTGAGGTTAAAATAGAATAATTCTAAGTAAAACCTGCCCGCCGTCTCCACCAAAAGATGTGACACGAAGTTTGGGTTTGGACTTCGGTCACTTCTTAGAATCAAAACACACTTGTATGAAACCTCACAGCCTTCTCACCTCCCTTTCTCTCCCTAGGTTAAGATAAAGATATACACATCAAAGGTGAGATCATAATTCATGGAAGGAAAGATAAAAGGCTATGGAGAAGCAAGAATTTCTGCCAGTCTTGCAGCTCCAAACAAGAGGGCGATTCTTTGTTGGAAGAAAATCTTCCGACTCAGGATTATGTGAACGGAAACATATGGGGAATATTGGTAAGGTTCATCCATTCGAATTGGGTGATTTGGTCGGAACATATTAAAGCAAATGAATTTAGCAATCACTTACAAGAGGATAAGACACATGGGATTGGTCTTTTGATAAGAGATTAAGAGGAATTAATCATTATTAAGAAGAAAGAATGGCCAAAAGTCTATAAAAATAGAGATACACAGAGAATAACAGTTTTAAATCCATATAGACTGTACAAAAGAGGATTACATGGGTGCGTAGAGATTGAAGAGAGCTTCGTGCTTATATAAAAACTTTCAAAAACGGGCAACCGAGCGAAAAGTTATGAGCATTTTACTACAAGACTATAAAATTGCCAAAATTCGCCTAAAAGTTAGCAACTTTGGGAGAAATTCTGATCATCAATGAAGTAAGGGATTAAGAAATTAGTTACATGTGTGGAAAGAGCATATAAAGAGATTCCTAGCCATATGATAAATTTTAGAAACTAATACCCGAGTGATGAGTAATTACCGGTTGAAATTTGGGTATTGGACCACAAAAACTGCACTTCTCTCTCTTTGCATGAAACCTCAATTTTCACATAGCCTCTTGCCTTTCATCTCCTTCATGATTCAAGCTAGAGGGTAAGGGTCAACATTGCTCAGCGGACAATCGTAAAGATTTACCTATGGTCCCCAAAGTCTTTCCGCATGCTTATTACCGCTAAAACCATTGGTACCTCCAAAGGAGGGCGGCAATAAGGCAAGGGCTACCTTGAGAAGTCACAGGCCCACCAAGATAATAACTCCTTATCCCACTTATCATGAATCATCAAAGAGGTCCAAAATTGGGTTAAGTATGAGGAGCTAATGCTAAATGAGATATTCATATGTAAAGAGAGTGTTTGAATAAGGGTTTGAAAGATAAGAGAATGGCAATGACACAAAATGCTCAATTGAGGAGGCTTCATTCATTGATTTGAAAGGGAGAGGAGGGCTCCTTTTATAGGTGGAGAATCCCCCTCTCTTCCATTGTTACAAATTACAACATAAAAATATTCAACCCTTCAGTGACATAAGGGTAGATGTCACCATCAATTGTCCTCTTAGGCTAAGTCTTCTATTGATTATTAAATTGAAGACTTTTTTACTTTGAAAGTGTGATGAGATAATAGCCAAGTCTAAGTGGCATGTAGGTGGAGATCCCACTTATACATGGCAAAATTCTCCTCTTCCATGTAGGCATTCTAGAAGAATCTTTTCCAATTATGCACCTACACACACTCCTCCACATGCCTTCCACACTCCCCAACTTGTAGCCTTATGGTGGTGAATACCATTTTAATAATACAATAAAAATCCATGTGAGCATGAAGGCCCACTTTTATTTTCCACGTCACTAGCCTATCTACCATACCAAAGTATTTATCAAGCATACTTGTGGCATTTACAATGTGTGCACCCTAAATCAAGTAAAACCATTATATTTGAAGATAGAATGCTGTTATCGGGGTAGCCACCAAGCCGCCGCATCACCACGCCGTTATTCCATTGTGGTAGGTGCCGCAATCTTCTTGGACAAGCTTCCACCTTATTACCATTGAGAAACCATCAAAATATTACCACCTTATTACCATTGAGAAACCATCAAATATGCACAAAATTGAAAATGAAAGATATCAATTTTTCATGTCACAATACTACCAGTATAGAGAGCTGCAGTTATACCCTCGGTATATACGGGTAGTCACGGTCCTTGGAACTATAAGGTAAATACCATCATGTCTAGGCCTCAAGCAAGTCAGGGATTCCATATAATTGCGGTACTTCCATCTGAAGATCCAATTACCAATTTATGAATTTCAGTCTCAATTATGAATTTTATCACACAATTACAACCTTTTACTACCACTTCATAAATTTTTGACATTTTTGGCTTCTCGATTGATCCACATTAGCCAATTTGCTTTGATACCAGCTGAAAGATCCCTGTCTCCTTCGCACAACAACGAATTTAGGGGTACTAGTAGCGGAAGTAGCACTTCTTGCACGGGGCAGGGTCTCTCACTCAGGGCCTCGCCCACGGATATCCGGACAAGAGACTAATCTCTCAGTTCTTCCAAAATCGAACCCAAAAAAGCTTCCCTCGCCTCGAAAGCATGGGCGATTCCTCCAAGATATTTTTACTCTAACGTAGTCAAAAGCCTTAACTAACTGAACTAATCTGACCGAACCCGTAAAACTTTATCAGATTAGGTCTCCACGACCTCATTCACAAGACGGTCAAAATGCTTCCCCAGCATTCTTGACATAAAACACTCATTTAAAAACAGGTCATAAATATAGTTTCTATAACGAACTCTTGTCTTTCCACATTGTTCCACATCAATCCACATTATTTAAATCACATCCATTTTATATGTATTTCCATTCTCATCCAATCTTATCATTTTCATCTCATCACATCTTTCCTCATTTATCCTCATCAGATCTTATCCACCCAGAATCAGTTGAATCTAAAATCAGATTTGAATCATAATAAATAAAGGGACTTAACAAGAATTTTCGTATTGATAGGAACATGGATCAAGGTCGTCGTGGTAGAAATGATAACCCCCAACTCAATGAGGAAGAGCTTGACTTGGATGTTTGTAAAACTCTTCATAGATCGTAGCTTGGACCTTTCAAGGGTGAAGGGGAAAACTTGGGCGAGGCTGTGGAGAAGTGGATCGAAACAATGGAAGAGTACTTCGATGTCACTGGGTACAATGAGAAGAGCAAAATGGCTGTTGCAAGGCTAAAGATAGTAGAAACAGCTAGAGTGGCATGGAGAAACCACTGCTGCGAGGCAAACTGTCTAGATCATAATACACAGACATGGAATGATCTCAAAATTTACCTAAGGACGAGGTTTTGTCCTCCTGGCTTTTTGGAAACAAAGATGAACGAATTCTTAGAGTTAACTCAGGGGAGCAGAACTATTGAAATATATCACCAAGCATTCGCTCTCCTCCTCAAATACTCGCCACCGCTGGATGAAGAACAACTGATGGCCAGGCTCATTCGGGGACTGAACAAACCTTTGAATATCCTGGTGAAGAATGACAAGCCAGTTTCCATGGCTAAAGCAGTGCGGATAGCAAAGGATTTCGCCAAGGCCTTTGATGTCAAAGTCCCACCGAAGCCAGCACCATCACATTTCAAAAGGTTTTTAATTCCAGAAGGTGCTTCCAACCTTCCACCACCTAAAAGATATCAGGGTCAAGCCCAGGATATTGGAAGTTCCAGAATGGAAGAAATGTCCTTTTCCCAAAACTCAATCCCCTGGAATTCAACTTCAGAAGTTCCAGCCTTGAACAAGGGAGTGAAATGCTATAACTTTCAAGGATTTGGACATCACAGTATGGATTGCCCAACTCCTTTTGGATCAAGGTTTTCGGGGCAAGGAAATCAGGGATCAAGATTCCAAACTCCAGCTCCTTTCTTCCAGAGTAATCAGGTTTCTTTCCGCCAAAATCAAGGAAATCCCAGAGGTAGACTCTCTAACCAACCCGCAGTTTCAATCCAAGGTAATGTAAGACCTCCGCCTCAGAATAGGGGAAGTCAAAGAGAGATGTTCCCAAATCGGCCGTCCACTTCCAAGGCAGTAACGCTGGAAGTGATTGAAGAAGAAGAAGATGATGAAAGAGATCATACTCCACCTGCGAGATGAGGACATCTCGTGTTTTTTAAGTGGGGTAGGATGTAAGATTCCTCCCCAGCCCCTCAAGATGCCCAGTTTCTCTCCCTGTAATCAATCCCCTTTTCAGAATAATAACAGATCTTGTTTCTATCTATTTTGGCCTCCTAGAGAGAGAAAATATCTAGAGGGAGGTAATTAAAAATTGAGATATTTTTGGATATAGAAATCCTCCTAGTGTCTAAAATGGTTTTCCTTGAAACATAAATTCAAAAAGAACTTTCCAATGTGCAAATGGAATTAATTGAAAATAGGTTTTTTAAAAAAAGGACCTTAGCCTAAGGGTCCATATTTTTAGAAATTTTTGAATTGTGGTCCAATTAAGGTTCCTATGGACCAATAAGATTAATTCAAATGTAGGGAGGAGATAAATTGAAGAATAAAAGAAAAACTCCCAAAAATGAGTAAATGCTCACATAAGATAAAGAGTTGACTGAGTACAAGGTTTATTAGTTAAAAATTAAGAGATATTTAGAGGAAATGATATATTTTTGACACCTCAGTGTGGGGATCTCCCCTCATGAAGGAGGTGCCTATTTCACATGTGTGGAGGAGTTTTAAACTCAAAAATAATGAGATATTTTCATCTCTCCTCTCTCCTATTTTAACTAGATCCAAAAAGTAAGCTAAACTAACCTAAAAATGGTCAAAAATTGACCAAACTGATCTGGAAAGTTCTAGAATCAGTTTGCTTGGTTAGAGGATCACTTTTTCCTATAAATAGAAGCCTCTCCCTTTGTAAAAGCTTAATGGTGTTTATGCAGTGTTACTCTGCTCTTGTCCTGAGCCAATAATTCAATTATTTTTAGCCTAATCCTCTCCAAAGAAATTGGTGGCCACTCTTGCTTCAAACAAGAGTAGAACCCTCAATCCCTCAAGCCAAACGAAAGCTTACAACTCCATGTAAGCTAAATTTTTTTACTTTTTTGATTTTAAATCTATGGTTTTCTTGATTTTGAATTAAATTCAAATGCTATGCCTTGAGGAAAAGGCTACCCCCTTCTCTTCTTTACAATTCAGCCTTTCTTAATTCTAGAAAGATTAGTTAAATGATTAATTAAACTTTTCTCATTGAAAATTAAGTAGATTAGAGTCCTATACATCTAGATTGGGTTAATTTAAGTTGAAATTAGAATGATAAAAATGAGAAATGGTCAGCCATACAAAGGAGGTTATGGTAAAATTTTCCAGAATTTTGTGAAAAAAAAAGTTTATTTTTATGTTATTCCAAAAGAGTAATTCCCACCGTTTGTGCATTCTAAAAGAAATATTCTAATTACTCCATGTACATATTCACCTATCAATATGCATGGATATCACTCTGATATTAATTATTAAAATTCATTTCTATGCATAGAAAGATGCATAATGGATATTATTTTATTATAAAAGTGTTATTTTCATTAAATTTAATTTCTATGCATAGAAAGATGCATCATGGAAATTTTTTTATTATAAAAGTGTTATTCTCATTAAATTTGATTTTATGCATAGAAAGATGCATAAAGGATTTATTTTTATTTCAAAAGTGTTATTCTCATTAAAATTGATTTTATACATAGAAAGATGCATAAAGAATTTATTTTTATTTCAAAAGTGTTATTCTCATTTAAATTGATTTTATGCATAGAAAGATGCATAAAGGATTTATTTTTATTTCAAAAGTATTATTCTCATTAAAATTAATTTTATGCATGGAAAGATGCATAAAGGATTTATTATTATTTCAAAAGTGTTATTCTCATTAAAATTGATTTTATGTATAAAGGATTTATTTTTATTTCAAAAGTATTATTTTCATTAAATTTGATTTTATGCATAGAAAGATGAATAAAGGAATTATTTTTATTTCAAAAGTGTTATTCTCATTAAATTTGATTTTATGCATAGAAAGATGCATAAAGGATTTATTGATTTTATGCATAGAAATATGCAAAAGTGTTATTCTCATTAAAATTGATTTTATGCATAGAAAGATGCATAAAGATTTTATTTTTATTTCAAAAGTGTTATTCTCATTAAATTTGATTTTATGCATAGAAAGATGCATAAAGGATTTATTTTTATTTCAAAAGTGTTGTTCTCATTAAAATTGATTTATGCATAGAAAGATACATAAAGGATTTATTTTTATTTCAAAAGTGTTATTCTCATTAAAATTGATTTTATGCATAGAAAGATGCATAAAGGATTTATTTTTATTTCAAAAGTGTTATTCTCATTAAAATTGATTTTATGCTTAAAGGATTTATTTTTATTTCAAAAGTATTATTTTCATTAAATTCGATTTTATGCATAGAAAGATGCATAAAGGAATTATTTTTATTTCAAAAGTGTTATTCTCATTAAAGTTGATTTTTATGCATAAATAGATGCATAAAAGGATTTTTATAAAAGTGTTATTCCCACTGAAATTGATTTTTATGCATAAATAGATGCGTAAAGAATCTTTATATCAAAATTAGAATTCTCTTAAATTCTATGAAATAGATGTGAATGAATGGATGGATGGATGTGATGTGATGTGAGGTGAATAGATGTGATGAGATGTAATGTGAATCAGATAGATGTGAATGAATGGATGGATGGATGTGATGCAAATAGAGGTGATGAGATGTGAGGTGAATAGATGTGATGTGATGTGATGTGATGTGATGTGAATCAGATAGATGTAAATGAATGGATGGATGGTTGTGATACGAATAGAGGTGATGAGATGTGATGTGAATCAGATAGATGTGAATGAATGGATGGATGGTTGTGATACGAATAGAGGTGATGAGATGTGAGGTGAATAGATGTGATGAGATGTGATGTGAATCAGATAGATGTGAATGAAATGGATGAGATGTGATGTCATGTGAATCAGGATGTAAATAAATGATATGGGATGGATGTGGATATATATGAAAGAATGGATGTGGATGTGCATGTGAAAGAATGTGATGTGGATGTGTATGTGAAAGAATGTGATGTGATGAAAAGAGATGTGATGTGACATGAATATATGTGGATGTGAAGTGATAGATATGAATGTATGAATAGATGTGGGTAGTTGTACTACAAGTGAACAATCGGATGGATGTGGATGAATGAGATGAGATGTGTATGAATGAGATATGATGTGGATAGATGTGATTAGATGTTATGTGGATAGAATGTATGTGATGGGATGGTGATGAGAATGAATGTGATGGATATGAATGAAAGTGATGGATATGAATGAATGTGATGTGAATCGGGATGTGAATAAATGAGATGTGATGTCATGTGAATTGTGATGTGAATGAATGTGATGTGATGTGAATGAATGTGATGTGATGAGATGTGGAGATGGGTAGATGCGAATGGATAAGATCTGATGAGGATAAATGGGAAAAGATGTGATGAGATGAAAATGATGTGATTGGATGAGAATGGAAATACATATAAAATGGATGTGATTAAAATAATGTGGATTGATGTGGAACAATGTGGAAAGATGAGAGTTCGTTATAGAAGCTGTATTTATGACGACCTGTTTTTAAATGATTGTTTTATGTCAAGAATGCTGGGGAAGCATTTTGACCGTCTTGTGAAGAATGAGGTCGTGGAGACCTAATCTAATAAAGTTACAACAGCTGATAGAGAGTCAATGGAGTACGTCTCACATAGCAAGGTCGGCCGAGGTCTTGACCCGATTTAAATGGCGAGTTTTCGGTACAATGGATGAGGGACCAAGGAAGCGGCCTATGAGTGAAGCGCTAGGTGACCTGCGAAGGATCCTAGAGGGTGCTGACCATGCTCGGGCAATGCCATAGGTACACCGATGAAGGAATGATTGGAAATAAGGATTCAACCAGAGATTTTGAGGATTATGATCAGTGACACTATGATTTCATTAAATGATTGTTTTAAAGATAGTTGAATCTGTGAAAAAGGTAATTTCATATTGGGTGTGTAAGTGGTGTGACTAGTTTTAAGTTTGCATGAATATCTGGCTAGGGGGCCTAGGAACTCTTTTCCCTGGTACCCGGGACAAAACCTAACCAAATTCCTAATTGGATCCCATCACTACAGTGGTTGGGAGGTTGGCTAACCCACGGGACTGGGTTAGGCTCTGGACTGATGGATCCCTAAAATGAGACTCAATTCTCTTATGGTACGATAGATGAAGTAAATCCCGGATAAAAATTATTCTATGGAAAAGAATCAATAGCTGTGCCTCTCAATGAGGAAAAAAGAACGGGCTCGGTCAGATTAGTTCACTTAGTTAAGGCTTTTGACTACATTAGAGTAAAAATATCCTGGAGGAATCGCCCGTGCTTTTCGGGCGAGGGAAGTTTTTTCGGGTTCGGTTTTGGAAGAACCGAGGGATTAGTCTCTTGTCCGGATATCCGTGGGCGAGGCCCCGAGTGAGGGACCTTGTCCCGCGCAAGAAGTGCTACTTCCGTTGCTAGTACCCCTGAGCTTGTTGCACGGAGGGGACAGAGATCTTTCATAAAGAGCATTCAAGGTGTTGCACTATTTCTCCATTTGTGTGAGAGATGGACTGTTATATCATATCCAGGATGTTGACAATCCCAAAGATCCATGGGATACATTGGTGATGTATGACTTAAACATAAAGGCAAGGATGATCTAATAGAAACAATTTAGATATGTAGTATAATACAGAACAATAGGAGTGCACATGATTATGTGTAGGATATAAAAGAATGTGCAGAGATGCATTGGCATCTGCACATGCACCAATGGATGATGATGATTTGGTTTTCTATTACGTTGAAAGGTTTGGACAAGGAGTACAAATCATTTGACACTTCTATCAACTGTGAGAAGTGGTGATCCCCTAGACTTTGAAGAGTTGATTTCATTGCTTGCTATAGAAGAGTTGAAGCTTGGATTAGGTATATCATCGAGTAGCACTGGGCATGCAAGGGATCAGGCATTTTACACACAAAGAAATAAAGGGAGATCCTCATTTAGAGGACGTACAGGTGGATGTGGTTGGCAGGATAGATCACCACAACAATAACATAATTTTCAGCCCTCATATGGTACACGAGGAGGTAGAGAGTCATACTCTCAAGGTAAGGGGAGATCAAATTCTAGAGAAAGCAACCTCAATAGCAGTATGGAAGTGGGATTGAATGTTACTAGTGTGGTAAGATTAGACATATGGCCAAGGAATGTTATACAAGAAGTAAATTTATTTGCAAGGTGGAAAAAATCAACATGGTAACTATGCATCCTCTAGCAATGTAAGTCAAGGGAATGAAGAAAATTTGTTTGTAATAATGAAGCATGGGCACTATGACTTCACATAGTGAAGGAGATGATACTTGGTACATGGATTCTGGTGACTATATGACATGTAATGGTGAATGGTTTTATAGAAATTTTCCCACACAACTATAGGTATTTGTGGTTATTTTGGGGATGATATACAACATCTCATTACTCATGTTGGTAGTGTGCCACTGAAGATACATGATGGGATCGAGTGAAGACAATGTCATGGATGTATTGTATGTGCCATCAATCACTAAGAATCTTGTATCCATGGATCAAATGTTTGAGCAAGGATTACAATTAAGTTTCAATTAGTATGGTTGTTTTATTAAAGATTTCACAAGAATGGATGTAAGCTCATTGTAAAGGGACAAAAGGAAGGAGGACTATTCACTTTGGATGGAGGTATTCTAGAGTTATATTTCACATAGCCATGGCATTGTGTAAGACATTGATATGTGGAATAAGAGGATTGGACATGTGAATATCCATCCAAAAGGTAATGTCTATGAAAACCAAAGGGATTGTTAGTGGTTTTCCAAGGTTCAAGTATGATTGAAGCAATCATGTATGTGATGCATGTCATGGAGGATATGCTATATATTATGCATATATGACATCTATGGTGAGGCATGTGGAGCCTACTTGTTTTGATGAGGCTATTGACAAAGAAGCTTGGGACAAAACTATGGATGAAGAGATGGATACATTGGTACATAATGGAACATGGGATTTGGTTGAGTTATCAAATGGCAAGAATGTGATTGACTGTAAATGGGTTTATAAGGTTAACTGTAACTTGGATGGATCTATGGAAAGATATAAAGCAAGGCTGGTCCCAAGGGTTATGCACAAACTTATGGACTTAATTAAGAGGAGATATTTAGTCCAGTGGGGCTAAGATGGCTACCATGAGATTAGTTATTTCATTGGTTGCATCTATAAAGGTTGGGAATTGCATTTCTTTCTTGAATGGAGAGTTGCAAGAAGAGATGTTTATGAAACAGTCACCATAGGGTTATGTACACCCATATTTTCCCACACATGTGTGTAGATTGAAGAAAGCATTATATGGCTAAATAAAGCACATGTATGGAGTAAGGATTAGTAGGTATCTCATTAGCATTGAATTTCATGTGGGAAATTTTGATTCTTCACCAAATGTGAAGAAGACAAGGAATGGTTTGGTGGTGATTGTGATTTACGTGGATGACTTGATAGTCATATGTGATTGTGGGAATAACATTGCCAATGTAAAGGTATGATTGAGGAGCTAGTTTTTAACATGAAAGATTTGGGAGAGCAGAGATTATTTCTTAGCATAGAGGTTATTAAGACACACATGGTATATGGTTGGTGTTAAGGCAATATGCCTTGGATATGCTGGCAAAGTATGGCATGACTATATGCAAGCCTATGTGGTGACAACATTGGAGCAAAACATAAACCTAAGGGCTGATCTTGGTGATGAGATGATGTTACTATGTATAAGAAGATGTTCGGTAGCTTGATTTACTTAACTATCACTAGATTGGATTTATGTTATGCAATGGGACTAGTTAGACAATTTATGCAAAGTCCCAAGAAGCCACATTTGGATGTTGTCAGAAGAATCATGAGATATGTGAAAACCACTTCCCATTATGTTTTATTTTATGAGAATTGAAATAATGTGGTGGTGTATGTTTACATAAATTCAGATTGGGCAAGTTCTTATGACAGGAGATCTATTAGCATAGTGCATATGCATTTAGCATGGAAAGTGGTACAATGAGTTAGAGCAGCAAGAAGCAGCCCACATAGGTAGAGTATAGAGGAGAAGCTATGGCTACATTTGAAGTGGTATGGTTGAAAAAGTTACTTGGTGATTTGGGACATCTTCATAATGGAGTAGTTGTCATACATTGTGACAACATGAGCAGTATTCAATTGGCTAGTAATTTATCATTCAAGGACCAAACACATAGAGGTCCATTATTATTTCATATTAAATGGACAAGTTAACTTGATATATGTGAATACAAAAGAATAGGCTGTAGATATCTTTACCAAATCAGTTGGTAAAGAGAAGTATGAGTACTTCAGAGAGACTTAGAGTGCATGAGATGGGCATTGTGAGCTTGAGGAGAGTGTTGAAAATGCAAGCTCATAGGATGGTGATGAATGAATAACATTAGATGTGTTGAAAATGCAAGCTCATAAGATGGTGATGAATGAATAACATGAGATGGGCATTGTGAGCTTGAGGAGAGTGTTGAAAATGCAAGCTCATAGGATGGTGATGAATGAATAACATTAGATGTGTGGACAGTAGTATGAGTACTTTAGAGATAGACTTAGAGTACATGAGATGGACAAGGTGAGCTTGAGGAGAGTGTTGAAAATGCAAGCTCATTGGCTTCAGAGATAGAATTAAAGTACATGAAATGGACATGGTGAGCTTGAGGAGAGTGTTGAAAATGCAAGCTAATAGGCTGAGGCTGGTGATGATGAATGAATAACATTAGATGTGTGGATAGTAGTCTAGAAGTGTGTGGACAATAATGGCCATGCCTAACTGGCCAAGTACTAGATTATGTTATTTTTGAACTTATCACTTGTTGAGTGTGGTGATTTTGGTGAAGGAGAATGAAACTAGCTATGAAGCTTCTCTACATTATGTAAGATGGATTAATGAGAGTGATTAGGGTTTGTGTGTGTCTCCTTTGGTCTCATCTAATCTCTTTTCAATGCTCCACCCTTATCTTTGTGGGTGATAAATGTGTGCCAATAAGAAGCCCCCTTTATCAAGAGTAGTCATTATGGTGAGCACTCAAGCACACTCGGCAATTCCAAGTTTAGACACACTAGATGGTGGCCAAGTGTGGCCAGATTAGGGGACGACTTTATAGACTTGGCACTCTCTCCCAATTAGGATGCATGTTTGTGGAAACCAAGTGACCGGATTATGTGGGCATTGGATATAGCAGAACGAGGACACACTATTCTTGGGTTGTGGTTGGGGAGTTTATGCTTCATACTTCAAAGTTTATAGTACGTATATCCCAGTAGATACATGTGGTTGTGTGGGTAGGGTCTGATGATTGACCTACCATACGAGGTTCTATACATGGGGGGATTTGTGGAACTTCATAATCATTGAGCTCATTATGTTCAAGATCTTATAAGTAATACATCCTCTGTCTAGAGTATATCATCGCCTTCAAAGTTGCTTAATTGGAGCACACGGGTGGGCAGACGCCATCAATTTGTAATCAAGATTTTACAAACAGTAATATCATTTGCTCTCCACTTCCTTTTTCAATTCAGTTCTTTGTATTGTGTTGATTAGCAGTTTTTAATCCCCAAATGGGTTAACAATCTTATTAAACTTTTCTTGTTGAAGTTGATACATATTAGAAAGGGGTTTGGGAAAGAACTATGTTGTGAAATTTGACATTTCCATGCCACTCAAATGACTATACTCAGATATCAATCAAAACATACATTTTTATTCAACTATTGTTTTTTTATTTAATTAAAAATTTTATTCAACTATTGTTTTTTTATTTAATTAAAATTTTCTTGTATATAAAAGTGACTTGATTATTTCATATCACAACAAGGGATCATAAGCAATTTAGTGCACTTTTGATGAAGTTTTTATCTTCATGTTTTGTTGAATTCTCTAGATAATTGTATGCTTAGTGAGACTTTTTGAGGCCTTGGTCATTGTATGCACGTATTCTTTTAGCATGAAAATTCCTAACCTAGCAACAATTATTTTTCCAAAGTTCTTACATACGAAGCCTCTATAAGAAAAGTCTCATGAAAGGTAAAATGAAAATGAAAATGTTAGGGTCTTTTAAAAAGACCCAAACCAAACTAGTGTTGAGTGGCTCTACAAAATTATTTACACTCTATGCTTTGCAATTGTAAGCCGCAAAAGGCACTTCTACCTATAGATTTGACTTACATCGATGCATTTTTATCAAAGGATTTTTGTGTGTAAAGTTTTCCTAGGGATTACAACATAAAAATAGTGACGATCTTTATTGTTGTTTAACAACACTAAATCATTTGGTATCACTTAGTGATGATAACAATAACCATTTTTTCGTCCATGTAGATTTTCTATAAATAGAACTTCCTCTAGCTCTACCCACTTATTCACTCTATGATTTACAATTGTGAGCCATAAAAGGACACTACTACTATCGATTCAGCCTATATCGATGCTTTTTTATCAAAGGATCTTTTTAGTGCAAAGTTTTCCTAGGAACTGCAACATAAATAGTGGTGCTCTTTATCATCACTTGATGACCTTAAATCATTTACATCACTTGAAGACATTAAATCTTTTGCATCACTTAGTGACAAACCAACAACTGATTTGTTTTTTCCATGTTGATTTTTTACAAATAGATCTCTCTCTCTCTCTCTCTCTCTCTCTCTCTCTCTCTCTCTCTCAATGTATAATATATTAATGATGGAAAATAAATAGTATCATCATTTCCATAGAGGCTTCATCATATTTCAAGACACGATAAGTGGAGAGTTGGTTGTTTTTATTCAGGATTCATCATCATCACTAAATACACGTTTTAAGATCACTCCACATAGTATAAAATCATTTTTTATAATGAATAGATTGATTTTTAGTTGCAAATCAATGGAAGTGTCTGATACTAAAAAACTATGCAAGAGTCGGCATCATGAATATTAGAGTCCAAAAATGGGCGTGTGTACATTAAAAATATATCTCAAAAAGGCATATATTAGAAATATCATGGAGCCTAAGTTGACACCCTCACCTTCCCTTGCCTTAGGGTAGTCTCAAGATATCCATGTGATTTCTCTCATGTGCAATAGATGGGGTTGGTCCCCACTACCAATGTGATAATGCTCACGGCGGTGATAATCACACTCATCCTAATCCATCATGATATGCTCCTACTATCAAAAATTAAAGTATACTAAATATTATTCTAAGATTTTAAAAATCAACAATTTTGTTTATAAATGTAGAGAAAACATATCCTCTCTTATGAAGGTGTAAAACTAATACTTAAAACCCCTCACACCACAAGTGGATGCCTCCTCTAAAGTTCATTATTTCCCATAATCATTTTCCTAATTTCACTAAAATAAGATGTATTTAGTTGAAAATCAAACCTTAGGATCAAGATTAAATGGCAAAATACATTGTTAGTTTTAAATTTTACATATAAATTGAGCAATAATGGCCGTTACTCCTAGATGAGAAGCACCCACTGCTATCAAGAATCTTTGTAGCCTCTTTCTACTACATTCAAGTCTTTTACTCTTGAAAACTCTCCAAAAATCCCATTGCAAACTAAATGGATGCACGAAGATTGGTGTTCATAGTGTTACACATGTACATTTAATTTTTGAAGGGTTGAGATATTAGATATAATGAACAAGTAAAACCCATTTGCAATACATAAAACATTTGGGTTAGCTTTAGAGAAGAGGGTGGATGAGGGTAGCTTTGGAGCCCTGGCATGAAAGGGGCACTGGTGGAGGCACAAAAGTAGTGTGTGGCCAGGCACTGGCTCTCGAGAAGAGGGTGGATGAGGGAAGCCCTAGCATGGTAGAGGCACGGGTGGAGGCATGATAGCAGCGTGTGGTACCAGGCACTGGCTTTGTTGAGCACGTTAGTGCCGAAAGCATGGTGGTGATCGCAATACAAAGGGGGGGTTGGATTCGGTGTGCAAGTCCCTCTCCATCATGGCTAGGGCAAGGCCTCATCCACATGGCCACCTAGTCGCACTGTGTAACCTATCTGCCCATGTAGACACGTAGCTTTTTAATAATTTATTTTATAATTATTAATTAATTGATTGATTGATTGATTTTTTCAAGGAAAAATACTACTTAAGGGGTTTTTTAATCATATTTATAAAATAAAAATAGGGAAAAATTTTCTCGATCTTGGGGTCAAAAAGTATAAGGAGGGGTGCATGAGCTGTGAGACGGCCCATACTTTCACTCATACTTAAACTTTAGGGCTAGCATCCAAGGCATGGCTTTGGGTCTCCACACCCACTTGGATTTAATGTTTGAGGGTGTGTTTGTAGAGGCAAGGCGCAATTTTCTTTGATCTTGGAACTCAAATGTAAAGGTTGCCTTCGTAAGCCTTGAGCTTCCAAAAGCTTTGTTGGGATCCATCGATTAAAGGTTCATCTTGGGCTGGCATTGGGTACTCGGGTTGTCACTCAAATCTTTTTGACTTTGGGGTTTGTAGTGTAGATGGCGAGGTTTTAAGGAACCAAATAGAGGGGGTTCCCGCATAGAAACCTTGAGCTTCTAGCAACTTCTTGATAGGGATCCAATGGGGGGGCTTGGGTTTAGATAACATACCTTTGCTTGTTGTTTTGGTAGGGATCCAATGGGGGGCTTGGGTTGAGATAACATACCTTTGCTTGATGGTTGTCCTAGTTTGTAGATTTTTATTCATAGGTAGGCTTTGGGGGACGAAATGGTGGTGGCTGATATATTTTTGCCTTGATGTCAAATCTACCTCGGCTCTGCTACTAGTTAGGGTACTCTTAGGTACCCACTCGTTCTTAGTGACCTCTCTGAAACTCCATTAAGGTCAAACTTTGGGGGGTTTTCTTCATCTTAGTTAGTGAGTTTTTGAATCTCCATAATGGTTTGAGAGAGTGGTCATTGCATTGAGGGGAGTGTTGTGTGTTAGTTGTTTACTTTGAAATGATGGTTTGTGGTTTGATAATTGAAGGCTTGGGATGTTGAAGGGTTCAAGATATGCTTGTTCATCAAGGGTATGGGGGAGCTTGAGCATCAAGGTGCTTCTTCACTATATATCTGAGTATTTAATCGATGGTTTGCAATCCATCCCCTTCCGAGGATAATGCTTTCTTTCATTGTACCCTTGCAAGGGTCACAAAAAACTTGAAAGATTAAAGTTTAGATCTAATAAAAAACTTTGCTTCAAAAATAATCGACACTCATGGATTGGGAATTTCTTACCACAGTTGCAAATGTTCTGCGGGGTGGTGGCCTAATGAATAACGAGGGTGGCCTAATGAATGGTGTGAGGGGTGGGTGGCCTAACAAGGTCCACCTCTCCCAAGATGATACTACATTGTAACTAGCCCACGATGTTAACCAAGGCTAGCCATGTAACTAGGTGGTTTTTCTAGTGGGAATCTACCTCAAGGTGAGTAGGTTCCATTATTTTTTTTGTCTCAACACATTGTGAAGGTCGGTTGCATGTACAAAGATCTGTACACTTGGGGGCCTACAACCTCTTTGGTTCTATTTATATCAAGAATTCGGAACTTGCCTCTAGGCCTTTCATTTTTTGCTACCTATCAGTCTCTTGTTTATTCTCCTTTTTATTGTGAATTTGATAAAGCATGTTGTGAGGTCCAAAGTAGCATTTTAGCTTGCTACTACTACCATTAAAATAATATCCCTTCCATCTCTACCCCATCCAGTGCACTGCACCTTGAAGAGAAATTTTGGTGACTCAGTAGGTAGGGACCTTAGCCTCTATACTTAAGTTTCTATTTGGTGTTCTTGACATTGTACACACATAAGTACCATGTCTCCTACCTTCACACACTTGTCCTTGCATCGGTTTTCAAATCACAACTTTTGTGCCATAGGTTTTCAACCATCAATCTACTTTTCTCGCTTTCTTGCTTTATAGGTATTTCTAGTATTTATAAATAAACTTGTGGGTAATTAACTTTATGCGTACTAGAAGAAACTCTTTGAGTAAGAACTATAGGATCAATCTACTTTTCTCGCTTTCTTGCTTTATAGGTATTTCTAGTATTTATAAATAAACTTGTGGGTAATTAACTTTATGTGTACTAGAAGAAACTCTTTGAGTAAGAACTATAGGATCCTTCTTACATGTATTTCTAGCACTTGTAAATAAACTTCAGTTTTAAAAATATTTTAGTGAGAGAGTATTTAAAATATGTCTAGAATTCTCCAAACTTGAGTTGAAAAATCAATCTGGTAAGGTAGATAAATTAGTTTGTGAAAATTTCATCTTATACGATAAATTTAAATTAAATTATTGGGAACCTCAAATAAAAATTTTAAGTGTGTGAAGGAAAAGGCCTAAATGTGCAAAGATGTAAGATCCATGTCCCCACCGCGCAACAAATTCCGGGGTGCTAGCAGCAGCGGAAGTAGCACTTCTTGCACAGGGCAAGGTCCCACACTCGGGGCCTTGCCCACCACGGATATCTGGACAAGAGACTAATCCATCGGTTTTTCCAAAACCGAAACCAGAAAAAAAAAACTTCCTTTACCCGGAAAGCACGAGCGATTCCACCAGGATAACTTTTCCCTAACGTAGTCAAAAGCCTTAACTAACTGAGCTCATCTGACCGAACCCGTAAGTCCATAGTCAGATCAGGGAAAAAGACTGTACTTGGATCATAGAGACCAACACTTTTTTCCTCATTGAGAGGCACCCGTTGATTCTTTTCCATAGAACAACTTTTGTCCGGAATTTACTTCATCTATCGAACTAAACAGAAATTGAGTCTCGATTTACGGATCCATCCGTCCTTTTGTCCATGATGTGACATCCAATCACATCATCCATGATTTACGGATCCATCAATCCTTTTGTCTATGATGTGACATCCAATCACATCATCCACACGTCAATCCACATCATCCACACATCAGTCCACATCAATCCACATCATCCATACATTCATTCACATCAATCCACATACATTTATCCACATCAAACCACATCATTTATACCTTTATCTACATCAATCCACATTATTCATACATTCATCTACATCAATCCACATTCATTTCATAAGCATTTTCTATTTTTATCTAATCATCTTTTTCTATTTCATCACTTATTTCTTCATTTATTCTCATCATATCTCATCCACTTGCATCTACCCATACATCTCATCTATTCACATGCTAACACATTCATTCACGTTCCTTATTGTTCATTCACATGCTAGCACATTCATTCACGTTCCTCATCGTTCATTCACATCCCGATTCACATCACATCACATCCATTCACATCTCTTATCATTCATTCACATCCCGATTCATCTTATATCATTCATTCACATCCCTTATCATTCATATCTATCCAATTTACATCACATCTTATTGCCTCTATTCTCGTTCGTATCCATCACATTCACATTCACATATATTCTTCCACATGCATCCACATCCATACTTATCACATACACATACATCTTTCCTTTCACATACATCCACATCCATACTTATCACATACACATACATCTTTCCTTTCACATACATCCACATCCATTCTTCACATGCATCCACATCCATCCTTCACATGCATTCACATACATCCTTCACATGCATCCATCTACATCCATTCTTTCACATACATATATCTACATCCATTCTTTCACATACATACATATATCTACATCCATTCTTTCACATACATATATCTACATCCATTCTTTCACATACATCTCCATCCATTCTTCGTTCATTTTCATCTATTTGATTCATTTCACATCATCATATCTATTTATAGAATACAAGAGAATTCTTATTTTACACTTTCTAATTTAGTAGGAATTACACTTTTAGAATAAAAGAATTTCTCTTATGCATAAAGTCCATTTATGATGAAAATCACACTTTTAATATATATAAAAAATCTTTTATGCATATGTTTATGCATACAAATCATTTATGATGAAAATAACTCTTTTAATATAAAAGAATTTCTTTTATGCATCCATTTATACATAAAAATCATTTATGATGAAAATCATAATTTTAATATAAAAGAATTTCTTTTTATGCATCCATTTATGCATAAAAATCATTTATGATGAAAATCACACTTTTAATATAAAAAATATATTTTATGCATATGTTTATGCATACAAATCATTTATGATGAAAATCACTCTTTTAATATAAAAGAATTTCTTTTATGCATAAAAATCATTTATGATAAAAATCACACTTTTAATATAAAAGAATTTCTTTTATGCATCCATTTATGCATAAAAATCATTTATGATGAAAATCATACTTTTAATATAAAAGAATTTCTTTTATGCATAAAAATCATTTATGATGAAAATCACACTTTTAATATAAAAAAATATCTTTTATGCATATGTTTATGTATACAAACCATTTATGATAAAAATCACTCTTTTATTATAAAAGAATTTCTTTTATGCATAAAAATCATTTATGATGAAAATAACACTTTTATAATCAAAATAACAATTTCAATATGCTTCCTTCTATGCATAGAATTTAATTCTAAAAAAGGTAACACTTTTTTAATAAAATATTTTTAGTATGCATTTTTCTATACCTAGGATGAAAAATAACACTTTAAGAATACATATATGATGGGAATTACTCTTTTTTAATTAAAAATAAATAAAACTTATTTTACACAATTTTAGAAAATTTTGCCATAACCTCCTTTGTATGGCTGACCATTTTTCAATTTTTAACTCTCTAAAATTAATTAGAATTTCACCAAGAGTATTTAAATCATTCGAATGTAAACATTTTCTACTTATTTATTAAGAGAAACATTATGAAAAACTTGATTTTATCCATTAATCATTCATCTAGGATAAAGAATGGTTGGATTTACTAAAGAAGAGAGGGGAATGCCTTTATTCAATGAGGCATAACATCATATTCATTTTAGAGAAGACAAAAATCATAAAAACAATAAAATGAACAGAAAAAAGAGAGAATTTCCAACTTACGAAGGAATTTGAGAGCTTTCCTTTGGCTTGATGGTTTGAGGGATCTACTCTTGTTTGAAACAAGAGTGGCCACCAATCTTTAGAAGAGGGAAAGTCAAAAACTAATGAATTATGAGTAAATTCACAGTTTTTGGCTCTTGGGAGCCTAGAAGCAGGGTAACAGTGCAAAAAACACTATTAAGCTTCAACAAAGAGGGAGGCTTCTATTTATAGGAAAAAGTGAGCCTCTAACCAAGCAAACTGATTCTAGAATTTTCCACATCAGTTTGGTCAATTTTTGACCATTTTTAGGTCAGTTTAGCTTACTTTTTGGAACTAGACTTGAATTTGGAGAGAGGAGAGATGAAATATCTCAATTTTTGATAATTTTGAACTCCACCACACATGTGAAGTAGGCGCCTCCTTCATGAGGGGGAATCCCCATCTTGAGGTGTCAAAAATTTATTATTTCACTAAATATCTCTTCTTTTTTAACTAATATCCTTGTCCTTTTAATGTGTAGACTTGGTAAACAATTAATAAGGTTGGAACCTAGTGTTGGAGAGGAGAGATCAATATAGCAACACACACTTAGATGCAACAAGTAAGGAGAGATAGATGGAAGCTGCAACACTCAAAGTAGATTAATGAGAAATGAGTGAAGTGCAAGTTAAGTGACATGATAAGCTCACTTACATGCACTCCTCATAAGAGTACATATGCTCGGGAAAAAAAACCGATTGACCCATTTTCAGCCTATGTCTGCATATCACTACTATATAAATGGCTACAAATCCCCCCTATAGAAGTGATGATGTGAACATGTACATGGATCATAAGGCTAATTATGTACCATATAAAGGGCTATAAAATTTCCTTGTAGTGATGATGTGAACATGTACATGGATCATGTGGCTAATCAATCCCTAAATGGCAATAAGTCCAAAGCTTTGCAAAAAGCTTCAAACTTCTTTGTCATTAGAGAGCCTTTGTGAACATATCTACCATACTATCGTGTGTAGACATAAGCCAAGCTAATCTCTTATACAATGAGCCTCTCCCTGTAATGATGATGCACCTCAATGTGATTTGTGCAAGCATGAAACACCTCAATGTGCTTTGTCCAAGCATGAAACATTGGGTTCCTCACAAAATGGCTAATGCACTATGGCTGTCAAGATGGAGGTGGGGGACTACTATCCAACACCAAGATCTACCAAAAGGCTTCTAAACCATACACACTCCATAACTGTCTCATAAAAGATGCATGTACTTAGCTTCATAGCCCGAAGTGGCCATTGCCCTGCTTCTTATACTGAGCCATGATATACATGAATCACTAGGTGAAAGTAATAGCCACCACTAGTGGTGGCTTCACCCGTATGTCATAATATCTACTAACCCAAACGGAATCACTCAAAGCATATAGCTGAATATCACCCCCCCCCCCTTTAGCATAGAATAAGCCATGGGACTGAGTGCCTGGTAAGTATTTGAATACTCACTTGGCAGCCTATGAATACTTCCAAGATTGTGCATGAACCTGCTCAACTAGGAGACCTCAAACTGGATGTCTGACCTTGTATTTCATAGATAGAGACACCCCCAATAGCCTACTGATAAAGTGATGTATCAAATGGTTCACATGTATCTTAGAGAGACTAAGCCTAGCACCTATCTCTCTACTGGTGTAGGAATAGGTTTATAGTCTTTAAGACGAAATCATGTAAGCAACCTTTGTATCAAATGGTTCACATGTATCTTAGAGAGACTAAGCCTAGCACCTATCTCTCTACTGGTGTAGGAATAGGTACTTTGGCTACAAACATCACAATATCATCATCACGTTGCATAAACTATATGCCAAAATAATAATGCAATGAGCCCAAATCTATCATCTCAAATGACACATGTAATTCAGCCTTGAAGGCTAAAATCTTCTTCTCATTAGGGCATATGTGAGAAGCATGTTATCAACGTATAAAACGATGACCAAAAAATTAATCCTTACTCCTCTTTACATAGAAGGTACTCTCAGTTGGATTATTGCAAAAACTATTTATATCCAAGTATTTGTTATCTTTTCATACCATGCTTTGGGAGTCTGCATAAGGCCATATATATCTTTTCTTAGCTTGCATACTTATACTCCTGTCTTAGCTTGCATACTTATACTCCTGTCTCTTCTCAATAAAGCCACAAGGTTGAGATACATATACCCTTCTATAAATCACCATTCAACAAGGCAATCTTGATATCTAACTGATGTACATTCCAACTATGATGCATTGCTAATGTAATAGTACACCTGATTGTAGTCGTGTATGAGAGATAGGTGCAAGGGTCTCATCATAATCTATGTCCTTATTGTGAGTATAACCCTTTGAAACACAAGCCTTGTCTTACACAATGAACAATGCTACCATCAGCTTTACACTTAAGCCTTGTCTACACAATGAACAATGCTACCATCAGCTTTACACTTAAGCATAAAAACCCACTTTCTTCCTATAGCCTTTTTACCATAAGGAAAATTTGCTAAATACTAAGTGTCATTTTAAAGGATTGAGTGGTACTCATCCTACATGGCCTGCATCCACAATGATCATTTTCCTATGCTCCCTCAAAGGAAACAAGCTCCCCTTCATTGCATATACTAGCAAAATGAGAGCATGATTCACAAAACAATAAGACGCATGATGAGAACATACATGATTCACAAAAGAATAAGATGCATGATGAGAACATGCATGTGTCCTGTGCTAGGTAAAGGAGTAGCTAATTTACTATCCCATATTGCGCATTGATGTTTTATGCCTCTTTTAGCCATATATGCTTGAAACTCCTTTGACATATACTCCCTCCCTTGATCTATATGAAGGGTGTGCCAATTTTACATGTAGACACATTTTCACCCATAGAAACAAAGTGTCTAAAGCATGTAAAAACCTCTGACTTTGCCTTCAACAGATACACCCAAGTGTGTATAAAGTCACAAAGTAGAGAGTCAATGTTATCCTTATAGGACCATATATGTCACTACATATAAGCTATAATTTTTAGATAGCCCTTACTAATCCATCTGTTGGGAATGATTCTTGTTACCCCCTTGTTATAACTTGCCCAAAATACACCCCTCACATACGCGCTTGATAGGGGCTGAAGCTTTAGTAACTCTAACACCATCTCTAGAGAGAATGCAGGGGAGAGACAGATTTTGAGTTCCTTGGAAGAAAACACACACAAGAGAGAGCAAGACACAAGAGAGAGACGGATGGCTAAATTTTCTTCTATTTTCTTCTCTTCTATATAACCATGAACTAAAGAGTAAGAGTATATACTATAAAGTAAAAGTACTCTATGAGATACAATGGTCGTGTTACCATATTATAGTAGTGATGTGTGTGAACACACTTAGGACCGCCGGGGCACTTTTTCCCTCACTAGGAGGTTTTTTCCCCCGTGCATTGTATATACGCCAATTATCTTTTAGGGTTGGTTATCTTTCATTTTTGGCACTCATAATACACTACTGTGTTGTGCTCAAGCTTCCTCATCTTCTTGAAGTTGTGTGTGCATTCCTGCAACCCTAATTCCAACAATTGGTATCAGAGCAGGCTTCCTCCTCCCGGGCAGCATCACCGGCACCTGCCGCTTCATCTCCTCCGATTGCAACGAGGTTTCACGAGCGTCTGCAGGTTAGTATATGCCGTGGGAAAGCCCGTAGGGCTTGTTTTTTTCAGAATTTTGATCTGAAGTCGTTTCGCCCTCCGTTTTTGCATTCCAAGTACTGCGCAGGCAAAACCGTCCTACTGTGCAGATTTTCTGTCAAGATTAAAATCTGCAGGACAGGTGCCCATTCGTCTGTTTTGGGCTGTGCTACATAGCACAGGTCGATTTTATACAGGTTTACCTCTTCCAGACAGCATTTACATCTAGTAGTACAGTCATTGGCCATGGCTGACAACAATGATGTATTCCGCATGTTGGCTGCTGAGGATAAGTTGGATGGCACCAACTATCCATTGTGGGCATATATGATGCGACATGTATTGGTAGCAAAGGGGTTATGGAATATTGTGCAGGGTATTGATGCACGTCCTATTGTGGCTGGGAATGCTGCAAACACATCAGAAACAGGTACTGTTGATGATGGTGCAGGCACAAGTGCTGTAGCAGCTGTTCGAGAACCACCACTTTCAGCAGAGCAGATTCGTTGGGATGGTAGAGATGCGCAGGCTCATGCCTTGATTGCGCTGTCTGTCAAACGTACCATTATCCCACATATTCGCTCCTGCAGGACTTCTAAGGATGCTTGGGATGTACTTGCCACATTGTATCAGGCAAGAAATGAGGCTCGTGTTGCTTATCTCCGAAAACAGTTGGAGAATGAGCATATGAACGAAGGTGATTCTATGGATAGCTTTTTGACAAAGATCAAAGATTTCAAAGAGCAGCTCATTTCTGCAGATGAAATCCTGTCAGACAGTTCACTTGTGCAGACTGTTTTGAATGGTCTACCAGATTCTTATCAGGGTTTTGCTTCCACTCTTCGCTTGATGATGAAAGGCAATCCCAATGCCTTATCATTTGAGGAGTTAGTTTCTGTTTTGCTGCAAGAAGACCAGTCAAGGCAAAACAGGAATAGTATGCGTGTCGCAGATCAAGCTTTCGGTGCTAGTCAGAGAAGCGGGAAAGGTAAAGCTGGCTTTTCTTCTAGTAAGCAGAAATCTGCAAATGCTGCGCAACCAAAGAAGGAAGACAAAGATGAGAAGAAGGGTGACAAACAGAAGACATTTTGCAAGTACTGTAAGGGAAATGATCATGTCATCAAAGCGTGTCCTAAGCTGGCTGCGAAAGAGGCTAAGAAGAAAGAGGCTGGTATGGCTGTTGCAGATGCCTCTCCTTCTAACAATGAATCTGCTAATGTTGTGCTAGATACAGAATGGGCATTCAATGCGCAGTGCAGTTATGACCCATCTTTGCATGACACATGTATGTCTGCAGTAGATTCAGATGTATGGTACTTTGACAGTGGTGCCACTAAGCATATCACCTCGCAGCGCAGTTTATTCACTTTCCTTGAGTCTGCTCCCACAGGGAATACTGTCACTTGTGCCAATAACTCCTCTTATCCCGTTAAAGGAGTTGGACAGATTGTGCTGAATGTTGCAAATGGCAACACCTTTACACTTTTTGATGCATTGTATGTGCCAGGGATCAAAAAGAATCTGCTGTCAGTCTCCGCATTTGCCAAAACAGGTTTGGTTGTAAAATTTGTGGATGACAGATGTACTGTTCATGATCTCTCTTGTGGTGACATCATTGTAGCATCTGGTTCACTATGTCGAGGGCTGTATAAGCTCAATATTGATGGCAAATGTGTAGAGGATTCAGCATGTGCTATTATGGATACGCAGGCTATTTCAAATGCAAAACTGTGGCATGCACGTTTTGGTCATCTGAATTTTGCAAGTTTGCTGCGCCTGCAGAAATCTGAAATGGTGTCTTCTTTGCCTAAGCTTGAGGCACCTGTCAAGCATGTTTGTGAGGGCTGCATATTGGGTAAAATGCAGCGTGCTTCCTTTCCCAAAGATGGATCAGTGAGAGCTGAACGCAGATTGCAGCTTGTTCACAGTGATGTTTGTGGTCCCATGCAAACTCCATCATTTGGAAACTACCTTTACTTCGTGACTTTCATTGATGATTTTACCAGGCATGCATGGGTATATCCTTTGAAGGCAAAGTCCGAAGTGTTTTTGTGCTTCAAACAGTTTTTGGTTATGGCTGAAAATGTGTCAGAAAGTAAGATGGGCACCCTCCGTTCAGATCGAGGGGGGGAGTATATGTCTTCAGAATTTAATGCATTTCTGGCTGAGCGTGGGATAAAACACCAATGTACAGTGCCGTATACACCACAGCAAAATGGTGTGGCTGAGAGAAAAAACAGGTCTCTCATGGAAATGGCAAGATGTATGGTTAAGAGTCAAAGTCTACCACATGGTTTTTGGCTTGAGGCTGTCATGTGTGCCACTTATGTACTAAACAGGTGTCCCACCAAAGCATTACAGGTTGTCACTCCATATGAGGCATGGCATGGCCGCAAGCCATCTGTTGGCCATTTACGTGTTTTTGGTTGCCTGGCATATGCATTAGTGCCTGTGCAACATCGCAGAAAATTGGATGACAAAGCTGTCAAATGTATTTTTGTTGGATATAGTGCTGAGAGCAAAGGCTATCGTTTGTATCATCCACAGACAAAGCGCATTTTGGTTAGCCGTGATGTTGTTTTTGTGGAAGATGCAGTTCAGCCCTTGGTTTCATGTACTAAGGAGACAGATATCAGCTCACGTGATGTCTATGATACATTGTTGCCTCTTTTCAGTGGTGCACAGTCAAGTGCAATACCTCATGAGGCAGTTTTTCAGCCTATGCAGGTTTTAAATGATGGCACAGATCAGCCTATATCTGATGCAGATGTGCATGATGCACTTGAGGATGAGAGACAAGAGATTGAGGGCTCTAGGAATATGCCTAGATGGCTGGTGCAGACTTTGCGTGACAGCAAGTTGGATGCCCCTTTGTCTAGTCGCACTCGTTCTGGCTCTCATGGTGCCTCTTATGCGTCAGATTGTTATGCATTGGCTGTTTCTAGTATGTGCGATGAAAGTGAGCCTGTTTCATTTGATGAGGCACAAAGTTCAGAAAATTGGATGGCTGCTATGCAAGCAGAATACGATGCTATTATGAAGAATGGTACATGGTCTTTATGTGACTTGCCCCCTGGCAAGAAGGCCATTGGCACTAAGTGGGTATACAAATTGAAGCGTAAGCCTGATGGCACAGTGGATCGCCATAAGGCTAGGCTTGTTGCAAAAGGTTATGCTCAAGAGAAGGGCATTGATTTTGATGAGACTTTTGCTCCCACATGTCGTATGACCACTGTTCGTAGCATCTGTGCATTAGCAGCTCATAATGGTTGGAATGTACATCAGCTGGACATAAAGACTGCGTTCTTAAATGGAGATTTGCATGAGGAGGTGTATGTATCGCAGCCTCGTGGTTTTGTTCAAAGAGGGCAGGAAAACAAAGTGTGCAGGTTAAAAAAGGCTTTATATGGTTTAAAGCAAGCTCCACGAGCTTGGTATGAAAAAATACATGCATATTTGACTGCACATGGGTTTCAGAATAGTCCAACAGAAAGCACTTTGTATGTTAAACGTGTGGATGGTGTACATCTAATCATTGCTCTCTATGTCGATGACATGCTGCTCACAGGACCAAATGAGAGTCATATTGCTGATTTTAAGGCTGATTTGAATGCCTCTTTTGAGATGTCAGATTTGGGGCATTTGCATCATTATTTGGGGATACAATTTAAGCAGTGTGATGGAGGTATTGCTTTGTGTCAGACAAAGTATATTGAAACATTGTTGCGGAGATTTGGCCTTGAAGACTGCAAGCCTATTGCTACTCCAATGGAGACAGGTTTGAAGTTGAGTCTTCATGATGCTGGAGATCACTTTGATGTCACACTCTATCAGACAGCTGTTGGTTGCCTCATTTATGTATGCATTACGAGGCCAGACATTCAGTTTGCAGTCTCACAGGTGAGCAGATTTATGCATAGCCCAGGCATTAAGCATTGGCAGGCAGTGAAGCGTATCTTTCGCTATTTGAGTGGTACTCGGCATCTTGGGTTGTTTTATCCCAAGGGGGGATCATTGCCGCCAGATTTACATGCTTTTTCAGATTCTGACTGGGCTGGTTGTTATGACACACGCGTGTCCACGAGTGGTTTTTGCTTCATGCTTGGAAGCTCATGCATATCATGGTTGAGCAAGAAGCAGCCTACTGTGGCCACTTCTAGTTGTGAAGCTGAGTACAGGGCAGCTTTCACAGCTACGGTTGAGTGTGTGTGGCTCAGACGCCTTATGGCTGATTTGGGTGTTGGGCAGCCATCTGCCACCACCATCTTCACTGACAGTCAGAGCGCATTGGCAGTTGCGCGGAACCCAGTGTTCCATGCTCGTACGAAGCACATTGAGGTGCACTACCATTATGTCAGGGAGAGACTCTCTGCAGGAGAGATCAGTTTGGCTTATGTGCCAACACAGGATAACCTTGCAGACCTTTTCACAAAGGCTCTGCCTCGTGAGAAGTTCGAAGCTTTTCGCAAAGCTTTGGGCTTACTCCCTTTTGTGGATTCGTCCACATAGCTAGACACTTCCCTATACATGAGTGCTAGCTCTTGTTCACCGCATCACTCCAGGGGGGATTTGTTACCATATTATAGTAGTGATGTGTGTGAACACACTTAGGACCGCTGGGGCACTTTTTCCCTCACTAGGAGGTTTTTTCCCCCGTGCATTGTATATACGCCAATTATCTTTTAGGGTTGGTTATCTTTCATTTTTGGCACTCATAATACACTACTGTGTTGTGCTCAAGCTTCCTCATCTTCTTGAAGTTGTGTGTGCATTCCTGCAACCCTAATTCCAACAGGTCGATCCATAGTGTGAACCCGACTATGCCATACTCTAGTAATCCAAATGTGGCTCACACAGCCTGTCATCCACACTGGCAACATATCAACCATAATCTCACCAACCATGCCAATGGCATAAGTATAGAAGCAGGTCATCAATGTATGTAGCACTAGTTGAGCAATGGCACACTTGTACAACATGTCCAAGCCATACTACCTCTGTAAACAACAAAATGCTATGAGGTGATTGCAACCTTTATACTCAAGAAGTACCACAGCTTATCCAAATTCCTCATCTCAAACTTTTTCTTTAAAAGCATCTTGACATCATGTATGTCAGCATCACTATCACTAATGATTATCAAGTTATCCACATAAATGACTAATAGCATGATCCCTCTATATCTATCTTTTTTACATAAAGTAAAAATTTTGCATTCAGGGTATCTAAAATCCAATGTTAATAACAAGATACTCCTTGATCTTATTTGACCATGTTCTGGGTGTCTACTTCAAGCCATCTAAGGCTTTGTGTAACCTGTATACAAAATCTAGGTGTATGGCATCACTTCATAGCCCAATGGCTACATCATATATAATTGTTTTTTAAATCACCATGCAAGAGGTATTCTTTACATCCATCTGATGTAAAGACCAACCCTACATGAATGCACCATAGCAATGATAGCTCTTAGTTCTCATTCTTGCAACAACCGAGCTAAATGTCTCCTTATAGTCAATACCATAGGTCTGTGCTATGTAACCCTCATAGACCTGCATACACCTGGATCACTACTAGATGCCCTCAAAATAGCCCTGGTTCTCCTTACACTAGGAGGAACCAATGCCAAGCTCCTCATCATAAGACTCTACTGCTCAAAGCCACTAGAGTCACCATCCACATATAAGTAACCTACTAATAGATCAGGTATGCAAAAAAGATTAATCTACCTTTTTCTTCTCTTTTCATGATACATGTGCACCTATATCTATCCTCAACTTACTTAACCTTGGACTAACACTAAATCCACTAAGCACCTATGATTGTTGCTTTACATGTAGGGCAGCATCATTACTTCTTACATTTACATCTTATGTTACCTATACTAGTGCATACCAGGTACTCATCTCGTCAAAGATAATATCTCTGCTTACTCGCATCTCTCACGAGTGGTAGGCTTATCACATCTATAACATTTCTGCTCCAAATCATAACCAATGAAGATACATATATCTACCCTTGGATCCAACTTTATTCTCACTTTATCATTGGCGGTAACATGCACATATGCAATACATCCAAACACTTTTAAGTGAGACACATCTGGCTTTATGCTTGTAAATGTCTATTTAGGTATCAGACCATGAACATTTGTAAATGGAGTTATATTTATAATGTAAACGTAAAGCTTCTACCTAAAAAATAATCTAGTATATTTTTTTAGACATCAAGGAACATGCCACTTTTGCAATGTGCCTATTTTTCCTTTAAATTACAACACTATTTTTTTGTTGCGGAGTGTATCTATGCGTAAATTATTTCTTGTTCCCTACTACTACTTTCTCAAAAAATCATTGAACTCATTGGAAAAGTACTCTCCCCACCATCTAATCTCGGACATTTTATTTACATATTTTTTTTCTTCTAGACCAAGGCTTTAAATATTTAAAAGTGAGCAAGCACCTCACTTTTCTCTTGTTGAAATATACAAGTGAATGGGTGTGTGCAGGAACAAGCCCTTAGCAAGAGGTTGTAAAAGAGAGTCTGCAAATGTGTGAGAAGCAGTGAAAAGGTGAGAGGTATCGACTGGGAGAGAATAAAGGGTAGCATGAGAAGTTCTAGGATGTGTGGAGATATTCTAGGAAAAGTGAAGAGGTGGAGAGAATCAAGCAAAAGAGGTGGAGTGAATAAAGGAGAGATCAGTGGGATTAGATTCTTGGCATCTTGTGGATGTAAACTCTATAAATTGAGGCATTGGCCTAATGAGTATTTTCTGGTTTTTGAGTATCCATGCCTACATTAAGCTATCAGTAAGAGGTGGAGTGAATAAAGGAGAGATCAGTGGGATTAGATGCTTGGCATCTTGTGGATGTAAACTCTATAAATTGAGGCATTGGCCTAATGAGTATTTGCTGGTTTTTGAGTATCCATGCCTACATTAAGCTATCAATCACTAATCTTATCTTAATCATTATCTAATCACTTTACTAATGATGTTGATTCTTGCATTTGATCCACTATAACTCATCGTTTTACTTGCATTTTACCTAATGAGTATTTGCTGGTTTTTGAGTATCCATGCCTACATTAAGCTATCAGTTAATTGCTCACTAATCTTGTCTTAATCATTATCTAATCACTTTGCTAATGATATTGATTCTAACATTTGATCCACCATAACTCATCGTTTTGCTTGCATTTTAACATCTCCATGAAATAAAACCACATTTTGATTTCTTTGCCAACCACCTTAGCCTCTTTGGTTCCCTCTGCATCTAGAGTGGCCTCTTCTACCTTATTATACAATAGATTTGTGTTGTTGTTACTGCCCATGATTTTTTTTTCAAAAACAGCATACACATTGGTATTTAGATAATGACATGTCTCTATCTCTACCTGTATCTAATTAAAAGGAATTCTCGTGTAAATTTTTGAAGGATGAACCTCCCCCAATATTCATCTCCCATGGATGAGAGGAGCAATCAGTTCTTGAAATTAGAAAAGTTCTCTTGAACTTCAATGGAGGTATGAAACTGGTTGTATTCCTTGTTGCCAAGAATACTCAAGTTCACTAAAACCATATCATCATCACTGATCTAATAGAAGCAAGGGAATTTGCAAGCCCTTTAACCTTGATTGATTAATCATTTGTACTCAACTTTCCTTTGGTCACATATTAAACAGCTCATGCTTTAGTTGCATTTTCTAAGCTTGAGTGTTTGTGTTTGTATATCTTTACCACCAAGGTGTCCTAATCCTTGTAGAGGCATTTGTGCATCATGTATATATATAATCCTAGAGTTTATTACATTAATAAGCAACCAATATATCATATTTATAACTCTTTCATGCCATGCTTTATATGCGTGGACTTGCTGTGGAGATGAGATCTACCTCAACAATCTCTTATTGTTGTGGGGTGGGATTTTCTTTAACAATCTCTAGCTCCTTTTCATCACCTATGATAAATTCCCAATATCCTTTTCCCATAAGAAAATTGGTCATCCTAAACTTCCATGCGTAGAAGCTATTCTTCTCTAGCTTCTCGCTCATAACCTGGGACAGACTGCCAGACATGATTACGTGCAGTAGTAGCAACAACTTACCAAATAGTGCTTTCAAAAAACTTATGTACTTACATCAAACCTACAATCTCCAACACAGGGATATTATAAGCATTTTATATTATAACTATATGATGTCAATAAATCACATAAACATATATCCACCAACACTGACTTAGATTCTCTACATAGACGTTTCTACAACCAAGTTTATGCTGCAACTTTTGACCAAACAACAAATTGGCATACACTATCAAAACAAACACTTTCATTAGTGCCTACAAAAAACTTATACAGCCAAAACAGGGCCCAAAATGCACTTGAATCGTGGTCTAAATGAATAAAAGTTAAGTGCACATAACATGGTCTTCTTCTTTCACCCAAAAGGATGCCTCAATCTGTGACAATGACTGTCCAGTTTTCTTGTAGCTCTCATAACTACCAACGTTATTTCTCCAAAATTAAAGAGGGAAAGAGATGAAAATACTCTTAGACCATGTACCACTTCCTTGATTGCCTTGTTCTTGCCTCTTCCTTGCCTTTTCTCAGCTCTCACACAAATTGGAGCTTTGATATTATAAACAAAATACGAGGGAGATGGAGAGCTTAAGTTTCTTTCAAGCAAACACACACATAAGAGAGAGATGGCTGAATTTTCTTCTATCTTCTTCTTTTCTCTAAACTAACGACATAAGAGAGTACATACTATAAGGAAAAGTACTCTCCTACTAACATACAATGGTTAGTCCATAGTGTGAACTCGACTATATGAGCTAACACTATAACTATGCCATACTCTAGTAATCCAAATGTGGTCATCCTTAGCCTCTTGTCATCCATGATGGCATATCAATCATAATCTCACCAATTGTGCTAGTGGCATGTGTGAAAGCTATCACATCAATGTCAGTAGCACTAGTTGAGATCAATATATCAACAATCTCTTACCTTTTAAGGTGCAACAAACTACCAAAATGGCCAAAATTCAAGTGACCACTTCTCTCATAGTAGCACATGTGAACAAGCATGATGTGACAATCTCTTATACCTATCCAACCTATAAAGCCCATGGCTTAGAGTATCAGATACCAGATTGTTATCTCCATCACTCTAGTCATAAAAAGTCAGAAAATGTACACCATTCATCAATTAATCCGACCACTAGGCTTGCCTTAGAAATGGTAGAGATTGATAGCAAGTTGTTTAAAATGCACAAACAAGACTTCTGAAATACACCATTCATCAATAAATCCGACCACTACGCTTGCCCTAGAAATGGTAGAGAATGATAGCAAGTTATTTTTAATGCTTTAGCACAAACAAGACTTCTAAAAAAGTGATTGTCCCACCATTTACAGCAACTAGCACAACCTTACCAACTCTTTTTACTGGGATATGAGGATTCTTTTACCCATGTGATTATGCCTCCTTGAGGAGAAGAATCTAGGGAGGAAAATAAATCAAGCTGAGAAGTAATGCACTTACTAGCACCACTATTAAAGTACTAGACATGTTGATTTGTCATCACTAACGTGCACACATTATGGACATAGTGGTGCTTGTTAGCACCACCATTAAAGTACTAGACATGTTGATTTGTCATCACTGACATGCATACATTATGAAAATAGTTTGCTAACTCCTTCTTTTCAGCACTTGGTGTTGTTGATGCATTAACTAGCCATAATTGGCTCTTTCTTCTTTTCCTTCACTAGAATTTTTCTATATTCATTGATATAATGACCTGGCTTCTAAATAGTAGTTTCATTTGCCTTTCTTGTTGGGCTTATCACCTCTTTCTTGGCATCCTTTTCACAAGACTAAGCTGATTCTATCTTTGGCTTATAGTAGCAAACAAGGCTTTACCTTTACTTTTTTAATGAGCAACAAATGCCTAATCTCCCACAAGCATACTAGTTTGGTGTTTCTATGATTTCTCTTCTTGCAAGATTACTACAATCAACTCATCAAAGGTAATGGCATTGGATTTCCCTTTATCATGAGCTAAAGTGTAGATACAATGCCCTCGCATAAATTCGTTAGAGTTGTGAGAATAGTAGACACCAAAGAACTCTGCCGATCTTGCAAGATGCTCCCTAAGATCTTTAATCCTTATGAGAAACTCGTACATTAAATCTCCCTCATTTATATGCTCAGACTCTAATTGCTTGCATAAGTAAGCTACTCGTGCCTTGTTATACACTTGGTAAAGCATAGAAAGCACATACCAAGCATGCTTTATAGTTTTACGTACTTAGAAAAAAAGATAAATCTAATCACAATGATACTAAGCTACACTAAATAATATTGAATAATACCGAATCGCAATTTGCAACCAAAGTTACAAACTAGTAGTGTCTTCCCACCTATGCTTTTCAACCAAGAAATTTGATAGTGTTGATCTAGACCTGTAGACTTTGGATAAAGGTGATAACACCACCCTTGTGTTGACGGAGCATTCTTATCTGGGCATGGATTTTTCCTCCTTGAGTAATATCTCAACATCTATGAATGATGGCATCAAGCCTTTGGCCCACTTACAGAGCATCTTTTTCTTGTATAAGCGAGAGGCGGCCTCCTCCATCTTCAACCTATTTGTTACTTGTGTGTGGATTAATCTTGGATTAATGCCTTTAGTTTGGTACATGAAAAAGTGTATTAGAGTGAGTACGCAGGTGGGATTAAGTCTACGGCATAGGAAAAAGATGACAATAAGGTTAAAACAAAAAACATAAGTTTTAGGGAAGGTACACATTTCAACTCGAGTGAATACACGGGTTAAGAGAGTGATCTTGAAGTGGAGAGAATAATGTATGAGAAGAAACACAAAAAATAGTGAACAATTTGTAGGGAAGGTAAACATTTCAACTCAAATGAATACATGGGTTAAGAGAGTGATCTTGAAGTGGGGAGAATAATGTATGAGAAGAAACACAAAAAATAGTGAACAATTTGTAGGGAAGGTACACATTTCAACTCGAATGAATACATGGGTTAAGAGAGTGATCTTAAAGTGGAGAGAAAAATGTATGAGAAGAAACACAAAAACTAGTGAAGAGAAATAGCAAACTATGAAGATGAAAACTTGTGTTAGGAGAAAAGTGATCATCAACATTGAGCTTAACTTTATTTTTGATGCGTTGTTTAGCAAAGGTAAGCAATGCGCGTAAATCGACCTTGACAAGCCCACTTAATCAAGGATAAATGTCTAAGACCCCTCCTAGACCCTTCATTTTGATGGGTTATCTAGCAAAGGTAAGGCAATGCACACAAATTGACCTTGGCAAGCACAATTAATTAAGAATAAAGGGTCTAAGACCCCTTCTCCCAGACCCTTTGGATAACCTTTTCACAGATAACCTTTCAAAGAAAACTCGCTAAACTAGGCTTAATTAATCTAAGCTTAAGCCCCCACTAGACCTTGGGGTAATATTTAAAAGCAAACTTTGTAAAAAAAAATAGGCCTCAACAAACTTAGAACAAGGCATCCATCTACCATGAGATAGATACAACTATAATTAATCAAAGGTCTAAAAAATGGGATAAAGATTTAAGACCCCTACTAGAGCTTGGGGTAATCTTTAAAGGCAAAAACTTTGTTAAAAATAGGCCTCCACAAACTCAGAACAAGGCATCCATCTACCATGAGATAGATAATGGGATAAAGGTTTTAGACCCCTACTAGAGCTTGGGGCAATCTTTAAAGAGAACTTTGCAAAAAATAGGCCGCAGACCCACAACAAGGCATCCATCTACCATGAGCAACAACCATAATCCAAAGTATATTCCTAGAGCACATCCTTGATCAGTTAAATCGTTTATTGAGATTCATAACTAGAGGATAATTGGTTAATCCTACTAAGCACACCTGAAAGACAACAACAGCCTTGGATTAGCCTAGATTAAGGGGATTAAGGGGATTAGCCTAGATTAAGGGGATTAGCCTAGGTTTAGAGAGAAGATAGGGTAATGTCTTATATTCAAGTGATTATCAAAGTTCATATGAAATTAGGCCCCATATTCACTTATATACTAGGCCACCCTTTCACACTACACTTATTAATGTCCATGGGCATGCCCAACCCTTGGCCCCTTTTCACATCCCCTTCATCCCTTAGCCTTGGGCTCAAATTGACTTGAGTCCCTTTATTAAAAACCATCCCCACCCAAGAGGTTTCATCCTCGAAACCTTAAGTATACAGGTACAAACTTGCATGGATAGAGTATACCATCAAGGACTCATGTCTAGTAGCATGCTCATGCATGAGCCATGTATGTTGGACCCAAAAAGATATATGTATGCCATAAAATAAAGCAACATCTAGCTTAGCCTTGGATTAACCTAGATTAAGGATATTAGCCTACTTTAGAGAGAAGATAGGGTAATGTCTTATATTCAAGTGATTATCAAAGTTCATATGAGATTAGGCCCCATATTCACTTATATACTAGGCCACCCTTTCACATTATACTTATTAATGTCCATGGGCATGCCCAACCCTAGTCCTAACCCTTGGCCATTTTCACATGCCCTTCATCCCTTGGCCTTGGGCCCAAATTAACTTAAGTCCCTTTTCACTTTGTTACAAACCATCCCCACCCAAGAGGTTTCGTCCTCGAAACCTTAAGTATACATGTACAAACTCACATGGATGGAGTATACCATCAAGGACTCATGTCAAGTAGCATGCTCATGCATGAGCCATGTATGCTGGAGCCCAAAAGACATATGTATGGCTATAAAATGTCCCCAATGCCCTTAAATCAAGCTATATCATCAACTCCATAATGGCATATACACTTCATGAAGCTTCCACACATTTTGCATCCAAAACCAAAAGGTTTAGGGCTATCCAAAAAGTGATTTTCATAAATTCCAGTAACCCATAATCATTGTTTCTTGTGCACCAATGACTCATTAAAGGTAGCCGAAGGATAACTTATCAAAGGCTTTGACCTCTTGGATCAAAAGGCAACCCGAGAGACCAACGATCAAACCTCCTCAAGCATAAGTAACCACCTGGATCAAAAGGATAGCTACTATAATCTCCAACCCATACAATCTGGCTACCACATATACCAGGGTCAAAAGGAAGGCATATCGGTATATCGATCAATCCAATACACCATGTGCAAGAATAGCTCCATCATCAAAGGAGGGCAATACACGAAAACCATGGCGTGCCACACATAGTCATGCACCATGCATCTCACATGACAAGTGATGCATCCAAAAGTCTCTTATAAACCATAGAATCACTTTGGCATCCACAAAGTTTGAAGGTACACCCCTTATAGCTAGCTTCCGTAGTATAAGCATAAGCATCATTCTCAAAATCCACATGCTCACTACCAATGCATACATCATCTTCAAAGCATGTATAACATGTGTAAGATTCCCATGATAGCCAAAATCACCAAAACTAGGATATGTCTTCTCAAAGCTATCAACATTTTCATGAACATCATGTGTACCATCCACATATGCATGATCACCAACACGTGTAAAAAAATATCATCATGGGAAAATTCTCCATTATATGCATCATGATCCACGTCCTCTAAGCCTTCATAGTCAAATAATAGACAATCATATGTCTTCCAAAGCCGGACTCGAAAATGGATCATACAATGCATTCTCATGAACCTTCCACGAGCCACTTAATGTGTCACCCAATGCATGATCATCCAAAGCATGGTCATCGCATGGATCAATAACAAATGAGTGATCATCCCATTCGTCAACAACAAATGAGTACTAATCTAAAATGTTATCAATGACCATGTCCTCCACGATCTCATGGCATTATATCATAAGTTGAAAATTCCTCAATCAAAGCACTTATAAAAGCTATCCAATCATACCCATTTTCAATTTGTATATCCCCTTTTGACCACGGATACATTGGTGACTTGTCAAGAAAGATCCGGCAACAAAGTATATTCATCTACTTGCTGTCCAGAAATTACAACAAGCATCTTCTCCAATTCAACACCCATACTGTAAGGCCCACGTAATCATACTCCATGCAGTGAAAGTGAATGGAGATCCTCCATTGCTTTTGGCAATGCCCAAATCTAGCAACATTGAGTGTATAATAAATCTTATATCCCCACTCAAACCAGTGGGGAAGTCAAGGTTCGACACCAACAATTCACATACATTGATCCTCTTTATCTTGGCTTCACCATCAAGCATTATGTAATGTCTTTCTCCAATTACTCCTTTTGAAGAGAAGAGTTCTTGACAATGTGGCTCATTGATAGTTAAGGGTGAAGGATATCGTCGATTGCACATATGCATTGAAGAGGAACCATACATAGGCATACTTGATCCATATGTATCAACTTGATACATAGGCATACCAAATACATTTGCCCCGCCTTGTTGCATCGGCCTCCCCAACACACTTGTCCAATATGCACCACTTTGATGCATAGGCACACTAAATACACAAGTTTCACCTTGTTGCATTGAATATGGAGGTAAGTTTCCCTTTCCAAGCATAGGTCCATGACTTTGATCACCATAATGCATACTAGCTTGAAGAGCATGTAATGTATTTGCATGAGTTGAACCCACAAAAGGCTTACCATCTTATAGTCCATTGGCTTACAATGTGTTTGGTGCATATACATGCAACATTAGTTCACCATAAGTTTTGTTGCCTTTACCAAGTTCTTGTTCCAAGCTAGATAATCCACAATGGTTCTTCTTGATCAAGGAATTGGACTTGTCTACTATGCATTGAAAATTTTGGTCCATTATATCAAGCATGCTTTGCATGAAGTGCATCATGGTGTTCATATTCACGTCCCCACCATCCTTAAGCATTTGTGGAACATTAGGCATTCATGGAACATTTGCCTCTTGATGCATCCCTTCATTGACATTGTCATATATTTCTTCTTGCATAGTTCCTTGGGCATCACGCCTTGCATCCGATGTGCCCATTTCATACTCAATAGCTTCCTTGTAGTTTCCTTTATTGGATTTGGCCTTCGACATCATCTTAAATGTCAAAACAACTCTTGGAAAGGTTTCCAAACTCCAATTTGAATTATCTTAGGCTCTATACAGAGGTAATTCTATGCTTTATTCACTTATATAGTTGCCTTTGACTTGGTCAAGGTTGTACTATTCTCTTATTTGACTTTTTTTGAAAAGTCATCCTCAACACAAAAGTGACCAAATCTTGATCAAACAGAATCCGATTTTGAAAATCTTTAGCTTGATGGAATGCTTAAAGCAAGCACGACACATCCATGTCAACACTTTGACAAGTTTAATTGGCAACATTCCTCTATTGTCATTTGACCAAGTCAAAGGTGCCAAAATTAACAGCTCTTTGGTTTTTCGGGAAGCTAATGGCATGTACAATTCACCCACATGCTCAAATCTCAAATTTAATTTACTGTTTTTGATTGGGCACCACTTTTGCCTTGTGGTGAGACTTATCGATTGGAGATGCAAACGGTGTCGGAACGAAGCACTTGGGGACTCCAAATGTAACCCTTGGAGGGTAAAATAAAGCTATGTAAACCAGTTGCAAACAACTCCAACTCTTTCAGAGACTGAATTAGGGATTAACACCACAACAGAAAATTGTCAAAATTGTCTCCACTTGCTATCCACTCCTTCCCTTTGCATTGGCAATGCCTTGGAACCATTCAAAGGCATGCACCACATCAATTTGTATCCTTGAGCATCCAAAACTAACCCCAAGTGCCATGCATATGTGCTTTTTGCCAAAAAAAAAATGACATCTCCTTTGAATTTACAACGAAATCCAAATGAATTTCAATTGCAAAGCTATGCCCATTGTTTGTCAAAACTTTGTCACATCAAAATACATCAATTGACAACACTTGGATGTCAATGAAATACGTCGAAGCTTGCTGATCTCCCGAGACCAAGCTCTTCCAACCCCCTTACTCAAGTTTGAAATCTAAGAGCAAAGGTTTGGGCTATGTCTTTCCCTCCATTTACTTAATCCACTCCCTTATTGCTTTACCACGGCACTCACAGCAAGGAAGATTCAAGAAAACTCTCCCCTTGGTCTCTCTGTCTATTTTTTGCCAAGGTACTCCTCATCAAATCCAATCCCAATGGCATTTGGAAACCAAGAATGACATCAAAGATCCAACAAACAGCATGTACCTCTTGACAAATGTTCATGTAAGTCACATTTGACAATCCATACGGTCATGGATGCTTAAAAATAGTATGTGAGATTGCCCAAGCTTCATATAATCATGCATTTAAGGCCTACAGCATGTTAATAGGTCAATTATTTGCCCAAATGGTTTCAAATGAAAGCATGGATGAGCATTTAGCTATCAATAGCAAATCCCATAGATCGTATGAATGCTTAATGGCAATAGAAGTTGAATAATGATGCAAGAAATTAGGTTTTTTTTCAAGTAAATCTCCAAATCAAATGAAATGGTTTGCATAATAACATCATTGATTGATCAAATGATGTTTATGCACTCCTAAATGGCATGTATTGATGGTCAATGGTGAAAATTAAGGTTCCTTGGTGAAAACCCTAATTTATTAACCCTCAAATCAAGAAAGAGGTAAATTCTTGTAACATTGTGATGCTAATCAATGTGTGAAGCAACATTGTAATGTTGATCAATGTATGAATCTTGAGCTTTCATCTTTGAGCTTTCCACACCGTGAAGAATGGCGAAGAAAACGATGGCAAACTCATGGGTCAAAATGCGCAGAAAAACAACCAAGAAAAGAGACCTTACTCATTAGGAAATCACTTGCTACTTATTGGAGTAAGCCTTGAGCTCATCGAGTGGCCAATGTTGCAGATCTTGAGCACCATGACACCATGAAAAGCGCGCAGCATCCCAGACAGCCTCACGGCGAATTCGCGCAGAAAACAGGTCGTATAGGAGCTCAAAATGTAGGTTAAACTTCCCTTTCTCATAGCCCTAGGTTATGGCAACCTTATAGTTCAAGATTTGGGCCACCATAGCTCTTACAAGATCGAGCAAAGAGAGGAGAAAGGGCACAACGTGAGCACATAGATTTTCCCAAAACGTTTCCCTAATTTTGGACCAGGGTACCCCATATTTGTTCAAATTTGGTCCCATCTTGCCAATGTAGTCCACATTTTGATCAATTGTTTCCAAATCTCACATAAACATCCAAGAATTGGTCACCATCACCCAATCTATGCAATTTCATGCAAATTTTGCCAAAAACATTAAGAAATCTGAGAGAATTTCAAGAAAATTAAAAAATCCAAGAATTTCTCAATTATTCTTGAAACAAGGTTAAAGATGGATCAAAATACCAATGAAAGAAAGCAACATCTAGCTTAGCCTTGGATTAGCCTAGATTAAGAAGATTAGTCTAGGTTTAGAGAGAAGAGAGGGAAATGTCTTATATTCAAGTGATTATCAAAGTTCGTATGAGATTAGGCCCCATATTCACGTATATACTAGGCCACCCTTTCACACTACACTTATTAATGTCCATGGGTGTGCCCAGCACTAGTCCTAACCCTTGGTCCCTTTCACATCCCCTTTATCCTTTGGCCTTGGGTCCAAATTGACTGGAGTCCCCTTTCACTTTGTTACAACACCCCTCACCCCTCATGCACACTTTATGTCTTACCAATATGTGCATTTTATTGAGATTCATAACTAGAGGATAAATGGTTATATCTAGTAAGCACACCCCTTATTCATCATACACACTTTATGTTGTACCAGTATATGCATTTGTACATATATTCTCACCCCTTATCGTTGTCGTGCTTACTTAAGTAGTTTGTCTTATTTTTTGGCCACTCAATAGTAGTTTTCAATTTTGATTTTAATATGGAACATGCCAATCTAGAAGACGGATCTATACTCCTTCCCTTATGGTTTTTTGCTCTCTCTCTCTCTCTCTCTGTCTCTCTCTCTCTCTCTCTCTCACACACACACACACACACACATTATCTTCTTATACATTGATTCTAGATATATATATACAATATGTATGCATTTCTTTTTGAAGCTCTTGATTTCTTAAGAAGCTATGGTTTGAGAAGTTTGAACCTCTAAAGATTTTATAATCATCTCTTTTATTACGCACCATATTATTGTTCCTTTAAGATATCATTTATACACATTATATTATCATTCCTTGAAGGATATAGGTGATTTTTAGGAAGAGTGAAACCATAAGGAAACTAGGTATATGTGGCTTGGTGCCAACTCCAAACAGGCAAAAAACCATGCAGTCACACTATTGAAGTAATCCATTGCAATTTAATTCTAAGAACATAGTTTTGAATTCCTTGCATACCTTTTATTTTTCTAGATTTGGGCATAATGTTTTACTATCATTGATGTAGATTGCTTTATTTCATCTCTTATTGTTTTTGCACTTTCCAAAGGCAGCTCCAAATATAAGGGCAAAAAACCACGCAATCACACTATTGAAGTAATCCATTGTAATTTAATTCAAAGAGCATAGTTTTGAATTCCTTGCATGCCTTTATTTTTTCTAGATTTGGGCGTAATGTTTTACTATCATTGATGTAGATTGCTTTATTTCATCTCTTATTGTTTTTGTACTTTCTAAAGGTATGTAATGCATGAGAGATTGATAAAAAAATTTAAACATAACATTAGTTTTAACATAATCATTCCCTTTGAAAACTTGCAAATGTTGAAGTCTAACTATAACAAGTTCTAATGTTTAAACTACTCCATAAAAGCTCATGGGCTCAATTACCATTCCAAAGAAATGCAATGTAGGGTGGTAGTGCATGAGAGATTAGCTTTTAAAAAAATAATAACTATATACATAACATTGGTTTTAACATAGTTATTCTCTTGGAAAACTTGCGCAAACATGTGAGTTTCAATCACAAGTTTTCCTAATCCTTAATAAAGATTGGCATTTGCCACTTTGCCTCCTAGATCAACAACATAATGGCGAATTTGATTTTGTATCTTAGATGGACAATATAAATACTATAATAAAGCAAGTTGCCAAGATTGTAAAATAATAAAATAAAATCAGTACATCAAAGTGTCTTGCATAATCATACTCTTTGAGTTGAGTTATGCTCTTACAACTTAGGAGATAATGTATGCTATGCTTCATGTCCATCAACCATAAGCATAAGACTAAGTCTCTCTCTCTCTCTCTCTCTCTCTCTCTCTCTCTCAACATGCCTAATGTGACTAAAACATGGAATAAAACAACAATTAGCACACTCATTACTATATTGACCAAAAACTAAAAAGCTTTGTATTCCACCTCACTTGTTATCCATGCTAGTTTGACATTTTACAACATACTAAAATCCAATGGGAAAGACATAAGAAAGTGAAGCAAATGATTACTGACAACAATCTAGCATGAATGATGTAGAGAAGTTCGAGGGATTTCTATGGATCGAGTTTTTTGTTGATTACACATGTATTTGCCACATGGACACCATGTACAAGGGATGTGGCATTATAAACCTTTAGAGACTGGGACAACTAGAACATGGCCACCACCTACCTTATTTAACAAACCCTCCTTCAATTCGACTATCAAAGGATATCCTTAAAGGTGTGGATTACTTATCAAAGATTAGGTAACTTTCTTGTTAGGGTAGAATATACTACCAATCCTTGCAAATGCCAAAGGTATGTTGGATTTCAAGATGGCTCCGCTCATCGTCATCAACAAACTACAAGCAAGAAAGATCATGTGCTTAAATAAGATCAAAATGTAGTTGTGAAGACAGCTAAGATAAACATGAAATAGTAGATATGCCTTACTCTAGTTCTCGAAGTATAACTCCCACGTGCAAGGATGCCTGAGGGTGTGGTCTCCTCATCCGTTACATATGTGTAAGGATCACTTTTTGGTCCAAAGGTTCCTAACATAAGTTTTGTGTTGTCCACTACATAGATTGGAAGATCGCTTTGCAATAAGTATATGTGCACCCACAATTTCACAGTCCCTCTCTCTCTCTCTCTCTCTCTCTCTCTCTCTCTCTCATGTGCGCGCACACACACGTCCCGTTGTTCTTCATCCCACTTGCTCACAGATCACATATCATGGACAATATGTGGTCCATGTATAACTTTCAAAAGCATCTCGTGCCTCAATTTAGGTAGGTGTTTTACACATTGTACCCACCCGGGAGAGTCCAAGAAAAAGAAGATCTCCCATTCTCATGGACAAGGAGTCTCCCCCTTCCATCCCCCCCCCTCCCCCCCCCCCCTCTTACCCAAAAAAACCCGAGGGAGGAAGATATATAGGGTTTACCTCTAAATCCGTTTTTCCACACGGTGTGGATGTATTTAAGGCCCGACACAATGTTGCGGCGCACGGTGAATGTGAACTTGATTTGGTACGTGCTCCCTTCTTTGAGTGTGAAGAGGGGCGCTTTGAAGTTGGTTGGGAGGGGGAGAGAGATTAGAATGTCCGGCCGCCCAGCACATAGGATGCTGAAATTGAGCACTCGCACCTCGGGCTCTACGTCTTCTGCAACACACACACACACACACACAAAAAAAAAAATCGTTCATCAATTTAGGGCAAAAAAAAATCACAAAATGAGATCTAATGCTACCATTTTAAACTGGCCATTATGTACAATTACTGATCATTTCAGGGTTAATTCCGATTACACAGGTTATAATTAGTGCAAGATATATTTGATTACTCATATGGCTTGGCTTAATATATGTTTATTTGATGAAATATACCTTCTACTGGATCAAGCAGAACGCTCCCTAGAAGCTGTTCCTTCCATCTTCTTAAGCTTTCATCATCCTGCAATTAAGGAGATCAGAAAGCTCACTAAGAAACAGTAATCACCAATGGTCTAACAAAACATCCTTGGCTGTGTGTGTGTGTGTGTGTGTGTGTGTGTGTGAGAGAGAGAGAGAGAGAGAGATGCTCTTTATATACACAGGCCCAATTGCAACAATAAATCTTTTACACACGGCTGAATTTTCAACATAAATTAAAATGTTGCATGCTGGGCTCTGAAATTATACAGTAAATAACCCAATTACAACTGAAAACCTTACAAATTATGAACAACTGAATTGTGTGGTGGTGAGCACTTGAGTTGAGAACTTTTTTTAAAAAAATCACACATGTATGGTAGTAATAATATTGTTAAATCCGATTGAGGAGGCAGAGAGTGGGTGCTCACCTTGTCTTTCTCTAGCTGATCCTTAAGGGGCACAATGGGGCTCACCACAAAGCTCTTGTTTATCATGCTGTCTTCATGTTCAAAATCCTCTTCTTCTGACTCACAAACGGAGCTCTTGCTGAACTGCCTGTGAAGATTTCCTTGCAAAATGCCCACATTGGTGAAGTCATTACCTCCAGAGGGCCCTGGCTGATCCCTTGTAGTGCCCATCTCACTACTAGCAGTATATGGACTTGTTGTTGTGGTGCTTGTGTCTGTTGTTGAGGTTGGAAGCTTATTGTTGCTTGATGCTCCCACTAACACAGACATTGTGTGTTTGCAAAAAAAAAAAGAAGAAGAAGAAGCTCTCTCCTTTTGCTTGCTTACCAACCACTCAAAAGTCCTTATCTTAAGATTTCTTTTTGGAGCAATTCACATCCTAAAAACGGGACCCAAAAAACAGGCAAATTTGAAGAGAAAAAATGGGACCCAAAAAGTAGGCAATTGGAAGACAAAAATTGGCTTCCTACAACCCAAAAATGCAGAGAAATGAGGAGGGAAAGTAAGCTCTAAAAACACAAAACAAGCAAGTAAATTGCAGACAAAAATGAGCACAAGGAAAACACAGTGTGTTTAGAGGAAATGGTAGTACTTAAACTAATGTACTTTCGCCTCTAAAGCCCTAATGGGTTATGTGAACAGAAGCTTCTACAGTAAGCTTAAAGCCTAAGGCTCTGTACCACACTAATTAGCCTCTGGAGTCTGAACCCTTGGAGTAGAAGACCCGTGTTCCAACTTCCAAGTAGGTTCATCAATCTAGGCACAGGAAGGAAACCAAAAACCCATTAAAAAGGAGTTCGAAATCCAATATTGGCAAGAGGGGTGTCCCGGGACAAGCTGTGGTAACACCCTAACGATAATCTTAATCTGTCCACTAATCTCACATTGATAACCTTGGGGCTAACGATAATCTTAATATGTCCACTAATCTAACATTGATAACCTTGATGACTATACTAATATCAAGCCTCTAGTAATGTCTCCACTAATCTCAATGTTAATCTGCCCCCCTCCCCAAGTTCCTACTACCAATCCTTCTCCCGCAGTGCACAAAACAAGAAAGGGAAGACGCACGGAAAGGGGAGCAGAAAGGACGAGTACAAGAACTGTCAGTTTTATTGATGGTTGGAAATGGCGAGAGAGAGAGAGAGAGAGAGAGAGAGAGAGAGAGAGAGTGAGTGTGAGAGAGAGGGGGGTAGAGAGAGAGGAGGGGGGAGTGAGAGAGAGTGTGTGTGAGAGAGAGGGGGGTAGAGAGAGAGAGAGGAGGGGGGAGTGAGAGAGAGAGAGAGAGAGAGAGGGGGAGAGCCTAGAGAGAGAGAGAGAGAGCGCGCACTAATGGTACAAGTAAGCTTTCGCAGGATGTCCGATGATGGTGGTGGATGATGGGAGGTGCTTGCCTGCAATATCCCACTCTGCGTTGAGCCTGAGTGTGTGTGTGTGCGCGCCCTCGCCAGCCTGTCCTGACCCCTCACACACACACACACACACACACACACACACCCATATGCATCATCTCGGAGTGCGTGCCCACTCACCATTCCCATTACCACGTTGACCTTGGAAATTCCCCCTGCTTTTAGCCCACCTCCACATGGGCCCGGCTACTACTTACAACCTTAGCATCCTTTTCACTCTCCATTTAAGGGGGGGCATTCGTTAATTTTTAACACCCATTTATAATCAAATCTTGAAATCTTTCTAGCGGTAATTTTTAACAAGCATTTCCTTTTTTTTCTTTTTTCCCTTTTTTATATAATCAAAATCTTTCAAGCGTCAATTTTCTTTCGCCCATCCATTTCATCACAGTAGACTAAGGTGTCTTCACCACAAAAAAACAAATTCTAGGCTAAGGTGTCTTCTCCCCATACAGGTTTCCTCTTCATCTAAAATCGAAAATTTGATGACAATAGCATTATTACTTTTACATTATTATTGCATTTTTGTCAACCGACTCAAACCAAACATTTGATGAAAATAGCCGTTATTATTGCATTTTCTTAAAACCAAAAACTTGATGAAATTAGTATTACTTTTACATTATTATTGCATTTTTGTCAACCGACTCAATTGGCGGTCTCCACACCAAGCCACTCTGTCACAAAAGTCGAAAAGTTTTTGTCCCTCCAACCAAGCTTGATTTTTTACAGGCACCTTAGCCCTTCAAATTGACCGGTTTGGTGAAATATAACAAGTTTTTTTATATTTTTAGTATAATTTCTTATGGCATTTTAAAATTTTGCCAGTATTTTTGGGCCAAAATGCTCAAAAAAAAGGGTGTGACCCTTGTCAAAAAGCAACTATGCCCACAAAACCACCACTAGGTTTTCCACATATTGATAAGGTGCCAAGTAACCTCTACCAAGAGCTCTCGTTTAGTGCATTTTCAACTCTTTAAAAATTAAAGTTTGAAGCTTATAAAATTTTCAAAACTTTGAGAGGTTTTAGTTATGAAAACCTTTATAATCTCTTTTCTTATAAATAAAACTTTAACTGGAGTTTTGTCACCATTTCGGTAGAAACCTTATTTAGTTTTTTTGCATTTGTCTCTACTAATAAGCTCCCATCCATTCAAATCTAGAATGGTCACATAGTGGCATAAATTCTTGAATTGAAGAGTTAGAGCACACGGCAAAGAGCGGGTTTCCTTTAACCAATCTATACACAGTTAATGGATGCTAATGGTCTCCTTTCGACCAATCAAGATAGTTGAAGGTGCTTTACACACTTGGGTGCAATAGCTAATTGCCCATTGACAAATAGATTGCATATTAACTACTAATGGGCACTCGAGAACTTTGCCTCTTTTTGTTGAATGACAAGGATGTACACACTTAAATGGGTAGGGTAATGAAAATGGCTTAATGTCAAGCAAGATTCCTTGATAATGGTCAATGAGTATTGGAGATCTTTGTCTTTTGTTATTTCAAAGAAAGTGTGTAAAATCCCTAAGGGACTTTACACATCATTCCTTTGCATACATAATGCATGAAGCTTTTGCATCAACGATATAGTAAGTCCATGTAGAACAAGATGGGCTCATGGCATGGGCAGGAATAAGTGGCACAAAACATGCCACAACCATTACCTTTCTCTTGAATTATACCCCAAGTTCTTCAATTATACATAATTAGTAGAAGTTGCACCACAATTAGCTTATATAAATAAGCTAAGGAGGAGTTTCAAAAGTTAAAATCCTCACCAGCTTTATTTTTATCTACTTCACTATATGCAAATATAATGTGTAGGGCTTACTAACATATAGGCAAGCCCAACTCTCCACATAAATGTGTAGGGCTTACTAACATATAGGCAAGCCCAACTCTCCACATAAATGTAAGAGGAGAGATAATAATATAAGAATGGATGTAACTTAACACACACGTGACACATTAATCAAGGATTCTAGCATAGCAATTCAAAATGGAAAAGGAACATAAATTAGGCCAAAAAAATCTCATGATTAGCATGTCTAATTATAAATAATAATGCTACCAAAAGCACCCTAAAGGGTGCACTTTCAAGGATACCCTTTTATGTATGACAATTCACCTCACACTTCATAGCATGACCACTCATGTGATGTTCACCTCACACTCCTTAGCATGTCCACTCATGTGATGTCACAAAATCTTTAAAAACCCCCATCTTATCATATTATTGAGTTGTCCCTCTCTATGATGAATCACATGTTATCTCTCACATGATGTCCATGTTGTGTTCTTTAATACAATACATGTCCTCCACATATCATTTATTCATAATAATATATCAAAGAATCCAATCAGGAAATTTTTACATTTAACTTACATTCATGTGATTTTATGTGTGTTCCTTAAAGCCCAACCCCATGCGTGAGGTAGTGTTGTTGCTACCTCCTCATTACCTCCTTGAAAGTTGGTTCCCATGAAAAGGTGGGCACATCAGCACAACTAGCATGGTAACCATCTAGCCTTGACCTTCTCAAGAGGAACACCATCATCCAACAATTTAAAATTGCATTCAAATCAGGGCATGTGTCAATTTTTTTCTAGTTATACATTTTTTATTTAAAAGATAGCAAATAATAGGAGGAGGAGGAGGAGGAGCAAATCAGGGCATGTGTAAAAAAAATTCCCGTTATACATTTTTTATTTAAAAGATAGAAAATAAGAGGAGGAGGAGGAGGAGGAGGGGGAGGAGGAGGAGGGGGAAAGAGAGAGAGAGAGAGAGAGAGAGAGAGGTGGTCCCTAGGGTGAATCTTTACCATGATGGCTACACAAATACCTCCACGTATGGACCCCTCAATGCCACAAATACCTCCACGTATGGACCCCTCAATGCCACATGTAATGGACAACCACTAATGTGACCATGGCTAGGAATGTTACGTGGGAAATCTACATGAAAATCTCATCGTGGCTATAACTTTACCTACATCTTCATGTGACTAGGTGTATAACCCACACACCAAGATGCCATGTCATGATCCATTGGGAATCCGTTTGGGGGGTGAGGGTATCTCTAAAGCCTAAGCCTTCCAAAATTGTATTCCATGCTCATGGAATGATTTCAAATGAAACTAGTGGCACATTCCTATGGGAACATTACCACAACCCACCATAACTACCACATCCTTGTCATATGGGGAGAGGCTCCTCATATATTCGTATGTTTCTCCATAGATCAACATCATCAATTTGATAAGCTTTCATGCATGTGTCATATGTTGTGGATGTAATAAGTGTCACATAGACTTTATAAATAGTGCACTTTTGTGAGAGTTTTGACTTTGGACATAGAAACTATATACTTTGTTGGTAGATAGTGTGAAAGGGTTTTGGTACTTTCATCGCATGGCTTGCTCTCTTAAACCCCTTAAAGTAACCCTTTTTATTGTAGGTAGGTTGTTAGTTGTTTCTAATACATTGGGAGCACATTTTCACATTTTAGTACCTAGTGAGATGCACGCTTGCACCATGATTAGTGTAAGTAAATTTATCATTACTATGAATATTAATACTTTATAATCTTCATTTCCACTTGTTTCTTGAATGTTTAGCATTCTCATCTTTCTTGATAATCCCTTTATGATCTCGACCTTAGCAACAAATAGAGTTTCCCACCCTTACCTTGCAAGAAATTACACATTGTGATGCACAAAAGAATATAGGAGCTTCCATGAGAAAAAAAACTTAGCATGCATTGAAATGGAAAAAAATAAAGAAAATTATTAATATTATTGATGAATAAATATTTTTTTAACCCATATTTGTACAAGTTCTTTGATGTTATTAATGATGAGCACAAAGAGTACAAGGTGCGCAATTACTAAGGATAGATGAGTGAATGATAGTTGAGGAGCTATGCTATTGGTCTCTATATATGCTCCTCAAAATCAAGCAAGCTGAGGTAAGCCATACAAGTTCAGGTCCAATTTTGATCCAGTCAACCATACCATTTGATCAAAGCAATATTAGACTATAGATTATCTCGTTGTAGATTTCAAGCCCATTTAGACTTGTTTGGATACCAAATGGAGCCCTTGAACCTTTTAAGGAGGAGCCTTAAAGAAGAAGACCGAAGTAGATATCTTTTAGCCCTTGGTGTAGCTAGATATATAGGAATATCAATCCACAATTGCATGTAGCCTATTTGGTAGTGTACCAACCCTATCTAAGTTGTGTCTAACCACCATTTGGCCTCTTGTGGCTATCATGAAGCGTCTAATTTTGGGTCTTACCTTGAAGAAATCTGAGCACCACTATACTCATTATATAAATGGGGGCTTGAAAAGAGAGGTAGCCAATACCCATGTAGTTTTAAGCAAATAATGTAGTATTGATTTCCATCACATACATAAAGTATTTCTTTGATCATATGTCGAGTTTATCAAGATGTTGTTACATAAGATCTCTCCCAATATTCTTTGTGAAGATGTTTGCATGATTGGGTAGTAGAATATCTCAACCTCTCCATACATGTTGAGACTATACACAAATACTCGATGTGCTCCATGCAAGCATTGAATATGTAATTTTTTGTAATTACTATGTAGCTTAATTGGTTATCATGATGCAACTCCATTGGATTTTCCTATGGTGCTCCCACGTCCTCAAGAATTCTCCTAAACTAGATTGCCTTGCATGAACCAAAGTATTATTGTCTTGCATGAACCAAAGTAGGCTACTTTATCCCATCAACCTCTTAGATAAAAGGGCTACAATCTTTTGATGAAAAAATGCACACCTTAGGCCAAGAGAGAAGCATCACAAAGCAATTTGGTGTTGATACTTGGTGTGTTGAATTTGAATACCAAAAATGGAATCTGAGGAGGATCAAAGCACATCAATGACACCACAGCTAATTATGAGATAAAAGGGCTACAATGGCTTCTTTTGATGAAAAAATGCACACCTTAGGCCAAGAGAGAAGCATCACAAAGCAATTTGGTGTTTGTGCGCTTTTGTCGCACGTGTCGGAGCTAGGGACTTGCCAAGCACCGTGTGCGAGCCACGAATGGCTGCAAGCACACAACCAAGAAACTAGCAAGCTCAAAACAGGGATACAAACAATGGCGACCTCCCTAAAGCAAAACTAGCATCGCCCCTGGTGCCATGTTTACTACAAGGCCTTCTCCAGGAACCTACTAGCTCACCTTAGGCAAGGCTATCCCCTACCAACCCAGGGCATCGGTCTGGAGTGGAATACTCCTCACCTACCAAGTGTCAATAGGGTGATAGGCCGACATCAAAGCACATAACAAACATACATTGCCATTTTTTGTAGGCCTTTCTTTTTATTTTTTATTTATCTCTTTGGATTTTTGCTCCCAAATTATCATGCGTTCTTACATCCTTACGACAAAGGATGTCTTAGAGGTCAACACACACGGCCAGGTTGTTCAAGCATTAAGATGGTTTTAACCCTAGACCTAAGACAACCATATTCCAAGGTTAACTAAAGACATCATGCAATCCAAGAATATCTAAAGTAAGGTTAAACTCAATTAATGATTTACACTAACACCTTATGCAACTTCAAAAACTAAGTAGTGCTTGACAAATTCCATGTGGTCATGCATTATAGTTCATGCAATTAATTGAACAGTAAAAATGAAAGAGAGTGGGCATGGAAGAATTACACATGTATTTTGGAGATCTCCTTAATTCAATGAGAAATGCCCGTAATTTGATGTAGATATCCATGTATGAACATTGTGGTAGTCCCAGGACTATGAAAGCGAACCCACCTCAAACTTTTCAACCTGTACAATTAACTAACAAAGCACTATACTTCGAGAGGCACATCAGTGGAAAAAATAAGGACTCGTTTAAGGACACAAAACTAGAAACAACTTGAAAACACTAACCTACCTACCGGTCACCACACTACTACTGAGGATCAAGGTAAGAGGATGTTGTAGAGTTTTGGCTGCTGTAGCCCTAAGGCTAAGCCTCTATCCGCATCATCCAAATAAATGAAATCAGCCTCAGTAGTGCCATGAGTCTCATCTGTCCATTCATCATCAGATATATCTTCTTTGTCCTCCCATCCACATAGACTCGTCACACAAGAATGTAACTATGCGAGGATAGTCATCCTGTGGAAAAGTAAAGACTTGGGCTATCGGGGATACGTCCTCTACGGAGTAGGGGTCAGTCGTGGTGGTCAATAGGCAAATTAGCCATTCTAATTCCTCAACATTTCCCTCGTTGGCTAGTACATCTATATGATCCAATTTGGTTTTAATTAGAGGATAGCACATGTGAAATATATGAGAAAGGTACAGATGATACCTCTCACCAAAGGTGGGAGTGGATGAAGTGTGTGATGCTCGTGCATGTGCCATATCTGCAAAAACAGATATAGCATCAGTAGGTTCATGAAGACAGGTCAATCTTGTTTCTATTGTGTGCGGATAACTCTCCTCTTAATGTACTCTTGCTCTTTTTACTATTTTTTGTTTTTCTTTTCTTTTCTTTTTTGTGTATGAAGCTATATATATACATTCCCTCGAATTTGGGAGTTACATGGTCAGGGGAGAAGGTTAGGGAGGAAGCAATAGAATGTCGAACGTGAGTACATGCTTCCCCCATTCCTTGGGTAGATCATTTTTTTTTGCAATGATGTTGTAGCCCCTTGGAACCAATTTATCCAGTGGGTTATAGGTGGTGATGTGGGCAGATAGCCTTTTATGACCCTTGTGGTCACATCAAGTTGCAGAGATGGTAGTGTACGCTCCCATGAACGAACGGAGGATATGGCTTCCGACGATACATTTACAAGGGGAGACGTAGACTCATTGGTTTCTTGGTGGGTATTGACAAGGGTAGGTGTAGAGCATGCAGAAACTTTTATATCAACGTGTGAATGGCATGAGGAGCTAGAAGCGTCCTGTGACTCCCCCCTTCCTGAGCTAGGTGTGGTATCGATTGATATCGTTTGGGAATCCAAACTAGCTCTGGAAGAAGTGGTGTGGAGTACTCCGTTACCTTTCCTTTACCACGGTCTTGAATTGTCGTTGGGGTGGCAACATTTGGCTTACAAGATTTTACAGGCGATGTAGAGGAATTCAGCTTATGTTTAGGGACCCAAATCTGGTCATTCCCTTCGTATTACCCTTGGGTTGCTAATAATATTTTAGGAATCTAACGTGATGTTACCTTGCCTTTTCTAGGGCGGGTAGCTGCTTTCCTACTACGAGGCTTCTTGTCGGAACGAGATTGAGCAGTAGAGGTAGCTGTTAATGAAGCTTTTGGGACCCATTTGTATGTACTCTTCGGTAAAGTAAGCGGAGCCTTGGGGACCAGACTACCTGTCTCCACTCTTCGGTAAAGTAAGCGGAGCCTTGGGGACCACATTGCCTGTCTCCACTCTTGGCGTTGAAGCGTTAGAGGGGTGGCAAACAATCAAAGATGGTGTAGCCACTTGACTTTGTGATTTTTCCTTATCTTGTGTTTTGTCCAGAGTTGATGGCTTAGGTGCGGGACCCTGAGTGGTCAGGCTGAGAGCTGGTTCTTGCGTTGTAACTCGCCTAGTTGCCCAATCAATATTGCACTTGGTGGCTAACACATCGCATGGATTACGTCAGCTATATGGGCCTATTATCATACTGCATACAAAGTGGCTATTAATTGCACACCATTCAAGATGGTACATGGCCAAGAAGGAGTCATGCCATGGGAATTTGTCATTCCTAGTCTTTGTATTGCTACTCAAGAGGGCTGGGATGGTATTCAAGATGGTACATGGCCAAGAAGCAGTCATGCGTGGGAATTTGTCATTCCTAGTCTTTGTATTGCTACTCAAGAGGGCTGGGATGGTAATCCCTTAGTAGAGCATTTGTATATCCTCCCTTGAGCGGTTTGATGAAGAAAGACAATTGGCAGTGTACAATGCCCTTGTAGAAGGATAGAAGGGAAGAAATGGATTGATCGCCACCTGAAAAACAAGGACATCAAAGTTGGGGATAAAGTCCTGATGTATGGAGTACGTAACGAAAAGAAGAAGCTAAAATATGCTGGTAAGGGACCGTACAAAGTATGTGAAATTACCCCACAAGGTACCATCTGAGTGGAGACTCTCGACGGAGTTGAAACCGTTGGATTCCTCAATGGGAGTAAATTCAAAAGATACTATGACCCCCTAAGCCAAGAGGAATTACATGCAATCCATCAGAAGAAGGCAGCTAAAGAACAGGCTGAGCTTTAGAAGATACAAGCGAGAGTTGAAGCTAAAGAACGTCAGCAGCGTGTTAGGCACCACAACGAGAGGCCAACTTGGGGATTACGCAAGCATTTTTCGAGGAGGCACAGGAGGATTCACTAGAATCTGACCCGCCTCTACGATACCCAATTGAGCTACAGGTCCTTACGGGAAGGTGCTATATAATGCATTATTGGATACGAGAGCTCAACACAATTTGCTGTCATATGGACAGCCTTTGTCAGAATAGAGATTAAGGTCTTGTTGGTACTCTCGGCTTGGCCATTCGCTTGCGGATAATAAGGAGTAGATTTATAATGGGATATCATGAAATTTGTTGTGAGCTCCTTAATCACTTCATTTATAAAATGCGTACCATTGTCGCTCACAAGTTCAAAAGGACAAAGGAAGCATGTGACTATATTTTCAAAGAGGAACTTGGCTGTTGTCCTCGCATCTACCTTACGTGTCGCTTTCGCTTCAGCCCATTTGGTCACATAGTCAGTGGCCACAATAATATAGCGAGATTGTGTGTTACGGGCCGCTGGGCTAATTGGACCTACAAAGTCTAAACCCCACTTTTCAAACGGTTGGTTTACTTTAATTGGATGTAGGGGCATCTGATCTTTCCGCTGGGGTTTCTTGTAGCGTTGGCATTCATCACAACCCTTCACAAAAAGTGATGCATCTTGGAACATAGTGGGCCACCAATACCCTGATTGCAATATCTTTCGTGCAATTAAGTCTCTTGAAAAGTGATGCATCTTGGAACATAGTGGGCCACCAATACCCTAATTGGTAATATCTTTCGCGGAGTTAAGTCTCCTGAAAAGTGACCACCGGCTACGCCCATATGTGCCTCTTGCAAAATATATAAATACTCATCCTCTCGGGCACAACGCCTAAGAACGTCATCCTTTCCTCTTTTATAAAGAGTCCCGGCCATTAGGCAATAGGGTTCACATTCCTTGATCAGCTTTCGACCTAGTTATTTACGAAGCTCTTTGGGTGGAGAACCATTAACCAAGAAGTTAACAATCTTCTCACTCCATTCAGGCATTGTCTCCACCATGAACAAGGAAGTGTCAGGTAAGTCATCATCAACTCTCGTAGGAGCTTCACCATTCGGTATGCGAGACAAATGATCAGCCATGACATGTTTTTTGCCAGGTCTCGCAACAACAGTGAAATCAAACTCAAGAAGAATCAACAACCATCGTGTGATTCTTCCTCTCTGGAGCATGGTTTGTTCACCAGATACAACAATGCTTGATGATCCACATAGAAAACAAACTTGGTGGCAAGAAGGTAATAACGACATTTCTTTACTGCATATATCATTACCAACCCTTCTCGCTCCGTAGTGGTGTAGTTCATTTTAGCATCGTTCAACTGGCTGGCGAGTGACTGGCAAAGCTAATGGGGTAGTCTAGTTTATGTTCTCCAGATTGAGTTAGTACACACCCAATAGCAAAGTTTGATGCATCAATATACACATGGAAGATTAAATCCCAGTTAGGCATTCGCAAGATTGGAGCACTCGCCAAGGCCTTCTTTAATAACTCATATGCACGGTCACAATCTCCGGTCCAAATAAACTCGATGAGAAGCTTGTACAATGGTCGAGCTATCTCAGCGAAGAATAAAATAAACCTTAGATAATAACCAACATGGCCAATAAAGCGCTGGACTCCCTTATAGTTGGTGGGTGGGGGCAATTCTAGAATGACCTTGATTTTACTTTCGTCGGTGGAAATCCCATTTTTGGACACTATATGCCCTAGAATAACTCTGTGTTTAACGCAGAATTGGCATTTGAAAGGATTCAATGAGATGCGATATAATCTACACCTTTCAAATATTTTTCATAAACTTATCAAGTGCTCGTCCCAAGAGGAATGAACACAAAGATCATCTAAGAAGGCTTCACAAAAGTCCCTTAGATATTCCTTAAAGGCTGTGTTTATCAATCGTTAGAATGTTGCAGGTGCATTGGTTAAGCCAAAGGCCATGACGCGAAAGGTAAACACTCCAAACTCGGTTATAAAAGCTGTTTTAGCTTGGTCCTCTACTGCAATTGTGATTTGATTATAACCAGAGTACCTATCTAAAAAGCTATAAGCCTCCTTGCCTGCAACTCTTTCAAGCACATGTTCCGAATACGGCAAGGGGTAATGATCTCTTCTGAGTGGCTGCATTAACCTTTTTGAGATCAACGCACACTCTGAGTTTCCCATTCTTCTTTGGTACAATGACTATTGGAGAAACCCATTCTGAGTGCTCAATAGGGTATATGAATCCACATTTTATAAGCTGTACAATCTTTGCATACTTAGGATTCATTGGGTAGGGACGTTGCTAGACTGGTTTAGTAGAGCTATTCATTAGAATTGTGTGTTGCACCATAGAGGGTGGAACACCCTTCATATCATGGTATGTCCAAGCAAATATGTCCTTGAATTCTTTAAGAAGCTTCTTAAGTGGAGCTTCTTAATAAGAAGCATCTTAAGTGTAGCTTCTTCTGTCTTAAGTGTAGCTTCTTAAGAAGCATCTTAAGTGTAGCTTCTTCCATCTTGGTGAGGTCTTGAGCAATAAAAACTGGTTTAGACTCCTCACCTAGATCTGCTAGTTCTATCTCCTTAACTACCGCCGAGCCATCGTAGACATCGCTACTCCCATTGGTAGGCATTCATTGGGCTTTTGTGTAGACGACTTTACGTTCCCCCGTGGTAAAAGATTTGAAATACTTGGGTGCAGGGTGTAAGTCTACCGGTTCTTGTTGTGCCATGCGTTTTTCTTTAAATTCCGCTTCCTTTTGTTGCTGAGCTAACTCTCGATTTTGACACCTTCTCGCAATACGACTTAGCTTCGCCTTCTTGCAGTACGACTTAGCTTCGCCTTCTCGCAGTACGACATAGCTTTGGTTTCTCTTCGATTTCTAATTGGGTGATGTCCTGAGGTTGCGGACTACACCACATGACACTATGGAGGTATTCTCCCCAATTATCCATTAACTTCCGATGAGCGTCATATGCTCCTACATAACTAAGCCATTCTGTAGTGGATCTCTCTTTGTTTATTCTAGCTCGTACATTAGCTCGATAGTGTTGTCGCTTATGTCCCATTTTCTTCTTACTTACTTTCTGATTTTTGTTTATATCATATTCAGACTCACTTGATCGATCTTCACTTGTGTCCCCCTCACTCTCGGATGAACTGCAAAGGATGAACTGCAAGAGGTTACTGTCCTAGGCCTTGAGCATGTGGCTTCCACACTTGGGTGAATATTTAATTCATACCCCCTATCAGCCTCAGAGTCAGTTTCTTCTTGAGATTTAGACTCGGAGTCGCATTGGTCAGATTTTTTGCTACTTTTAGTGTCTAGGGAGTTTGCCACTTTCTTGCCCATCAAAAGTCAAGTGCATAACACCTATCATGTTTACTGGCACTAATGGTGGCATATCTTGCCTCTTAGGTGTTACCCAACTTGTGCCTCTATTTTCCCATATGTCTATGGTTGCCGCTAGGTGTACCCAATCTACGTTATCTGACTCGGTCATGCCCGGTAGGACATCCATATAAGGAGAATCTTCCCCATCATCGGTCTCTTTTTTGCATGTATAGCAATACTTTAATGGGGCTAAGTGAATAGTGGTATCCGATCGATTATCAATGATAACCTTGCTTCCTACGACCATTCTCAAGATCAACTTGAATGACAGAGTCCTGGAATTGTAAGTAGACATGGTTTTTCGACCAGTCATGCACCATTTATGCTTCCCTCATGAAAGGACATCCTAAGATTATTTGATATGACATAGGATGCCCAGAGAAATCCATTACAATGAAGGTATGCCTTACCTTGTATCCCAGAACCTTGATCTTAAGGTCCCTTAGCATTTCAATAGGTTTAGCTATAGTTCCGTTTGCCATCTTAACCACTATGTTTGTGACTTCTAGGTGAGGTCTTCCCATAGATTCCCCACAGTTTTTAGTCACAATGCTCACTCCAGCACCACCATCAAGGATTTCCCTTAGAGTTAATCCCTTGGTAGTAATGGGGAGGGTTGCATTAGATTCGTCACCTTCAAAGTACTGTCCCAACTTGTTAATAGGTATTTCAACGACCGAGTCTTCATCTAGTTGGGGGCTGTAGATCCAAATGTTCCTCCACATCTTGAAGCGTGTCGGGTCTATCCATATTTGCAAAATGTGGTAACCCCACCTTCAGTTCTCCATTGAGAAATACTCGAACAGCTAAGAATAGCTCAGGATCTCTGTATAACTTGGATATGATCGTGGTTCTGATTTCAAAGGACATGAAATCCATTAGTTTGGACACATTCAACGGTACTTTTTGAGATATCGGCCCTTGACTGGGGACTGATGAAGATGGAATCACTTCCTCTTCGATGGGGTCAGGCATTCCCTCACTAAACATTCTTTCAAGCAAGGAGGGTGTCTGCCCACTTCCTGATGTCCTAGCCTCACTTTCTTCCTGAATGATACTAGGTATAGCTAACAGTTTATGGCTCCTGTGAGGCGGAACTTGTGTAGGAAACACTGTGTTGGGATCTTGATTTTTCTAGGTTCTGGCTCTAGTTCTCTTTGTGTTTCTTCCACCAAACCCCTTAAGTGTTGCACTCGTTCAATCTCCTCTACTGGGTTTAGGTAAGTCCCAATATTTTTCTTGAGGGTTTTTGGCCCACGTGGCTTGTCTTTGAGAGTCTCAATCAGTCTGGGTAGCTGAGAGGGCATTAGCTGACTTGGTTGTGGGGCAGGAGGAGTTTCCTTTTGTTTCCCTTGATTTATGTCTTTGCTTGATTCCCCTTCGTTGCGCTCCCGAGCGACGAGTGGGTTCCTTCCTTAAAGTAGTGGCTTTGGTCTCCATGGTTTCTATTGAATCAGAATCATCTTCAAGATCATTCATATACACAGGGTCGTCTCCTATCCCTATATTAGTCTTTGAACTAGGTTTGGAGCTTGTGGCATTAAGCGATCTCTTCCATTGCGTTTTTTTTCTTTGCTCGAGCAATTGATGCAATATCCCTCTCTTCAAGAATGTAGTTTTGATTTTGAAGCGTTGATCGTGTGACTACATTTGCAGGTACAACAGGTGTGGTTCCTAGTGCCTCATTAGTGACCTCAACCAAATTCAATGGCGTAATCTTGGGCGCACTTGGATTATGTGGACATTGAGCAATCAAATGATCTATGCCACAACGATTACATGTAAGTACCGGCATTCCCGACGTGCTCCCTTGATTTGGTTGCATTTGAGTAGCGATCTTCTGTAGCCTATTAGGGCACTCCGCTACACGATGCGGTCCACCACAATCGTAGCATTGAAGAGGTGGTCTCCTCGCAAAGGTATTAAGGTTTTACTCTCTTGTGGGTGAGAGCAGTCGCTTGATATACAGGCTTGACTTGCCCGAAATGATCCTCCATGTAGTACTGGGTAGTCATTTCAAACGTATCAATCCCATATGGAACAGTGGGGTCTATATCCTCTTCATAATCCCCACATGCACTATGTGACTCAACCCATCTGGTTTATAGGGGTAACCCTCCGATGATGCGGAGGTTGTGGTCCTAGCAGCACTGGTGGTGGTAATGGCACAGGACTAAATTTGGGTTCCCGAAAACTATGTGTTGTGATGGTTTCTCAACAGATGGTGCAACAATCAGTGCGAGCACTTGAGGTGTGTTTGACCAGGCCAGTGGTGCCTGATTTGCTAACATACGCTTAAGTACTAGGCAATCCTTAGATTGATGGCCATACTTACCACATGTATTGCAAGTTCCATTGAATTTAACTCTGAATGTGGGACATTCACTCGTGCTATATGGTCCTAAGCAAACCGAACACCATTGTTGCTCTCTTCTTGGGTACATATGGCTATTTTGAGGAGCTCGATTACCCCTAAAGTATTCTTGGAGAGCCTTAGTAAGGTCAGCTATAGACATTTCGGATATCTTGGTGGACTCCTTGGCAATAGGTTTTACAGTCATTGACTCATGCCCAGATACTTGCGAACTAACAGACTTTGTCTCTGAAGACACCTTTTTACCTGTCATCAAGTTGTCTTCTAACTAGATTGCATTCGCAGTGACTGCTTCCCACGTCGTAAGACCTCTAATGACTAGACCATTGTATATGTTCTCGTGGCATAATCCTCGGATAAATCTATCAAGAAGTTGGTTGTGATTGAAGCGCTCATCTCGGGAGTACAACGAGAATTTAGATGCTTTAGTCAACTTATAAAGTCTCTCACTGACTCTCCTTCCTCGCATTCAGCTTTTTGGAGTTGAGATGCTACACCCCAAAGCACACACTCACGTATGTATTCTTTCAAGAACAATCTCTTTTGAGAGTGGGATAGTGAGTACGCTCTTCAACCCTTAAAGTTCGATACCAATCTTCGGCTTTTCCACTCAAGGTTAAGCCTAAGGCATTACACTTATGTAGCTCACTGTGCTTTTCCAAGGAATCACACACGTGTTCAAAAACTTCAATGTGCTTCCTAACATCTTCGTTTACCACTGAAGTTCTGAGTGAGCTTGGCAACTTGTACCGCCTTGCTTCTAGGCTCTCTCTCAGGTATGCCATGCATGTTTTCCGTAATAGATCGTCCGATCGTTTGAGCAAACACTGCTAGATCACCTAAGTGAGCAGGCATAGCTGGTGGAGGCACTTCTGGGATGGCCTTGTTAATAGGAGTTGGCATTGGTCTTGGTATGTATGCAGCTGACGCAAGATATGATATGTGACTAGGCATAGCTCCTCTTGGATAAGGGTTCTAATAAGGCATTCGTGCAACATACGCATAACAGGAGGCATAGGAGCTACATGAGCATGAGTAGCGATAGGTACATATGGTCGATATGCAGTGGTACGCACTGTTGTAGGTACTGTACCACTAGGTAGCGGTGTTGTACTAACTACAGTGGTAAACGGGTGCACTTTTCGTCATGCTCATCATCGGAGTAGGCATTGTGGATTCCCTAATGGAAAGTTGAGCCAAAGTTGGAAAGCTAAAGTTACTGCTCGTGGGCTCAACCTGCATTGAGACTCCAGGCGAAACAACATACGAAGGATCTCCGGGACTCACCAATTGCGACAGGGTTGGTTGTTTAGCCTTGCCCGTATCCAAAAATCTCATAGGGCCAATTGAAACTAGGTTCACTCCCCTATTCTGCCTCTCAAATTGGATAATTCTATGGATAACTTCACATATCATTTGTTGTTGTGTTCATCTAGATTGGTGACACTAGATGTAGATCGTATGACTTCTAACCAACCTACATGGTATGTGTAACCCGTGTATAGGTCAGTCAGAGTCTCCGTGTGTAGGTCATATTCTCAATTTTCATTGAGAAATATCCCATCTAAACTTGGCGTGCCAAAAGGTTCTCTTGAAGTGGACGCAATGTCACTTCTTGTGGTTTGACTTCTAGGGGCCTCTAGTTTAGGAAGAGCGTCAGAAGGTGGTAGCTCAGTACGGCCTTCATTACATAAAGTGGGTAGAATATCCACATGGAGACTCTTTGGGAGAGCAGGGTCTACATGAGATGTGAATGGCGAATCTACTTCCCCACCTCCTTCGTTTACTTCACTTGTCTCGCAGGTTCAGAGCGCATAGCTCTACTAAAAGTCTCTATTAGACGACTAAACATGCTAGATCTGGGTTGTGGGGCCCAAACTGGCACGTTTTGGCTTGCTTCCTCAGAGTTCTGGGTAGGATGCCCTTCCATGACTTCAGAGTCAGAGGACGAGTCACTAGCCGCTATTCGTGGATCTTGGGTTGCACTTCCTTGGGTTCCAACTGAAGGCTAAGATGCTAACGTGGAGGGATGGTGTGAGCCTGCATAAACTGAAATGCTTTCTAGTTGCTTAGACTCTAGCACCCGACCAGAGCGTAGATGCATGTGACGTGGATATCCTACGGGCATTGGTAACTACCCTTGAAGCCCGTACAAGTGGTTTCTCAGGTGTTTCGCACCCCGTTTTTACTTGTTTTTGTCTTGTTTTCAACCCGTTTTTACCCCCTTACTTATGGTCGAAACTGGACTAAGGCGTGTGATAGCTCAAGACAAGCATATCGTTCAAGGGGTCCTAGCGTGCTTTACAGCACAGTGTTCGCCTATCCGGAGCTCCCATGGCCCTTTCAGAACACTCTATTTGTGCCTAGGTGTGAGGCTTAAATTAGAAAGTCCAAGGGTGCCTGTGGTGGGGAGAAAGGTGAAGGCTTTGTCCCACATGCCCACTCCACTCCTTTTGGGGTAATCCAAAAATAGAGCTTCACTCCCCTTAAGCTTTCACTTGAGAGAATGCTATGGAGGCTCACTCTCCTATATATATATATATATATATATCAAAAGATCGAAGCCGGGGTCGGGATCGATTGGGGGTTTTTTCTTTTCATTTTTTTTTCAATCAAAAATTTCTTTCCACGCGGGTCGGGTGGGTTGGGTTGATTTAATTTTTTTTATTTTATTTTATTTTTAAATTAATTTTTATTTATTTATTTATTTATTTTGTGAAAAATATTAAAAATCTTAAGGATAATGTTTTAGCTCATGTACACCTAGGGCTGGCTGCTTGCTGCCATAGTACCTGCGCGGGCTGCCAACACAGCGCGCAGCAGCTCTTCTACCATCTGTCTACACGCGTGCACGCACACACCAACACACAGAGAATGAGAGGTTTTAGGTTACATTTAACTTTTATATGTGAGAGGTTTTAGGTTACATTTAACTTTTATATGTGACCTGGCTGTTCACACATGGGCGCCCACACATGGCCGGCCGATCCTAACCCTTATCCTGATGAAATTCGAGGTGCGCCTCTCATCGGCGATCACCCAATCCCCTTACCCTTTACATGTGGTGCTGACAAGCCCGGCCCATGACTCAGAATACGTAAAATAATTATATGACGTAAAAAGTAATACGTCTCAATGTCCGCCATAGGTTAATAGTGTTGATACTTAGTGTGTTGAGTTTGAATACCAAAAATGGGATCTAAGGAGGATCAAAGCACATCAATGACACCACAGCTAATTATGAGATAATGATACTCTAATTATAATTGAGCATACACAATGGTAAAAAACATAATAAAGACTCTAATATCATAGGAAATTCACCATCAAATGAGCAGCTTGGGATTACGTAATTTATAGGCTCATAGAGAGCATCTAGATCCACTAATTTATCTCCATCAAATCACTCCATCTTTATTGTCCATCTCGATTATCTCAATCATACGATTTTCATCCTATAATATCTCAATTACGTGAATTCTCTCTAGCTTCTCACGTTCTACGATGTCAAACAAAAACATAGCCTTTGACACAATCATCCTTTGACTGCACACACCAAACTATTTGGCATTGAAATTTAAACCCAAATTTCAACACACCCCCTCTATGAAAAATTGGGCATGGCCTCAACTATGTGCTACATGCATAGGGCCACCACCCTAGTACATGAATAGTGGCCACTAGAGCTTGTACACAACTTGGGAATCCTCTCTTTTTCGACTCAATTGGTATTCACCCATTCTCGCCAAGCTTTGAGTCAATGGTTGCCATCCCAAACAATGAACATCTTGCCAACCATGTGTTTCCATCCTTTGGTCTCCTCTAATATCATGTCAAATTCACGTGACAATGATAGATCGTGGCCGATTGCACTTCAACAGTCGAATGGAATGGGGGCTTTGTTTGGGAATCCCTCTGAGACAATGAATGCCGCCATTATCGATTGGTACTTGCTCTCCTCAATGGTTCTGATTAGCCCCTTGACAGAATCCTTGTTCGTGCGAATTGCTGGGTTTGCAAGGAGGCAACAAAGTGGCACTCTAGGAAGGCGGTTTTGGTTGTCAACCAAGTGGTTCTCCACCCAATTCATAGAGATGTGTTGATCAACCACTTGGCCAAAACTCTCTTTCACAAACTCCTCTTCTTCTACAATCATGGCACTACTAGTGGCCACACGATTGTCGACGGTCGTTGAAGAACCAACTTCCATAGTCAACTACAATTGTGAGGTGTTTGTCACCTCGCTTGATGTGGCCACTTGTGATATGCCCACATATTGCAAGAGAATGATCTCATCTTGCGATATCCGCCGGTGAACCCTTTCGATTTGCAGACGAGTCCGTGGAGGCTCTTGAATATGCATCCGTATTACCATCAATACTTCTTAAATTAGTCTCTTGTTATTCAACATGTGATGCAATTATCTTAAATTAGTATTTAACCTGCATTAATTTTTTATTCCAATTACATGTGATGCTAGTGGAATTGTTATCCTATCTATATGAAGTCTACCTGGAGAAGTTTGATGATTGAGAACTCTTCCTTCAACGTTGAGGGCAAGTGAGGACCGTTATTGCTTGAGGGCATTCCAACCATTGAGACCGCTTCCAACTATTGAGGCGCGCTTGTTGAGAGAGAAAGGATGTCTCTTTGTGGTGGGAGAGAGAGATCTCGACTCTGTGGGAGGAGTTGAGAGAGAGAGAGAGAGAGAGATGGCAGCTACTATTGATGAGGGGTTAAGAGAGATGGCAGCTATTGAGGGGTTAAGAGAGAGAGGGGGAGCGAGGGTGAGAGGAGGGAGAGCAAGAGAGGGGGACAAGAGGGGGAGAGAGCGAGGGAGATAGGGCAAGCAAGGGGGAGAAGAGGGGGAACGAGGGAGAGAGAGAGGCTATTGTGGGGAAGAGGGGGAGCGAGAGAGAGAGAGAGGTTGTTGAGGGCTCTTTTGTGAGCCCTCAACGATTGCTGTGCAACGGCTTACTAGTCATTGCACAGCTGCCCACGTGGCCAACCACGTGGCCTGTGTGGCCTTTGCCGCGTGTCACATGGCCACGCGGCTAGCCTACATGGCCTGTGTGGCCCGCATGTGGGCATTACATGTGGCATCACCATGTGGGCAGTCCCTGTGGACTGGCCAGGTGTAATACTCGAGCGTGGGCATTACACTTGGCCACGCCACGTGTAATGCCTGCGCTCGGGCATTACACATGGCTGAGCTACATATACTAAACAATCCACGTGGACTGTTTAGTCCACGTGGTTTGCCGCATAGATGCATGCATCTACGTGGTGATGCCACCACGTGTAATGCCCGCGCTTGGGCATTACACATGGCATTTCCATGTGTATAAGCATGTCCACGTGGTGAGCTATTGGCTCGCCATGTGGATTGTCGAGATCATGTGGCACACTACAGTGTGCCACGTGGCCTATAAAGCACACGTGGCACCATCTAATTGGTGCCACATGTGCCAAGCGTGGCACCCACATGGACTGGGCCATTGCACAGTCCACGTAGACACCACATGTAGTGCGTCGTGCACATGATGCCACATTCATGGCGCACTACACGTGGCTACCATGTGTAGTGTCCACACTCGAGCATTACACATGGCAGACATGTGTTAGGCCCACGATATTAGGCCTAACACGTGGCAGCCATGTGCCACTTCCTTGCCCTCCCTCTCGACCCTCTTCTCAACCCTCTCAACCCTTACAAGGCCCTCTCGGCACTCTTCTCGATGCTCTCAGCCCTCTCGGCCCTCCTCAAGCGCCCACTCCACCTCCTCTCACGCCCTCCTTAAGCATCCCGTCCACCTTGAACTCTATCAAACCTCCCTCTTCAAGCACCCCTTCCTCAAGCGCCTCCTCATCCCACGCCTTCCTGAAGCTCCTCCTCAGCTCCTCCCAAGTGCCCACTTCTGTGTTTATTTACGCGTCATGACCACGCCATTGTTAGACGAGCTTACCATGGAGTGTATCATCTTGCAAGGATACATGGTGCTTGATGAGATGTACAAGAATGACTCAATCAATCCTGACTTATACCAAGTTAGAGAGATTTCGAGGAGTTTATTATTAGAATTGAAGCAAATAATCAAATGAAAGGAGAACAACCTGGCAACGATAGATATTTTTGAGCTCAGAATAGCAAGCGCAATTGCTTATTGGAGGACATACAGAGTCATTAACGATGAGAACGAGCAATTAATTAGGAATACGGCCCAATCAATTGTTGCCTGTTGTAGAAACTTATGAGTGTGTTTCCTACTAAGTTTTGAGGTTTGTAATAATGTTGGCATTACTTCGTAATGCAACTTCTTTGATGTAGAAACTTCATAATCCAACTTCATAGTACCAACTTCTTTAATGTATTTGTCGATTTTTTTAGATGGTTATGTTTTTTGATGTTCATCTTGTAAACCATGATGAAGGAGCACAAAGAGAAATAGGAGAGAGATGATTGGATGCTAATTTTGGAAGAAAAAAATTTAATATATATTTATTTTTTAGACTTTTTTATATTTTTTAAAAATAATAAAAAAATAATTAAATTATAACGGTCTAATTAAAAATGGCCAACTTTTTTACGGGCCTGAATCACCATTCAGTACTTGTGTACTCCCTACCTATTGTACCATTCTTTTTTGTTCTTGTGTACTTCATTTTAGCTTCTCTTTACAATGAGTTGTACAATCACATTCCCATCTTCTAAGAAAGAACTGAGTTTCATCAATGGACAGATTGTGGCGAGTGCAAAGTCTTTACATGAGCAAGTAGCTCCCCGCTCATTTTGTGGATTGCAAGCCCTAGTAAGTATTGGGACCCAAGAGTTGCACATCCCTCTCAAGGCAACCTCTAATCATGAGGGAGAGGAGTTCTACATACTTGAGGACTCTCTATTAGCCGGTAATAGTTGATTCTTCATTGAAGTCAAACCCAAAACCAATAGCCATCTTAGACAGTCCACCAACTCTGAAGAATGTGATAGATTTTTGTAGTCCCTTTCAAGATAACAAGAGCACCAATGCATCAGGCTCATCCAGTGTTGCAAGAGGACAAGGTAAGAGCATTTTAGAATACCTTTTTAGCATGAAGAAGGGAAACACAGTAACAAAGATTTTGCTAAATGTAAAAGATGTTATCAAGGCCGTGGACATTCCTAGACAATACAATGGTGATATTGCATTTGAGTTCCCACACCGACCATGGGAACATGCCCAAGAATGAACTCCATGGAGCATAAGTATGATCTCCACTGGTGGTCAAAGCCGCAAACCTCTAACATTGCCTTCCCTAGAGTATGTCGAGCGAAGCCATTGTCTAGGTAGTTTGAAGTGTGTTAATGAACTTTGCTCACGTTTAAAGAACCACAAGGTGTCAAATACGTCACATTTTAGGCACCAACAACTAGAGAGGAGTTTAGCAATGCATTTGGGAAGCTCCTTTACCATTACTGCTCAGTTCCATCGATGTGCATTGCTACATGTAATTGCTACATCTATTATGTGATGCCTTCCGATGAGATGATGAGCAAATTAATGATACACATCGGCACTCATCAACATAATATACATGAAGGCACATCAAAGGCACTAACTGATAGGACCAGGCAAATGGTGTCCAGGGTGCTAGGGGTGGATCGTAATGCTGAGGCAAGAAAGGTTCAAATGTGTGTGGCAAAAGAAATTGTCATGGCAGCACTAGTGCAATAAGGTGGTTCCTCACATTTTATTGGGGAACAAGAGTTCATCAACATTGCAGAGAGGAGATGGGACCACTAGTGGAAGACAACTGGTAGGCTAATTTGGTTGGAAAATTGGTAGGTGTTAAATAGTTATTAAATCTTGATAAGATGCATTGTAATATTTGAACAAATTTTTTTTAAAAGGTTTTGGAGGTCAGTCAACTGTAGCTTGTTGGCAAGGCCCTTCAAAGGAGAGTTTTGGGCTTGGATGCACTTTTGAAGCTGAAAGCAAGAGTACACTTACGACTTCTTCCAGGAAGCACGTTCCTAGGTCAAGGGTCCTCAGGTGAGAAGTGCTATGTTTTCAAGATGTCCACCATTGGACCTGCTTCAGGGTTGGATTTGGTGAATAGAATGCGATGGACCGGCTCTCGTGACTTGCGACATGCGTGGAGGATATAGTTCGACCACACCCAACAAACATCAAATTAGGTGACCATGGCTTGTCCTGTATTTGATCCAAGGTAAAAAAAATTACCAATGTAGAGTATTTAGGTGGTTAGAGCAAGCTAATTGTACAACCTCTTAAATGACTATCGTTTTTGATAAAAAACAGAAGCAGGAAGGAGCACACACAAGAGAAGCAAACCCTAATCCATATCCATCAATCATAAAGAAGGAGAGAAGCAATAGTCACCATCTCTCTCACACACTCAAAGGAGGCAACAACATCGTGTTATGTCCACACTACAAAGTAAACCTAATGTAATGTCCACACCACACATGACCAGCTGGACGCGGTCATAAACACACCACACGATATCTATCTACCATACTGTCACTCTGTCAGCACCCATGTGCTATCCTCCAGCTGTATACGAGCTTGACATTTCAACACTCCCCCTCAAGCTCGACATGTCCATCTCTAGGACTCCCAATCTAGTACGAAAATACTCGAACTTATCCGTACCAAGTGCTTTGGTAAAGATATCTGCAACCTGCTCATCTGTCTGCACATATGTCAAATCAACATGCCCATCTAGCACTTTCTCTCTGATGAAGTGATAGTGGACCTCAATATGTTTGGTCCTGGCATGATAAATTGGGTTGCTAGCAAGCTGAATACTACTCATGTTGTCACAATGAATGACAACTCTCATATCACTCTGTAACCTGACATCATCTAGCAACTTCTTCAACCACATAGCCTCACATGCAGCTATGGCTGCTCCACGATACTCTGCCTCTGTGGTAGATAAAGCAACTGTAGGTTGCTTTTTACTGCTCCAACTCACAGCTCCACTACCAAGGCTGAAAACATAGCCACTGGTAGACCTCCTGTCATATGCACTACTGGCCCAATCTGCATCTGTATATCCATAGACATGCATGTCTTTTCCTGCCTCATAGAAAAGACCATAATGCACGGTAGTTTTGACGTATCTCAGAATACGTCTCACAGCATCCAAGTGAGGTTTACGAGGACTCTGCATAAACTGACTCACCAAACCAACTGCATAACTGAGATCTGGCCTCGTAATGGTCATGTAGATAAGGCTACCAACCATTTTCCTGTACATGGTGATATCATCAAGCTCATCACCCAAATCAGCCCTAAGCTTCATGTTTTGCTCTAATGGTGTCAACATTGGTTTGCATGCTGTCATACCATACTTTGCCAGCATGTCAAGTGCATATTGCCTTTGCACCAACCATATACCCTTGCTTGTTCTAATCACCTCAATGCCAAGAAAGAACCTTAAATCACCAAGGTCTTTCATATCAAACTCTTTGCATAAAGAGGCCTTAACCTCATCAATGCCTTTCCCACAATCACCTGTGATAATCAAATCATCAACATAAATGACTATCATCACGATACCATCATGTGTCTTCTTCACATAAAGTGAAGAGTCTGCATTTCCAACCACAAATCCAATACTGACAAGATATCTGCTGATCTTGTCACTCCAAGCACGAGGTGCTTGCTTCAAACCATAGATTGCTTTCTTTAACCTGCAAACAAAAGTCGGATATTTTGGATGTACATATCCTTCTGGCTGTTCCATGTACACCTCTTCTTGTAGTTCACCATTCAAGAAAGCATTTTTTACATCCATTTGATGTAAAGCCCAACCTTTTTGTGCTGCTAGTGCAATGATAGACCTCACTGTAGCCATCTTAGCCACTGGGCTGAAAGTTTCATCATAATCAAGACCATAAGTTTGTGCATATCCTTTAGCGACCAGCCTTGCCTTATGTCTCTCTAGGCTGCCATCTGACTTGCACTTTACCTTATACACCCATTTGCAACCAATTGCATTCTTTCCTTGAGGTAACTCAGCCAATTCCCATGTATCATTTTTGTCCAAAGCATCCATCTCTTCATCCATGGCTTTCTCCCATACATGCTCTCCAATAGCCTCTGTATAGCATGTAGGTTCCACATGCTTTACCATAGATGTCATGTATGCATAGTGCATAGCAAAATCTCGATATGTCAATCTTTCAACTGGATATCTGACTCTCTGGGATCTCCGCAATGCATGCGGGTCACTCTGTACACCTGTAACTCTAGCATGTGGTGGCACATATCTGTCCTGCCTAGCACCAGGTGTGCGTAAAACAGGTATGCCGAGCTCCTCATCCAAACTCTCAGAACTAGATGACTCATAACCTGTGATTCCAATTCCTTCAACTTTCTTCTTGCCTTTATCCATAGCACTACTCCCAGTGCTCACACTTTCATGCCTCAAACGTCCTGACCATGGACGTACACTGCTACTCTCAGCTTCTGCTACTGGCCCAGACATAGTAGTAGAACTAGAACTTGCTTGTGATGGCAAGTTCACAGGCACATTAGCCTCAAGTGAGTCAATAACTCCCTCATCTTTTGCTTTGTACCAACTAGCAAGCTCATCAAACACCACATCTCGTGAGATGACTACTTGTCTAGTTTGAGGGTTATAACATTTGTAGGCCTTTCGATCCTGTGCATATCCAACAAATACACATTTCTCTGCCTTAGGATCCAACTTCCGTCTTCTTTCGTCAGGCACATGGACATAAGCTACGCATCTAAAGACTTTGAGATGTCCAATGTCTGGCCTGTAACCTGTAAGCCGCATCTCTGGCGTGCTTCCATGAATGGCTACTGTAGGTGTTTTGTTCAGGATATACACTGCAGTAGCACATGCTTCTGCCCAATAGTAGTCTGGCATGCTCTTTTCATTGAGCATTGCCCTTGCCACTTCACATATGACTCGATTCTTTCTCTCAGCCACACCATTCTGCTGAGGTGTATACCTGCATGTCAACTGTCTTCTTATCCCATGCTTCCGCAAGAAATGCTCAAAAGCTTTTGAGGTGTATTCACCACCTCCATCTGTTCTCAAACATTTAATCCAACAGCCATATTGCTTTTCTACAAGAGCCTTGAAATCCATGAATTTTTCCAACACTTCACTCTTCTCTCTCAGAAAGTATATCCATGTCATCTTGCTGAAATCGTCTATAAATGTCACATAGTATAGATTGCCTTTGATAGATGGATTTTGTGCAGGGCCCCATACATCACTGTGTACTATCTCAAGTGGCCTGTTACTCATATTTCCTTCTCTAGGAAATCTCAACCTTGCCTGCTTTCCAAACTGACAGGCTTCACAAACATGCATATGTCCATCATATTTGAATCTAGGCAATCCACTGACAATGCCTCTTGTTTGCATGTTCTTTAATCTCTGTATATTGACATGTCCAATCCTCTTGTGCCACATGTCAATGTCCTGCACAATCCCATTGCTCTTTGAAAACATGGCTGAGCTCAATTTTGGTATGCCTGCATCCAATTTGAACAACCTTCCTTCCTTCTTGCCCTTGGCAATCAATCTACAACCATGCTTAAAGTCTTCCACAAAACAGCCATTCTCATTGAATCTTACTTGTAGTCCCTGCTCAACCATTTGGCCTACTGATGCCAAATTCTTTGTAATGGATGGTACATATAGTACCTCTGACATATTTTTCACATTTCCATCATGCATCCTCAAAGGCACACTGCCAACATGTGTTATAAGATGCTGAGTATCATCTCCTGTGACCACATAACCATTTGTATCCAATGGTTGCATCTTCTCAAACCACTCACCATGACATGTCATGTGGTTTGAGGCACCTGAATCCATATACCATGACTCATCTCCAGCATTCTGAGAATCCATTGTCCCCATAATGTGCTTCATCGCAAAAAGATGATTTGAACTCCCATCATTGTTACTGGTAGATGCATAATTTCCATGTTGTGGTCTTCCATTCCTCACATCATTCTGCTTTTTGTAACAATCTTTTGCCATATGTCCAAGTTTGCCATAATAGTGACATTCAATCCCATTCAAATTTTGTTGAGGACCTTGCCATCGTCCTCTACCACGAGCACCTGTTCCAACTCTCCCCCTATGGGATTGAAATCCACGACCTCCACGTGATCCAAATGATGACTGTGAATTCTGAAAATTCTGATTTGATTGCCTGTCATTCCAACCACGTCCTCCACGGCCTCGAGGGGTAAATCTCCCCCTGCCTCGAAAGCCTCTAGATGAGTAAAAAGCCTGATTCCTTGCATGCTCATCATTGCTCGACGAGGATGCACCACCTGTAAGACTCATACCACCAAGTCCAAGCTTCAATTCTTCCACAATGAGCAATGACACAAGCTCATTAAAGTCTGGCATTCCTCCCAACCTTACTGAGATGGAAGTGTCAAAAGATTTGTATTCTTTGCCTAAACCACGCAATGTGAGAGCAACCAAATCATCATCATCCATTGGGGCATGGATTGATGACAAGGAATCTGCATAACCCTTGATTTCCTGAACATACTCATGTATACTCCTATTCCTTCGTGTTACACTGTGAATCTGTTGCTTTAGTTGAACCTTCCTTGCACCAGTGTCTGTCACATACATTCGGCACAATATACCCCATGCTTCTTTCGGTGTATCTGCATCTTGGATGTGAATAAGCAAGGCATCTGTTACACATATGGAAAAATAATGCAACACTTTCGAAGACCACTCTACCCATTGCTTGTGAGCCACCAACTGAGCATTATTTGGTTGAGGAGGTAGGTATGGCTCTGGATCTTCATCCGATACAAGGCTCCACAATCCTTTGCCTTTCAAAAAACTCTTCATTCGAAACTTCCACGCTTGGAAGTTAGTTCTGTCAAGCTTCTCTCCAACAATTTGTATTGGGCCATCTCTCATTTTGAATACCTGTGATGTACCCTGATGTAACACTCTTCCCGATGCTTTCCAAAGCTCCAAATGATTATGAACCAAGCTCAATATGTGCTATACATATGCATTCACACCACAAATGACTTCATGTTGCATAAGAACTTCATTTGTATCATCAAAATTGAAAAAGGGTAAAGTTGAATTTTTTGGTTTTTTCTCGCCAGTAACCAGTCAAGATTATGCTCTAAATCCTTCAAATCTTGTCCAAATTCAATGATTAAACTTGCATTGGCTTCCCAACACATTGCTCCAACATATCCTAGAAGGGTTTGATCAAATTCTTCAAGGTGAATGAGAACCACCAATTTTTGTAGCTCCCTGGTTTGCCTTTTTCTGCATCTGTCAGGTACCACCTCTCACTAAAAGTGCTCTATCTCCTTCAAATATTATCCAAATTTAAAACTTTTTGAATCAAAAGTTTAGCAACACCTTGCTCCTTGCTTGTACCAAAGGAATTATTCCAATTCTCAACAGGTAGAGATTAATGCTTGCATTAGTGAAGCTCTGTTTTTGCAACACATTTCTGTAATTTTGCTAATGACTGGTTATTGAGTTGAATGAGCTCCAAATCCTTCAAGTAAGCTTCCCAAATGTTAATGTCAGCTCCAAACAAGTATTTTCTAAGCTCCAAGTGACTTCAACCTCATGAAAAGACCTTGTAATGATCAAATAGGATTGAATATGATGAAAACTATCCAGAATCTGCTCCAGAATGCGCCGCCTGCTCCTGGGGCCTGTAGAGAAGGGGTTTTTCACAATTGAGTTGATAAGCTTCTTAGCAATGACCTAATGCATCATGGGTATGAGGGGTTTGGCTCAATTTTGCTTCAATCTTCCGCATTCGATCCTCCACCAGGCATATGTTCTCTGTTTTTGTAGAGTCCAAAAAACCAAAATTTTTTTCTTCACAAATTGCCTGTAATGCATCAATTTTCCATGCAATGACTTGCCCCAAAGTTGCTAATACATGTGTTCATTCACAATACATGAGAGCCTCAGTGTTTGCTTTGCATTTGATCCAATACATTTGCCAAGACACACTCCTTCATAAGCTTTCCATTAAAGCTTCAAAAACAGAAATTTTCTGCTTGCTTTTGCACCTTTAATCTTCTCTTACACTTGCTCTTGATACCTGCAATCCGCAGAGGGGGTCTTGCTACACTTACCAGTGGTCCTTAGCTCTCAGATCTGATGCCGATGTGTGCTCCACAGCTTCTCCTTTGCTCCAAGCTCCAATGGCTTCCTTCACAGCTTTTTCTTCTTCTTCCCTCTTCTCTCACTCACTCTCACAACACAGCTAATGAGCTCTAGGCTCTGATACCATGATAAAAAATAGAAGCAGGAAGGACCACACAAGAGAAGCAAACCCTAATCCATATCCATCAATCATAAAGAAGGAGAGAAGCAATAGTCACCATCTCTCTCACACACTCAAAGGAGGACACAACATCGTGTTATGTCCACACTACAAAGTAAACCTAATGTAATGTCCACACCACACATGACCAGTTGGACGCGGTCATAAACACACCACACGATATCTATCTACCATACTGTCACTCTGTCAGCACCCATGTGCTATCCTCCAGCTGTATACGAGCTTGACATTTCAACAGTTTTCACGCAGCATGCAAGATCTTCTCATCACCATTGCGACATGTGAAATGAAAGAGGAGGATATGGATGCCCAATGTCTATTTTGGGAATGCATTAATGAAGTGATGGCCAACCATGGTTGTGAGAGGGTAGATGTCTATGGTTTCATGGCAGAGGAGGCTCATGCAAACTAGAATGCAGTTCGACATGTGCTCAATGGTGGAAAAAACATCTTGACAGATAGGGAGAGGCCTTGCCTATTTCATTGGGAGCAAAGCATGGTTGCCCACACAACAAAGTATGTGTGTGTTACATCTCAAGTAGAGCATCTCAAGTAAGCAATGTGTGAGAAGTGGCGCATGGCTCCTACCAGTGAAGCTGCATCAGTGGAGGCTCGATTGATACGTCAATGGTGGCGCACCGGTCATGTGATGGGGACAAGAAATTGTCAATAATGGAATCTTGGTTGAGCTAGTGGGAAGTGTGCATAGCACATTGGGGTTCAGTCATGACAATGATAAAGAGAAGTAATGATGGTCCAAATACCCCAAGAACAAACCTAGCAGAAAGAAAGCATGAAAGTTGGCTGGCAGGGGAAGGATATAGACACAAGATTTCTCTTTACGTGCATGTACTGCCGATATGGTGAATGCAATTTTGCAAAGCACAAAGGCAGTCTCTTACACTCAATGCAAGCATAGAGGGAGAGGCCCGGGCTTGGAGAAACTAAAAGAATGGTTCTCTACAAGCCCTGCCCAAGTGGTTCGAACAGTTAATCAGGCAACCGAAGGAACACCCATATACATGGCGCCTACCCCTCTCACTGGTGATAAAGAGAGTGCACGTCACAAGAGACCATTAAGGGTGGTAATTGATATTGATGATGAGGCCACACATCGACCAGAGTACAACACACATGTAAGAGACTAGAAGTATTCTGGGAGGCCACGAAAGATCAATTTCAAAGAACATGATACAAGAAAAAGAACTACAGAAGTCACAAAGGGCAATGTCATTGAGCGTAAGGTGAATGAAGCAATTTGGGCAATCTGAAGGACATACATTGGCAGCAAGGTCACATACAACGGAACACCTCATGGGGGTAAGAGGTGTGGGCAACACATAGTTAGATCTGCTAAGGGTGTGCCTGCACCTTCCTTTGAAGGCTATCGCAAGCACCCTAATGGTCTCATTAGATAATTGATGTGGTTAGAACTTGACCATGTGCTTCATTGCTATATAGTGGACAACAACATAGACCCAAAGCCCAATCCACCACCCAAGATATGGCCAGTTGCTATAGGAAGAACGAACCTCACAAAACGAGGAGGTATATTCATTGTGGGAAGGTGGACACTAGGTGGAGTGCAAGAATGTAGAAAGTGTTCTGCCCACCCCATCGTGTAGTAGTGGGGCTTCAAGGTTCTTTACAATTGCAACTTCAAAAGATCCGCCATATGGGTCCACTAAGAGGAAGCAGCCATATGGGTCCACTACTAACATAGAGGCTAGTGGGTCAAGCATGTGAAATGACATTAGAGTCAAGTACCGCACGTCATTAGAGGAAGCAGCCAAGAAAATAAAGGCCGCTTTGAAAATGAAAGCTATGGTGGTAGAAGAAGTGCAGAGACACAAGTATGAAGTTTTCAAGATCAAATCGCACGGAGATGATGCACACCTCGGAAAATATGATGTGGGTGTGAAAGACAAACCGTCTTGTACATGTCCAGATTTTGTAAATAGAGATGCCAAGAAGAAGCCGTACCTCGCACGCAAGCACTTGTACTTTATTTATTTACGTGTGCTAGGCTTAAGCCATAGCGAGAATATGTTCATCCACCAACCTATACTATCTGACATTGAGCTTTACAATGCCTTGTCTCGTAGGAAAACATACCCTAATTTAGACATTTGAATGCAAGGATAATCAGTTGAGCTTAACCTTTGTGGATGTCACCTGATTGTAGAGAGGGTTCTATTATGCAATGTCTGTCTCCTTCAAATACATACTCGCTCTTTCCTAAACAAGTTCAAAATATGCATTTTTTATTATGGTGCCGAAATTCAAGGAAAGAAACCTTTATAAATAACATTAAAAAAAACAAATATAGTTTTTTATTTTGAGTGTTGAACCTCTCCCACTACTATAAATATAGAGGCAAGCTCCCATCAATTTGTTATACACCATTTCCCACCAAGCCTTGTTAGAAGAGTAAAAAAACCTAAACCCTCCTTTTTGTTTGTAATGGCCTCATTAAATGTTAGCATTGAAGTTGTTGCTACACATATCGAGAGGGAGGCCACCGATGTGGAGATCAAGCAGCATAAGACCATCAATGGTGCACAAGCATGGAAAGGTCACATCCTTTCCACTTCCTCGAATTGATGAAAAAATTTCTCAACTTAAGAACAAAGTGGTGGGCTTAGTTGCAATTTGGCGAGCCGATGGTTTTATTGATGAATCGTCTAAGCGTGTCTTGCTAGAGGAAGTATGGAAGGGTACGAACACTGTTCGCTTACTTTGTGCCTACACCTTGGAGAACAAGCGAGGCCCATAGTAGTAAAGATGTTGGTTTTCACATTTCTGTATTTGGAAGGTGTACGTGAATGAACTTGATTTTATTTTCAGTTTGAATCAATAACCCCAATGTAGAGGATGTGATGTTGGTTTTCACATTTTTGTGTTTGGAAGAGGTGTACGTGAATGAACTTTGTTTTATTTTCAGTTTTGAACCAATAACCCCAGTGTAGAGGATGTGATGTTGACATGTGTTTATGTGTTTAGTCCCGCTGAAGTAATTATGTCATGTTGCTCTCTCTAACTTGCTTTGCCCCTCTCTGCTTGGAATTTCTATAATTGGAAGATGTACATTAAAAAAATAGGTTTTATTCTCAGTGGAAACCAATAACCTCAATTTTAGGCCCTCTCTGTCTTGGAGGAGGGGGACATCTTTTTGGAATCCGCTCCCCCGATTCCCAAAAAGTATAAGTAAAGCATTTTTACTTCCTAGATGAATAGGCTATTAAAAGAGGATTTACCACACTGAAGTATTGCCTAGGTACTAATACCAAGATTTAAAAATAGGATCTAAGGATGATCAAACCACACTGAAGTACTCCCTAGGTACTAATACCAATATTTAAAAATAGAATCTAAGGAGGCACATCAATGCCACCATGATTAAACATGATTAATTTATAGAGATAATGGAACTCTAATTAATTAGAATTAATTAGACACAATGGTAAACATAGTCAATACCCTAATCTTATTGTAAAATTTACACTCAATAAGCTTGGGAATATTACACCAATTTATAGGCTCATATAGAGCATCTAGATCCACCACTTTCTCTGCATCAAATATCCATAAATCACTCCATCTCCCCTTGATTCTTTCAATCACATTGTTAGCCATGTGCACTTACTCTCCATCATCTAGCTCATGGGAACCCATTTATAGATTAGGTGTGTACAGAATCTTGGCCATGTGTGCATGTGAGCATATGCACAGGCATAGTGGGAATGTGGAAGGTCAAAGTTTAGGAAGGTAGTTGAATGATCTCATGTTGAGATATCAATCTCAACATGAGCTTGACACTCATGACCTGCTTGGGTGACTGATCCACCATTACACCACTAGCGTGTTTGGTAGTAGCTGACATGATGGATCTTCGCTAGTGATTCTACAGCTGGACTACACCTACCTAGTCCAACCGAGTTATGTCATACTTATCTTACTAGCTCACCTATTTAGTGTGTTCACATTATGGACCGCTTGTGTTACATAGTACTCTAGTAATTATGTTGGCTTTCACTTATCTTTTGTAGACCTATTTTGAGAGCAACAAGAAGAAGAAGATTTTAGCCTTCCATCTTTGTGTGTGTCTTATCCATTGTTGTGTGAGTGTGTGCTTGCAAGAGCTCAAGCTCTCTCTCCTCCTGCAATCTTTTCATAGTATCAAAGCCTGGCTCAAGATAAGGAGGTAAGCAGCAAGAAAAGGAAGCTACAAAGGTAAAGGAAGTGGGACACGGGTAAGAGCATTATCATCTCTCTTCCCTAGCTTATTTTGGTGTGACACTCCTTGGATAGCTCTGGGAGCTACATGTCTCCAAGTGAGGAGTTGTCTTTGCAAAGGTGCGGAGGTACCTATATGGTGTGAAGTACTTTCTACTGAATTTTGGTGGCCAAATTTGCGTTTCAAGCATGTTTCAACCTCTGTTTGGGGCACCGCTAAGGTGTTTTCAGGCACTTCTAAGAAGTTTTAGACTAGAACTATCTCTATCCAAACTCTGGTTATTGCAGTGTAACAGTGTATTTTGGGTGTTCACATAATGATTGCATATGTATTGGTGGTTGTGACAGGAATATAAGCAAAAGAGAACTCGATGTGGTGCACTCAGATGTATGGGGGCTGACAAAGATGGCATCAATGGGAGCATATCGTTACTATGTGTCTTTCATTGATGAGCACATAAGAAATGTGTGGGTCTACTTCATGAAAGAGAAAAGTAAACAAGTTTGCAGGTTAAGTGCCTAAGGTCAGATGGAGGGTGAGAGTACTTCTCTAATGAGTTTAGTGAGTACTTGAGAAAGCATGGAATTCAGAGGCAATTCACATGCAGGTACACTTCGTAACAAAATGATGTGCTGAGAGGAAGATTAGGCACATTGTAGAGATTTCTTATGCATTGATGGTAGCTGAGAAGAGCATGCATAGCATGGTGTGACTCCAGAGCACATAAGTATACTGGCAGAAAACCAAATTTTTCACACTTGAAAGTGTTTGGATGCATTGCATATGCTCACAATCTAGATGAGCTATGCAATAGTAAGTTGGATCCAAAGGTTAAAACATGTGTACTCCCTTGAGCAAAAGAGGTACAAATGTTATGACCCTATCACGTGAGATGAGGGTAAGCAGGGATGTTATCTTTGATGAGATGACCAGTTGGTATGCTGATGTAAAAGACTCAAGTGGGGCTGATGCAAAGGATCACGTGGTTATGTAGAACACAGGTCAACAATCACAGTCATTGAGATGAGTAGGGATGTTATCTTTGATGAGATGAGTAGTTTGTTTGTTGATATGTAAAAGACTTGAGTGGGGCTGATGTACAGGAGCAGGTGGTTGCATAGAATACAAGTCAACAATCACAGTCATTGAGTGGACCGAGAGAGTTCTCTAGCAGTGGATCTATTGATAGACCACGAAGTGGTAGACTGCATGAAAAAATCAATTATGCAAGTTCAACAAGTGCATCATATAAAGGTAAAGAGAAGGTTGATGAGTCTCTTGGTATGCTTGACATTTCAGCAAAGCATTCATATGTTGATGGAGAGTGTAATGGCTTGGAGAAGAGCCTTCATGAAGTTTGGGATTCATGCTATTAGGACACTTGGTGCAAGGAAGGCTAAGGTAGACAAAAGGACACCAAGGATATATCTAGGATCACGTAGGTTGGGTAGGGTCAAAAAACCTATTCAAAGAGTGATGTATGATGCTTATGTAGCTCACAATTATGCATACATGGCAAAGGTTGTGTAAGAGGTTGAACCCACATGTTTTGGAGATGTTGTTGGGCATGTACAATAGGAGAAAGCCACATATGAAGAAATAGTTGCGTTGGATGCAAATAATTGGTGCCTTTGCTTGAGGGTAAAAAGACTATTGGATGTAAGTGGGTCTCAACTCAGATAGAAGCCTTAGCACGTACAAGGCGAGGTTGGTTGCCAAAGGTTATGATGAGACCTTCGGCATTGATTATGAGGAGAAATTCAGCCATGTTACCAAGATGGCAACAACTATGAGATCTATTATTGCAATGGTGTTATGTGCACATTATATGTGCATATACTAGGAGGCTAACCCACCCTAGGCATGTAAACATGGGAGTATGGGAACATGCTCTAGTGATGTAAGGATTAGGTCTAACCTTGGGTTGAGGTTAAGGTTAGGCAACCAAGGATCACACATGGAAATGGAGAGTCAAGCGTCACTTGAGGGCCCTCCTATATAATAAGGGCATGGGGCATTCTCAAGGGATGTTCTCTTGTGCAGAGCATTGTGTCTACTCTCTTGCCATTTCAAGCTAGAGTTAAGTGCTGCTGGAGTGAAGTCATATCTCTTGGCGGTATGGGACACTAAGGTAAGATATGTGATAACCCAACCAAGGATCACACATGGAAATGGAGAGTCAAGAGTCACTTGAGGGCCCTCCTATATAATAAGGGCATGGGGCATTCTCAAGGGATGTTCTCTTGTGCAGAGCATTGTGTCTACTCTCTTGCCATTTCAAGCTAGAGTTAAGTGCTGCTGGAGTGAAGTCATATCTCTTGGCGGTATGGAGTGAAGTCATATACTAGGAGGCTAACCCACCCTAGGCATGTAAACATGGGAGTATGGGAACATGCTCTAGTGATGCAAGGATTAGGTCTAACCTTGGGTTGAGGTTAGGGTTAGGCAACCAAGGATCACACATGAAAATGGAGAGTCAAGAGTCACTTGAGGGCCCTCCTATATAATAAGGGCATGGGGCATTCTCAAGGGATGTTCTCTTGTGCAGAGCATTGTGTCTACTCTCTTGCCATTTCAAGCTAGAGTTAAGTGCTGCTGGAGTGAAGTCATATCTCTTGGCGGTATGGGACACTAAGGTAAGATATGTGATACTTCATTGTATTTATGTGCACCCTTGTGCTTAGGGGTTGTTGGCTAGATGAGTATATGCCTAGTTCATGCATGATTATTAGCTAGAGTGATCTTTAGGGTTTTAACAGTGGTATCACAGCGGTCTCTAGTTAATTTTTTAATGTTTTTCTCCTCTTATTTTTCTCTCATTATTCCAAAAATTTTTACATTTTTAAGTAAATTTTAAACATTTACTAAGCAAAAAAAAGTTACTTTTTGGTTTGTTTTGGTGGTCTATGCATTTGGAATGTCAATATGGCAGTTAGAACGCGGTGCTTCTTAACTTGGATGACATGTCGACATTGCGAGGAAATTCCATGAGTGGAAATGCTATTTTTCTTTATTTTTATGGTTAAAATAAGCATTTACATATTCTTTAACCAAAATACTGCACATGATAATGTGGATATTTTGCTTAAAAAGGATTCCCCTACATCTCAAACAAATTTAGGATTTTTCTCCTAATTTTTAGGACATTGTTTGAGCATTTTTTGGTTTAAAAAGCATTTTTAATGCATTTTTTGGTTTAAAAAGCATTTTTAATGCATTATTTACAGGTTTCTCGCGGGCATGCTATCAAATCTCTACCGATTTTTTGCTGAAATGCAATAGGGGATAGCATGTTGATGCATCGGGTTCTCTTCCGTGTGCATGGCATTTTTTCCATCTCTCAAATCTGAATTTTCCTTCATATTCTTCTCCCTTGTGTGAACACCTCTTAGGTGGGGTTGATTAATATTAAATATCATTAAGCTTTAATCATGATTAACAAAGAAAATTATGATTAAGACTTTAGTCACATTCACAGAATAGAGAGTGGAGAAGAAGGGTTGAAGGAAGAGAGAGTGGAGATGGAGGATGAGTGGGGGAGTGAGCTTTGCTCCTCTCCCCTCTCCCTTTTAGTCATGCGTGCTACCACCGAGGGGGGGGGGGGGGGGGTTCTACAGGCCGCCGCCACACAGGCCCCCCCACGTTTTTCTTGAAAAGGTCCCCAAGGCCTTGTCTTTGACATCAACAAGGGTTTGAGTGTGAATCAGGTACTACACATGAGTGCAACACATGTTTAAAATGGCTCCAAGGCTAGTGGCCCATAATATTCCAAGATATGTTTGAAATAGCCTTCTAGATTTCCTACAATAGCCCAATACTAGTGTGCATGACTTCTATTGGCACTATTCCATCTACTACTAGTAACTCCCGAACCCATGCCACCCCAACTCTGATTCCGAGGACAAAATTGTGATTAACGAGGGGGATATGTTAGCCACATTGGTTGACATTACTTCGGACATGTAGCTGCACCATTTTGGTCACGTCTTGCAATGCATTAAATGTAATAGATTTTGGGATATATCACCCAACAACTTACGACTTATGTAATGCATGTTGATCCATATTTACCAAGACTACGATACGCTAGTTGATCCATACTTACCAAGATTTTGTGTAATGGTTTGTGATCCATACTTGTTGCCAAGCTTATGACATGTGTAGCATAGCTAAGGAAACTAGCTTATTTTAGCTTTTGGGCACCGGGAGATTATTCCTTGGTGGTCAAGCATTGCACATAAGGGTACATAAGAGGTTTGCATATAAGTCATTTTAGACTAACAAGAAAACACATAACCTCATTCCTTGGTGGTCAAGCATTGCACATAAGGGCACATAAGATGTTTGCATATAAGTCATTTTAGACTAACAAGAAAACACATAACCTCATTCTCACAATTTGAGTTTAGTTTTTTGTGCCAGGTTGCTTGCTCGTTTACTTTCTCTTGATGCTTGCTTGCTTTGGATTATGTGTGAGTGTATTGAGTAAATATTACATGCTCTTCTTTTCTCCATCTCATTATCTAGCTCCATCTCTCCCCCATTCTTTGCACTCATGTTGGCACACTCAGGTAGAGATAGAGCCTTCTATAACTCTTTCCTTCCTTGCTCCATGCATAACTCCATTGGGGTGACACCAATGAAGGCAAGATATAGGACCCTTCAATCTTGAATAGCGAAGGTTGCACACTGGCTATGACACTTACATTCATTCCCTTGCTTCTCCACAAGAGAGGGTTGTTCTATCTTGAATGGATAAGGGTGAAAATGGGCTATAACTCTTGCATTCATTCCTTTCTTCCCCTCATGTGCAAGGCACAAGAGCTCCCCTTGTGGGTGGTGAACATCTTTGGGGTGATGCTAAGAGAGGCAAGGCTAAGGACGCTTGCTTCTCCACAAAAGAGGGCTGTTCGATCTTGAATGGCTAGGGGAACAAACCAACTATGATTATTTCATTTGTTCCCTTCTTCCCCTTGTGAAATCCCCTCGGGCACAAGCCACAAGAATTTCCATTTTGGTGAACATCTTGGCACCTTAAGCATAAATATGGTGGGTCAAAGATAATCTAGGCAAGCACATGAGTTTTATAGATCCATGAAGCCAACTACCATAGTAGTCAAGTAAGAGCAAGAGGGAAAGGATGATAATGTAGATGATAACAGTGGTGGTGATGATGTAAGAGTCAAGTAAGAGCAAGAGTCAAGTAAGAGCAAGAGTCAAGTAAGAGCAAGAAGGAAAGGATGATAAAGTAGATGATGACAGTGGTGGTGATGATGTAGGTAAACCATGAGTTTCAAAGATCCATGTAGCCAACTACCACAGTTAAGCAAGAGCAAGAGGGCAAGGATGATAATGAAGATGATGATTGTAGTGATGATGATGTCATCAAGAGGGGAAGGAGGCGACCACATGATCTAACCCTAGAAGGTGGCACATGTCCTCAAGGCCCTCCTATGGGAGATCGATCTTCTTCTACTACCCCCTCTACCAGTTTAGCTATTCTAGTAACTAGAGAGACTGCCCAAGAAGCCTCATACCCACTGCCACCATTAGTGGATCTCCAGCCTCCCTCTACCACCACCGCCACTCATAGGATGCTTTTTTATGGTGCATCGTTTTTGGATGTGCAACTCACAATAGTGACCGCACCCCTCTTTCCACCACTTCCACCATGCCAAATACTCCCTTAATGGCCACACCCCCTACCTCATCAATCCCACCCTCACCTCCCCAACTCTTTTTCGAACCACCACCGCTTTCCCACTTCCATCTTGGGAGACTTCCTCAAGGGACTAGACATGCCTACCACTTGACATGCTTTCATTTCCCATGTCGCCTCATCATCACTACCTCACCAACTACCCTTGCAAAAGGCCATTTTTTGTTTGGTGTTGGTAGAGGTATAGAGACTCTACCTCTAAAGTTGATGCTTGGAGGTGCGCAAGCTTCCCCTACCCAATAATAATATTCTACATCAACCTAGTTAACTGGAATTTACATATTAAGAACACATCTTTGATGCAATGTGTAAATTAAATATAAATGACAATGTAAAAAGGCATTGATCTTTGTATTAACTGCTCTCGGCATGTACAAATTTTTGTCATGCGGGATGCTAATAAGGCATTTTTGTATCTCCATGTTGTAATGATGATCTCTATGATATAGTGGGTAGTACCAAGAAAACTTTCTTCGTGGTAATGTCTTTACATGAAATGGTCCTTTCATTCTCCACGGTACCTATATGCAGAATTCAAAGTAATGTATATAAGTAATAGCCTATTATGGCTTAATGTTGAAATCTAGACATTTTCAAGGTAGAGGAGCAAGGATGCCTAGGATGCGTGGTTGCCATTGAAGCAAATAGAAAGAAAAATATATAAAAAGAAGAAAGAAGTAAAATTTATACAACACATAGACCAAAGATAATTCTTGAAATCTTATTATAGATGGAAAGGTTACAATCTCAAGATGATTCCATAACCTCTAGGATAGGTGGTCCGATACAAATAGAGTAGGTTTTGGAAGCTTCAATCCTACTTCCGATTTTCCTACCATCTAACTTAAAATATAAATCCCTCGGTGCATCACTACATATCAATTGGATCTCTTGTCTAAGAAAGGCCAATGGCTTTCTAGATTGACCACCACTAACGGTTCTTGACCTTGTGATTGGATTACAACATCTATGATAGAAGAGTGAGTTCCATCACGCACATGTCTTGATCCAAGCTTTGCCAGATGCCTCTCCCCTGTCGCCATCTTCTGTAACAAAATCACATGCATAAAGTTTTCCTCCCAATGAAATACCTAGTTATAGAAACAACCAATGCTAAAAATTAACGGCTGTCACCCTAACAGAATTTTCTACATACACAAATAAACTTTATATTCTGATTTTACCTGAATGTAACATCTGGCATTGTTACTTTGTATTCAATGGTATGTTCTACAGAGGTTCTCTTTACATCCCGTCTCTCCCCTAAAAATCAATTCATTGTTATGGGCTACCACACCTCCAAGAGGGAACTCAATGTACAACTGTCGTAGGGCACTTACCAATGCTTCGAACTTGAGTCCCTTGAGACCTCCAAGCTCACTTGTTAAGCTCCAACCTCCACCTCAACACTGTCACCGTAGAGTTTCTCACACCGTCGCCGCATAAGGCAATCACTCTCTCTCACTCTTCCACACAAGCATGAATCATACAAGCATAGAAGAGGAAAAATGCTAGAATGCTCTCTCTCTCTCAATCTCTCTCAAGACACAAGGAAGAGATCTCTATAGCACAAAGGGGATTGTGTCGTTTCATTATGAGAAAATGCCTTGTATACATTTGGCCCTTATTCACACTTAGGTGCCCAAAACTTGCTTAACTAGGCCTTGGGTGGCCAATATCTCATAATGTACAACTTTTATAGTGCCGTTTCATGACACTTATTAATGTCCTCAATTGGAGGATCATGTTTGTTAATACAAAATGGGATTAACATCCCCCCCTTCCCTAATGTAGGTTCTGTTTGCCGCAGAACCTATTTTATCGAGGTCTAAATACCTAGTCACCGAACTCATGTCGGTAGAAATTTCTTCTCGACTGGAGCTTTCTTAGTGTGCGTCAGAATGCTGAGTGGTGGGGTCTCCAAAATCCTGTATCCACCATGTCTTAGAATGTTATATGCATGTAGCCCGGAAGACATCTCAATTGGTGGTAGTAGAGCATGATGCCCCCTGTCGGATGGCCCTTGGTTCATGTCGACGAACTTCAATTATTCTGCTTCATAGCCATCGTAGTGCTCCTTGGGTTGATCTATCAGCAGTTATATGCATGTAGCCCAGAAGACATCTCAATTGGTGGTAGTAGAGCATGATGCCCTTGTCGGATGGCCCTTGGTTTATGTCGAACTTCAATTATTCTGCTTCATAGCCATCGTAGTGCTCCTTGGGTTGATCTATCAGCACCACCAGCAATTTTAAAAATCTGATGCTATCCAGAATTGCTGAGTTTGGAATTCTGCGCCATGCCCATATCCATGTAAGCATTTGCTGTCTTTGCTCATGTATGTTTGCAAATGTTGCTGGTATGAAAATTGGGAAGCTATAGCAACCATGTGAGTCGCACCTTTTGGCTTCCTGAAATTCCAGCGGTGTCCATCTTCTTTTAACTGGCATGTATAAAGAATCAACCCTATGTTGGTGCGCACCCATATAGACCTGGCTATCAGGTACTCCTTCTACTAGTCTAGTTGTATGCCAAAATCTTCCAATCTCTGGGTTGCCCTTCATTGGTGACTATGGTGGCATAGCCGCCTCTTGTGTGCACAGGGTGTGCTTTCCTCCACCTTCAGAAGAAGTAGCTGATCATGAATGTAACAATCCGTATTTCCGAGCAGATTAGCTAACTGGGGGTTTGCCAACCTTGTGTGCTTTGCCACATTTGCCCATAATGTGCCCTCTCCAGCCAAAGGAATTAATTCTTCTAAGTCAGGGCAGCATGGAGCTCGAAGAGGGTATGGCACATTATGCTGTTTTGTTGGGGTGATCTCCGAGTAAGCTTCTGGCATGATTCGTCTAGTCAACTCAAATGGAATTATCTGCATGAGGACCTTGAACATTAACTTTGTCTTCAAAAGAGGGTTGCCAGCACGAATGAAACCCTCATACTCTACACCTGACAAAGATTCTAAAATGGTGTCATCAGTGAATGCCTCAATATTATCTTGCAGGATAGGATGTCGTACCTCTTGAGAGTTTCTTTGTGCAGACGGGTGAGGTGCCAGTATCTCCTCGGGGGCAAGAGGGTTAGTGGGAAATCTATCTTTGGAGGATTGAAGGTTGAGAAAATGCAGTCAGCTTGAAATGTGTTAGTAGGTGGCGTGTTAGGATAGGGGTTAAGGAGCTTACTAACGACATTAGAATAGACAAGGTAAGTTGATTTTGAAGATGAAGAAGAGGATTCTTCTTGACCCTGACCTATGCTAGAAGGTGAGTGGCTAGTCTTATGAGACTTAATAAATTCTTGTAAGTCTGGAATCTCTTTGGAATTGATAGTGGGATATTCAATGTGGGTAGCATCAAAATTGTATTGTACATTTGTTAGCATGGCTTCTAAGTGCTTGTAGATATTAGAGTAGAGTTTTAGAATGCCAAAAGGATGATATAAAGTGGACTCACATAAATTTAGATGCTGGTGAGTGTTATATACTTCTAGCCACACATGACTTATAATCCATTGGTAACTATGTACTACTACCTCATAGTTGGCGAGTGTCTCACGAATGTCATTTGGGACAAATAGGTCTAATTTTTTGACACTGTTGTCCAAAATTTTTTAATTTTAGAGGATGCGACACCAACTATGAAGGTTTAGCACTATAGGATGTAAAGGGTAGAAGAACATTTCTTGTGGATTAGTTAATGATTCTAGGAAACGATCCTAGATCTGTGCTAGTAAATGCAATATCTAATGGGAAGAAATGATAGCGTTGTTAAGCACGAGCAACAAAATCATGTCCATACCCTTATGGAGCATGACAAAAGAGGAAAACAGATCATAAATGATGAAAAAACAACACCGAATACAGTGGCAACATCTCTTAAAATAGAACAAGCATCAGTCCTCCCACAAAGCTTGCACACACAATACCCAAAATCTAAGGGTACACAAAAGTGGGTACCCAAAATCTAAGGGTACACAAAAGTGGGTGCCCAAGATTCAACTTAAAAATCAACCTGACAAAAAGGACACCATGAATAATATGGGGACCACAAGAAGAATCTGCAAAAAATTCAAAAGTCAGACCTTGCTAACACAAACAGATTGGCAGGACTCCAAGCATCCTAATAGACCTCAAAGGTTCCATAAGCAATGGGTCCGAAAAGACTTATTACGAGCACAAGGATACTACCAAGGTAATACGGCAATATGGATACCCAAACCCCACTCAGTGGCCAACACCACAAGCAGTTCAAATCATAAAAACGAGAACCAAGTCAAAGCTGGAAACCCTTGTATGGAGAAAAAAGCCAACTCAGCAAATTGGGTTGGGAATTGCCAAAGCAACGACAGTAGCCACTGCGATTACAGAACTGAACAGGGAGCCTAAAGATAGAAACAAAGAAGTGCAGCAAAGGGACAGAGATAGAAACCCTCCACCACAAGGCACAGTAACAACATTGTTCAGTTGGGTGGAAGGAACAATTAAAAACTCCCACATAGAGCTAAAACGACTGCATCAACAACAAATGCCTAGGTGACCCCTTGGTTCTCGTGGCAGTAAAACAAAAGGGTGTCCAATGGTTGCACAACGGGTACAAGGTACGCAAGGTATCATTCATTCATTATGTGCACGTCAAATTCAAAAAGGTTCACGTCGTGAACATATTTGCAAAGGTTCACGCCGTGAACAAATTCAAAAATGTTCACACCATGAAACGGTAATTTCTCACGGGCCAATCAAGCAGTGTCATGTGGTTTTCTTCATTAAGGCAGCCGCCTTGTCTGATGGCTACGTTATAAAATCAAATTTCTTTCCCCTTTTATCATTTTGCATCGTGTGACCTGCACTTTTGATTGCGCGTCGCTTCCACTCTTGATCGTTCTACATCTCCCATCCTGGATTTTGGACTTAATCGACTGTCTCCTTTTGAGGTGGGAGCTTGATCCTTTTTCTTTTCGTTTTCTCTTTCTTCTTGTATTTTTGTTGATCTTCATGATTGATCAAAATCTTGTCAACACTACTTTGTGTACATACATTATAATTATTGTAAACAATTTCTTCATGGTATCCTCATGTGCATCTCTACAATAAAAGCAAACCCTCATAATAACAAAAAACCTTAACTAACGATTCACGATATTAACACCTTGCAGTTTCACGGAGCCTCTGGTTCGTGAACCTGCGGTTTCATGGAACCTACAGTTTCACGAAACCTGCAGTTTCACAAAAACTAACTTTTTCACGGAACCTGAATGGTTCACACCTAACCGGTTCATGGAAGCTCAAAGGTTCACGGAACCTCAATGGTTCACAGAACCTGCAGTTTCACGAAAACTAACTTTTTCACGGAACCTCAATGGTTCACGCCTAAACGGTTCACGAAACCTACAGTTTCACGAAAACTAACTTTTTCACGGAACCTCGATGGTTTATGCCTAATTAGTTTCAAAGGTTCATGGAACCTCACTTTTTCACGAAACACAATTTTTCACGGAAACTTACTGTTTCACGGAACCTGACTTCACAGCTTACAGATTCACGAAACCACTCTAGCCCTGCACCTTCATGCCATAGCCTTCACCTGTCTATTAACACACCCTACGATTCCTCCTACACTAACAAACTCCTCAATTCAACTAACCAATTACCCATTAAAAAAAACAAAGAAAAGAAAAAGATGGTACCAACCCCACCAGTCGATAGACTGATGGGCTATTCATGTACAGATGTTGGCCTTAGAGTTGGAATCTCTCGAGACCTCAACTCTATGACTCAAGCCAGTACCACTGGATCACTAGTAAGTCAGAGAAAGAGGCCAGCATGGGTCCCAAAGTTGAACTTTTTGGGCCCTTATGCCCAGGCCTTCCATGGGGCCATAATCAGCAAAGAAGCTCTTCGGCCCATGGAAAGGTAGCCCTACATTAGCACAGCCTAGAATGCCTCCAAATTCTAGAGGAGGCCGAAGTCAAAACAAAGCTGGGCAAGGTTGGTCTGGGAAAAATGGCATAGATACTGTGAGACCCCTCTGCCCCCTCCGCGCACCAAATTCTCGGTTACTAGTAGCAGAGCAAAAGTAGCTTCCTCTTGCACGGGGTAGGGTTTCCCACTCGGGGCCTCGCCCTCGAATGTCCGGACACGAGACTAATCTGGTGGTCATTCTTCCGAAACCGAAACCGGGAAAATTTCCCTTGCCCAAAAAACGGGGACAATTCCACCTTTTTGATTTTCTTAACGAATTTTCTAACGGTGTCAAGAGATTAAACTATCCTTCACCTTATTAAACAAGATAGAAGGAAAACAATCACTGACTTAATTTACAAAAATCAATGCTTTTTCCTAACCAAAATCAGGCACAGCCGTTGATCTAAATCATCTGAGGAAATCAATGCTTTTTTCCTAACCGAAATCAAGCACAGCCGTTGATCTACTTATTTGAGAAATTCTTCAGGGTTTTATTTAACTACTCGAATTCTAAGCGTATTCCTATTATTTCAATTTGATTATTAAAACTCCACTAACCCCATCCGGCCCATGGGTTAGCCACCACCCAACCACCACTGGAATCCGTAGAACCAGACAATTACTCACCCACCCATAATTGAATGCCTTTCTTAACTTTTGCTTTCGAATACAGATACGCACACACTCCTCTTTAAAACTTTAACTTATAAAATAATCCATTGACAAACAGTTATTAGTTACAGATATCATAACTCAAAATTTCCATCTAGTCCCTTGTTTCTCAAAAAACAGTATCACTCTGGACTCTGTGTTGAGACCAACTGGTCAGCAACAACGAGATCTGTTGAAATTAGAGCAATGTGATGAGCTATGGTGGATCAAATACTAGAATCAACATCATTAACAAAGTGATTAGAAAATAATTAAGATGTAATTAGTGAGTAATTAGCAAATAGCTTAATGTAGGCATCGCATGGTCAGAACCCTCCAGGATCCTCCTTAGGTGTCCTGGCACTTCACTCAAGGACCGCTTTGTTGGCCCTCGTCCATCGTACCAAAAGTACACCATTTTTTAACCATACCGAGGCTGGGCAGGCTTTGCCGTGAGCCGTCCTTTGAACACTCCCCGCCAACTTCTTGATCGGAATTCTAAATTTCATACCAGAATTCCTCGAATTCTATAACCTTGATCCACAGATCAATTCGAAGGGTCTCAAACTTAGTTTCAGATTTGGAGGGAGTTTTGAGAGTATTTTTCTAAACTGGTCACACCTTCTTTCCTCGAAACTAGCGAAAGAGTTTGGTCTTGGTCATGGTCTGATTCAAGGTTCGAGTCGGATAAGATTTTTCCTGAACTATCTTTCTCGAAAAGGTTTGATAATTCAGTTTACTGTTTTACTGAATTTCTTTCTTTGAATATTCACTTAACTAAATTTCTCTCTTAGAGTATTTAATTATTCATTTATCAATTACTCATAGCATTTAAACATAGAATTTAAGAGAATTCTAATTTTGATATAAAAATTCTTTATGCATCTATTTATGCATAAAAATCAACTTCAATGGGAATAACACTTTTATATAAAAGAAAATCCTTTTATGCATCTATTTATGCATAAAATCAATTTAATAGGAATAACACTTTTAAAATTAAAAAAATCCCTTTATGCATCTTTCTATGCATAGAAATTAAATTTAATGAGAATAACACTTTTATAATTAAAAAATTTACTTTATGCATCTTTCTATGCATAAAAATTAAATTTAATGAGAATAACACTTTTATTTTATGCATCTTTCTATGCATAGAAATCAAATTTAATGAGAATAACACTTTTATAATAAAAAAATTTCTTTATGCATCTTTCTATGCATAGAAATCAAATTTAATGAGAATAACACTTTTATAATTAAAAAAATTCCTTTATGCGTCTTTCTATGCATAGAAATTAAATTTAATGAGAATAACACTTTTATAATAAAAAAATTTCCTTTATGCATAAAAATCAAATTTAATGAGAATAACACTTTTATAAAAAAAAAATCCTTTATGCATTTTTCTATGCAAAAAAATCAAATTTAATGAGAATAACACTTTTATAATAAAAAAATTTCCTTTATGCATCTTTCTATGCATAAAAATTAAATTTTATAATTAATATCAGTGATATCCATGCATATTCATAGGTAAATATATACATGGAATAATTAGAATATTTCTTTTCGATGCAAAAATGGTGGGAATTACTCTTTTGGAATAACATAAAAACAAACTTTCTTTTCCACAAAATTTTGGAAAATTTTGCCATAACCTCCTTTGTATGACTGACCATTTCTCATTTTTATCATTCTTTATTTTGACTTAAATTAACCCAAATTAGATTTATAGAACTCTAATCTACATAATTTTCTAAATTCAAGAGAGTAAACAATAAGAAGAGTTTAAAAACAAGATCTTTTATTATTCTGAAAAGGGGATTGATTACAGGGGAAGAAACTGGACATCTTGAGGGCTGGGGAGGAATCTTACAGATACTCCCAAGAAGTATTGACACAGAACTCTGTGCCGCGAGTACATCAAGACCTATGAGACAAGGGCACCAAAATGGGAACTATCACACCAAGGCTGACAGCACTACCGAGAAACTCCTCATCACAGAAGAGCTCATATGGGATGCTCTGCAGCTCTCGCCCGTAGAGTAAAGGTCCATGCACACGCCATCGACAAAATGCCTCTGGATGCAATGCTCAAGAAAAGTTCTTATAACTCAAATGGGGCCGAGTATGAAAACATCACGGAAAAAGCTTGAGGGCCATGTCTTTGATGATGCAGGTGAAGCCCATGGATAGATATAACAGGGTGCCCTTGAACAAAATTGCAAAAGTACATGAGGAGAAAGAAGAAGATTGGGCCTACTATGTCCATAGAGATATGGAGAACTACTTAAAGGCACACTAATCCAAAATCAGTAACCCATACCTACTCACACAAGTTCTGAATCACGTAGCAAAAAGGCCTCTCCCAAAGCCCGAACCAGCGGAGCACTTGAAGTTGGCATGACTTCCAAAAGAATCCACATTAACAGTTGAAGATATGCAAGAGGGGCAGGCTATCTTGATAGAGACCTAGGCAATCATGAAGGAAATCAAGAAAGGGAGAAGGAAGAAGACATATAAGAAGATGACGAGAGTAATTCCAGATATAGTTGCTGAGTCACAAAGATTAGAGGTGGAAGTGGCCCAGGAAATCCAAACATACCAAGAGGCATTGCAAGAGACCACTCAGCCAAGCCACACATGAGCCCCTGCAACAAGTTACACCTTTGACAAGCCTGGCTCAACTAATATTTACAGATCTATCCCCCCTCAAAGAATCAGAGCCATCCAGTCCAAGCAAGAGAAGGCGGTTGGAAGATGAAGTAAGAATACCCTAGCTGGCCTCCCTGCAGAACATAGACTATCAACAATTCTTGCAAGAGACCATGGAAGGACTAGATGAGCTGCTCATCAACCAACCACGGACTCGACTGGAAGAAGAAGCAAGCACAAGTGCAAGCTAGGAGCAAGAACAAAAGGTATGGTAGTGCCACCTCATCACAAATGCACATGCTCCATGACCGTAACGCCGCCTTTGGAAATAGTTTAAGGATGCATGCACACAAGTGCAAACATTAAAAGACCACTTGGCAGCAGGTGAAGCTACCCATAAGGATGTAATCATGAAGAGCTTGAAGGCCACGAAGGAGCAAGAGAATAGGTATAAAGCCCTGGAAAGCAATAACACGGTCCTCAGCCAAACAATCGTGTGCAAAGAATCAAGGAAAATGTGGACCTCAATGCAAAATTAGAACAAGCTAAGGAGCAGCTTCAGAAAGAGGTCACCCACACAAATGAGCCCACTACACTTCATGCACACCAAATAAAATAGCTCCAAACCAATGCCAGGGCCAAAGAAGAAGACTTGCAATGCCAAATCTAGCAGCTAACAGCATAGCTAAAGGTAGCGAAGGAAAGGGCAACTCATTTACAGCGCACGAGAGGGAACTAACAAACAAGACCCATGCAGGAAAGATTAGAACACTTAACGACACAATAAATGCAAGCCAGGCCAAAGTACAAAGAAAAGAGTTGGCACACCAAGAGGCAATGGCATAGCTTACACAACAACTACACGACATTCAGAGGCTGGCTTTCTCCAACAAATCACCTAAGCTCAGGAAAGAGAAGCAACAGCCAAGCGTGCCCAAGAGGATGTAACTAGACGGTTTGAGGAGTTAGATGCTGCAAGGATGGTACAGGAAACATCAATTTCAAACCTCCTCAACAACACTGACTCCCAATTACAAGAGTTAGAGCGTCAGCTATGGTGATCCAAGATAGAAGTCAGCGGCCGGACCCTAATGATGATCTTCGCCTCCTCCTTGAGCGTGCCTCCGAGTTGGGTCAGCTGCCAGTAACTCCTCAGGCCCCTCCTCAAACTCTCACCTTGTTTTTGTCTACACTAACACTCTCTCTACTTCAGTATGGCATAAATCTATCTAAAGATATAGGCCTAGGAGAATTAACCCTACTTAAATAAAATACTGAAAGAGATGCTGACCCTACCATAATAATGGGAGTTTTGCTGGGAGACTTAGTATTTCCTCTTCCATAGAACTTGCAGGTATGACAAACACCTTCCCGAGACCAAGGAATTATTTCTGATGGAAATGTTAACATTTAAAAATCCCTCAACTCTCGTAGTTATCAAGTGAACAATATATACTTACGCATCAGTGGGTTCGAGGCGTGGTCTATCTAATGCTACCCAGGTTTCATATGAGATCAAGTTATGACTTAACCCCATATCTATTAATGCCATGCTTGTTGCATGGCCTTTAGCTATAGTAAGTCCCACCTTGCGTCGTTGTTGCTGGCTCAATGTTTAGTTCCTCTTCGTCCAAGAGAGTCACGGAATCCATGTTGACATGTATTAGCCTCTTTTGCAGTAATTGTTTAGCTTTGGCCTCCTTGGCCTTAGCTTCTTGAGCTTGCTGGATTTTTTCCTCTGCGAGCTATTTCTGTTGTTTTAAGAGATGTTCTAGCAAGAGCATCTCTTGGGTCAGTGGTCCAAAATATTTTTTTAATTTACTTCCATTGACATAACCCGCCATTAGTATGACGTTAATTGTCTCAATTCGAACATACCCTTGAGGCGTGATCTCAGATACTCGGAATGGTCCCAAGCCTTGGTATTTGAGTTTCTTTTTCCTGGTGCTCCCTACACCATACATGAGGACAAGGTCCCCCGTTTCCAGTTCTTTTTTGTTTTAGATTTTTGTCGAACCAATGTTTCCTGCATAAGTTTTCGACCATAAGTCCATGTGATGCTATCAGCCTGGTCTCATCAAGCTTCTCTAAGTCAATTAGTCTTTCAGCTAATGCGTTCTCCGTCAGACGTTCTTGTATTGCAATCCTTAAGCTTGGGACTAGGTATTCCATGGGCATAACTACTTCAACACCATAAGCTAGACGGAAGGGAGTGTACCCCATCGCTACCTTATAGGATATTCGATACGCCCATAGGGTTGCTTCTGTCAGCTTATGTTCCCAATTTGTTCGACTTGCTTCCAAGGTTTTTGTCAAGATAGTACACAAAATTTTATTTGTACTCTCTGCTTGACCATTGGCATGTGGATAATAAGGTGATGATTTTCGATGGACCACTAAGAATCCTGCAAGTAAATGATGAATCGCCTCATTTATAAAATTTGAGCCGCGATCACTAAACTAATTCTAATGGGCAACCGAACCTTGAGATAATTTGCTCGTATAAGAATTTTGTTGTTGTTCGTGCATCAGCTCTCCTTGAGGCTTTGGCTTTTGCCCATTTTGTGAAATAGTCCGTGGACACGATCACGTATCAGGCTTGGGATGGATGTGCCGCTGGACTAATAGGTCCAACAAAATCTACTCCCCATTTCTTGAATGGTTGTCTTACAATAATAGGGGTGAGCGGCATCTTGTCCTTTTGTTGTGGGATAGCGAAACGTTGACATTCTTCGCACCTCTTGACAAATTCTATAGCATCTCTGAATAACGTAGGCCACCATAGTCCTGCTTGAAGCACTTTTCGAGCTATGATCTCTCCAACAAAATGCTCACCTGCTATCCCTGAATGAGCTTCATCCAATATTGTGACGAACTCATCTTCTCTAACGCATCTTCTTAGCACATTATCTTTTCCTAGCTTATATAGTTCTCCCACAATCAGTTGATAAGGTGCAGCAAGCTTGATAAGCCACCGCATTTTATCTTTATTCAAAGGTATTTCCTCGGCGAAAAACCATAAGCTAGATAATTGGAGATTTCCTCACTCCATTCGGGTACCATGTCGAACTTGAACAAACAAGCATCAGGGAGATCATCATCAACACCAATTTGCTGGTTCCACATTTGGAATTCTTGACATATGATTGTCTAACACATGATGTGTTCCTTTTCTTACCATGACTGTAAAGTCGAATTCCAATAATAATAGCAACCATCGTGTGATCCTTCCCGTGGTGCAAGGCTTATTCATCAGGTATAATAAGGTTTGATCTTCCACGAAGAATACAAATTTGTTGGCCAAGAGGTAATGTCGATATTTATTGACGACGTAAACCATGGCCAATCCTTCCCTCTCTATGGTGGTGTAGTTCACCTCTGCATCATTTAATTGACGACTAGCGAAGCAGACTGGATAGTCCAATTTGAACTCACCAAGCTGGGCTAGTATGCAACCAATAGCAAAATTTGATGCATCAATATGCACATGAAATATGAGATCCCAATTGGGGGGTCGTAGAATTCGTGCGCTAGCCAATGCTTGCTTTAGTATGTTTCCTGGCATTCCTCAGTCCATTCAAAGACAATGAGGATCTTGTACAATGGTCTGGCTATTTCAGCATAGAAAATTATGAAACGGTGATAATACCCCACATGGCCCATAAATCTTTGCACACCCTTGTAATTCGTGGGCGGTGGTATCTCTAATATCAACTTGACCTTGCTATCATCCGTGGATATACCATTGTTTGAGACAATGTGTCCCAATATCACACCATGTTTGACCCAAAACTAACACTTTAAAGGGTTCAGGGATGTACGATATAATCGACATTGCTCGAACACTTTTCTTAAGCAGGCCACCAATAAGTGCATCATGTCCTTCTGCTTCTCATAAAAGACCTGTGCAGTCAAGTTGGGTCGATCTTGGGCAACCTGACTTGGTAATAAAGCATTGGTTATTTTGTCCCACTTAGGATTGCAAGTAAAGGTGATAAATAGGTCAAGTTTACCTATCTTTCTTACAATAGCCATTGAATCTAGGTACAATTGATGCATATATCTAGGCCCCCCAGTAGATGGCAGTACCACCCTGCATCCAGCAATGTTAATAGAGTCTCTCTCTCTCTCTCTCTCTCTCTCTCTCTCTCTCTCTCTCTCTCTCTCTCTCTCTCTCTCTCTCTCCACTTTTCCTTCTTATGAATTTTTAAGTGGCTACTAGTGGTTTTTTTTTTTGGCTTCTACACACATATAGACACCCTCCAAGTTTGCTTGGATAGTAACCACTCTCAACAACGAATAGCTCTCAATTTTCTAGCTCACCTTTTTATTTCTATACACCTTATTCATTTCTCTTATTTTTTTTATCACTTTTCAAAATTGGATCACACATATTCATGGAATCTTGCTTAATGGCTACATCCCATCGCAAGCATGCTAATCCATCTTGGCTTGGAGTTTCCCTACTCACATCTATCTTGTTTTTTAAAAAAAGTGAGATATTAATTTTTCTCATCAACTATGTTTCTCTAATTCAATAATTTGGTCCACCTATTCGCTCTCTCTCTCTCTCTCTCTCTCTCACACACACACACACACACACACACACAAAAATTTAAGTGGTTGCTAGTGGGTTGTAATGTGTTTTCACTTCCACACACACATACACAAAATTTTTAGTGGCTAGTGGGTTGTAATGTGTGTGTGCATGTATGCATAGACACATTTATGCTTACATGCAAAACAAGTATCCATCCACACATGTGCATGGACACATGCATATGCAGGGCTCGCGCACGTGCGCGCGTGCACACACACACACACACACACATTTTATCATTTTATAATCCTTGGGATAATTCTCAATGATATTTTACAATAAGGGTTTAAGTAAGAAATGTTAACTCAGGCCAAAGGCTTAGTAATAAGCATTGTGTAATTAAGTATAACCTAGAGGGTATGTCTTTGTCATCATTACATTTTCTATACAATTTTTGGGATGTATCAGTGGTGCGAATTTTATATAATCAAGGCTTCATTCAAGACTTGCAAATTGATGAATGAAAAAATATTTAAAAAAATAAATGGAAATCAAGAAGATGAATATGCACTAGTTATCACACACTTATAGTAGTGGAAGTGAATTAACAAAAAACATGTAGAAAATCATTTTTGTGTGTGTGATAAATGACACGTTTGGCTTTGGAGGCCCAAATTATTATGGGAAATTAATGCAGTTAAAGCTTTTATTAATAGATGCATTATGTTGTGCATGCTCGTGCTATTTACTACCTAAGAGTTGCATTATATTATGCTATACTCTCTCTCTCTCTCTCTCTCTCTCTCTCTCTCTCTCATTTTATGTATGTGTGTGTATGCATGCATGTATTTATGTATATATGCATGTATGTACATATGTGTACATGCATATATCATCTTTCTATATTCTTGAGAGCTTGGGTTCATAACTATATTCTCTACCATTGGATGAAGATTTTGAACTCCACATAACATGCACTACTCAACATAAGCTTTCTTTGTCTCTCCAAGTATTCCCATATTTATAAAGAGGGGCATTTTATCATGGTAACCCTATTTAACAAATGCTAGACTTTAATAAACATTATCGAGCATTGTAAATGACTACTCCTAATTTCTTTTGAGATAGTGCCCTATATTTCTTAGGATTCAAAGGTGAGGCTCAAGCATGAGACTAACTCTTTTGTTTTTTTATATTGCGAGGACTATTTTTATTTTATTTTATTGTGAGGAAAGGGACATGCCACATGTCACTTAGGCATGCGGGAGGAGGGGGCGAGTATTGAACCCAAGCTGTGGGGAGGTGTAGGGCAAGAGCCTTTACCGCTGGGCTATCCCCCCTACCTCATGAGACTAACTTATAAGAGTGCTTTAGACTAATCCATCTTTGATATTGCACTTTTTTGTAACATACATACATTCATTGCACAATTTTTAATTATTCCACTTTATCATTTCATGTTAAGATGTCTGTAGAACCTAGCCAAGGAAAAATGAGATGAAAGTATGTACCGATTGTTATACATGTGTGCTTTTATAAGATCCTAACATGGAGATGCAAGTTCACAAAATTTAAAGTCATTGCAAACTATCTCTTGCACATGAAATTGAACTCAAGATTGGACATATTAAAGCCCGAATTTGTAAGATCCTAACATGGAGATGCAAGTTCACAAAATTTAAAGTCATTGCAAACTATCTCTTGCACATGAAATTGAACTCAAAATTGGACATATTAAAGCCCGAATTTGTAAGACTTCTTGATTTTTACTTGGTGATTGTTGGTGGAGTTCTGATATTTGGCTAGGTGGTTGGTGGAGTCATTCATTGAGTTATGCATGTGCATGATTGTGATCTTTTTTACATGGCAAGTTTGTGTTTTGACATGCTATTCATAAAATTGGTTAAAGAATTGATGAAATTATTGCTTATACATCTATGTAAAACTAACATTGAAAATGTGGTGTTCACATGGAAAATAAGCTTTGCAAATACATTAAAAATCAATTTAAGCTTTCTAGAGCAATTTAAAGATTTGACTAGTAATAATACATTGTTGTATGTATAGCAATAATGCAACATTCTCACATGCTTGAGATCTTTTACAGGATCCAATGAGGGTTTGGAATTGTGACATTTCACTAAATCACTATTTAAATACATTGAAGGTTAGAAGTGTGAGGAAGAGAGGGGTGGCCCATTGGATCTATGTGGTAGTGGCCAAGTTGGAGGATTGAAAAGGAAGAGAGGAATAAAATGATGCATGGAGAGGTTGGAACTACGTGGTAGTGGCCAAGTGGGAGGATTGTAAAGGAAGAGAGGAATAAAATGATACTAGGTACTCATGAATTTTCCTTACTTCTTTTAAGCTTATCCTAAACTCTAATGTATTCCCATATTGACTTGAAAGGCCAAGTTTTTTTTTAAAAAAAATGTATGACTTGAAAGGTCAAGTTGGTGGATGTGGGGACCCATACATGCTTTTCATGTTAGTTGAAGGTGAAGGGCATGAACTTCGAAAATTGTTTTTATTTAACAAATTGTTAACAAGATGGCATTTTTATTTGTTTATTTATAGTTGAAGGTGAAGCACATGAACTTTGAAAATTGTTTTTTTAACAAACATGCTCTTATTGTTGACGGATAGCATTTTTAATTGTTTTATTTATAGTTGGCATTAATGTTTTCTAATCTCTGATTAATTGTTTTATTTATAGTTGGCATTAATGTTTTCTAATCTCTGATTATGTTACACATTGTTAGCAGAGAAAGAAGGTACAAACATCATGGATGCCAATACATTTTGGATTTATCTTCTATTTGGGAGTTAATTTAAATGGAGATGGGAAATCATGCTACTTCAACAAATAATGAAGGGGGACATTGGCCGAGGATTTGGTGTTGTTTTAGTGGGAGATGCTAATGGAATATTATCAGGAACATTATTGGAAAGAATTTTATGGTGGTGGGTTTGGGGCCCCACCTGGCCAATCATGGAGGTAAGGTTGATGACTCGTGAGGACACGCCGTGGGGGTAAAGGCCGCCCATTTGAAAATTATTATTTTGAAATTCATGTGAGAAGAATATTAAAGATTTGAAATCAAACAAAGGTGTCTTCGCCGTGACGCGTCCAGGGAAGTGGGCAGGTTGTTTGAAAGGGTTGACTTTGAAAAACCACAGTTGGCGTGCTTTGATTGGGAGTTTCTGCAAACACATTTGTTCCATTTCTGATTTTAGTTGCCACGTGTAACGGAAGTCGTGGCAAGCCTGCCAACGTGGGGAGAAAGTGGTTCGTTGATGTTTACAGCTGGCGTTTTTCGCTTGTTAAAGTAGCCAAACACTTTTTCTGTTGCCACGTGCAGCAGAGTGGGTGGCCGTGTATTGCTGACGTAGGAAAGCGTGCATTAGGATAACGTGGCAGGTTTGCCGACGTGGACAGAATCGGGGCTGTTAAGACGCCAAAGACGTTTAGGGTCGTCTCCTTCTCTATATGGGGAGGAAAACCATGCATTTTCCTTATTTGCCTTCCTGCGGGAAGGGGGCCGAAGGCTCTCTGCAGGCCCTCCGCCACAGCCTCAACCTCTCTCAACCTCTCTCTTCAGCTTCCTTCCCTCCTCTGTCTCTCTCTCTCTTTTTCTCGGTACAAAGAATAGAGCTTACTCGCAACAGCAGCCATCTCTCTCTCTCTCTCTCTCTCTCTCATTGTGTGTGTGCGTGCGTGTGCGCGCCTTGGCCCCCCTGGAATGAAGGAGAGAGCCTCTCACACTCTTGCTCAATGGCCAAAGCTGGGCATCTCTGCGCCTGAGAAAGACGCAGCAGACCTTTACCTTCCCTTTTCTGAAGAAGATAACCAGAAGCCGAGGGGGGCCTTCGAGGCGCCCAAGCCCTTCGCAGCATTCGGCTCCTTCAGGCAGAGACATGGAGATGTGTTTGGGCTTAATCATGCCGGCAGCGGCCTCTGTATTGAAGCTCCGGCTAAGCTCGAATCAGGTATAGCTGGAGGGGCCCATAGAGGTGCCCTGTCTCAAACCCTCGCTGAGCATAATGACAGCGACTGGAGCTTCATCGAAGCGACTTCGCCGATAGGCTGCAGACGGCCGGCCATGGCCAACCCCAAGCAGCACCACCACCACAGGCTCCAGCCCAAAGGTAGGTCTTTCTCCACAGATCTTGACCGTGAAGAAGCCTGGGAACGCAAGAAAGAGCAGTACTTGCTTGAAGAAGAAGAAGATGATAATGGTGGTGGTGAAGAGTATGATGCTGATGAGGGCGTCTATGATGATTTATATGATAGTGATAGTCATAGTGAAAGCAATGCTGGTGCTGTCCATGATGAAGGGGGTCATAGTAAACATGATGGTGAAGATGGTGACAGCAATGATGATGGTGAACATCTTGACGTCGTGCATGGTGATGATGGTGGCCGTCCTTCTGTCGTACATGTTGATGGCTGTCCTGGTGATGATGGCATTGAAAAAGCAAGCAAGAGGGTGCCTGGCTACAAAAAGAAGCGATGTTCAAGACCACCTAACAAGCCGCTGCTAAGATTGAGAACCAAGAGCTTGACAGATGAGGATATGGAAGAGCTGAGAGGTTCCATTGACCTGGGTTTTGGGTTCAGCTACAATGAGAGATGCAACTTGAAAAGCACACTTCCTGCACTGGAGCTTTACTTTGCCATCAATCGGAGCTTTGCCGATGCAAAGTGTCGCTCTTCGCCTGTTTCCCCGCTTGATGGGAATGCACTTGTTCGGACCAACAGTGCAGGCAGCACTTCCAGCCCTTCCAATGAGATTTGGCGTATCTCCAGCCCAGGTTTGTGCTTTTGAACTCTTATGTTTGACATGTTTTATTTTGATTAGAGTCTTTCCAATCTTGGGTATGACATTTTTTCTATTAATTGTGATGTCTGCACAGAATATTGTTGAGACCCTTAAAATGAAATCCGAAAAGGTCACTAGCTGTGGCATTTTTGTGTGATTCTGTGAGAGTCCATTTTAATGTCAGCGTTGTGCCTTGAAATATGAATGCATGTCTGCTTCATGAGGATTGTATGTAATCCTTTGAGGATAATCTTGACTTATTAGTGTCCTGAATGCAGGTGACCATCCTAGCCAGGTTAAGACACGGCTACGACATTGGGCTCAGGCTGTGGCATGTTCTGTCAAGCAGGGGTTCTAGCATATGCCAATCAAAACTTAGTAGTTCTGTGAAGTAATACTTTTAAGAGATTCAGTACTTTAACATCAGTTTTATGGGGTTTTTAGAGATACCTAGGTTACAACTATTAAGTAGTTGATAGAGATTTGAAGTATATTCTATAAGGACTATTGTTTATGCTTCTATTATTTGTCAATGCTTAGGTAGCAGGGGGTACTGTGGATCTTATTTATTGTTAGTAAGGAGTTGTATATCTATCACTTGACCATTGTTAAGGCAAACATGTATGAACCTATTGGGGTGTATGTTTGTGTTTTATTTGTTCTGGTTGTTGGTTGTAGTGGTGTAGGACTTTGATCAATTTGAACATGCTTCTTTGCCACACTGCCTTACACCTACAGCATTTGGTTGACTAATGAGCAATTCTTATGTTGGCTATCAAACAGTCCAAATGTAATTTGCATGTTCGAATTATGACCTTATACTTCCTACTTATCAAGTAAGCACTCTAAAGCACCGAAAAGCTGCACTTCAGACTTCATTTTCAGGTTTTAGATTGACTAAGCCTGCATACTAAACTTTCCTTGAAAGCCACCAAAGTGGAGTCTTAGATGTTTTTATCTAGTATCAGGAATATCATAGTTGGATACTTGGGATTTCCTTGTTGGTTTGCAGCTTTGAGTAAATTGTGCTGTGGGAAAATAGAAGTTGTACTATACTTGTCACCTTGTGCTGAGGTGCAAAAGCAATGTGCACTTCTATGAGCATGAAAGCATGTACTTCTAGGAGTAGATACAAGGCTCATGGTGCAGAGAAGAGACTTGTCATTCCATTACATGAAACCATGCACATCTAGTAGTAATTACGAGTCCATGCTTTGTATGGATGCTCTCATGGTCGAATATTGCGAACATCTGAGTGCTACGTTGAGGAAGAGGCTTTGATAATTGAGGTATCCAAATTGGATTGATGCCTTCGTAGTAGTAGCCTTGGGCTACACGTAGCTTCTTCTCCACCCACCTTTTGATACCATTAAGATACCTTGATTTGTGTTATCTTGGTGGATTTTTCTTTTTGGTGGAAGTGGAAGGTTTTGGGCCTTCCTTCACATTGGTTGGCGTCGAGGTTGCAGGTTTGAGACTCATGGGTGTTGTTGACGATGAGATTCGAGTCTCTTGTAGAGTGGTGGTTATTGATGTGAAGGCTTTTGAGCATGCAACCCTCTCTTTTAGCGAGGTTGGTTGATGAGAGGAGGCGTTTGCTTTGAGGGTTTTCCCTTGAGTTTTTTGTTAGATGGTTGCACTTGGGGAACTTCTTCAGGAATAGAAGTAGATTGCGAGATTGTGGCATTGAACTTTGTTTGTGAGGATGGAGTTGAAAGAGTAGATGCTCTATTGGAGTCGGTCGTTGAGGCAGATGGTAGGTTATTGTGTAGAGGGGCTTCCCGGTGGGGAAGAGGCTTGTAACTTTTTGTGTTCAGTATCATAGAAATCCATTAGGGTTGGATTCTCTTCTGTGCAATATGGTATTGTCAACTCTGTGTCATTGACTGTCATGATGACCCTATCGCTAGAAGCAAAGCACAATGGTGCTTGGGCAACAATAGTCCATTTATGTCCCAAGATCAAATTTGCTTCCAACACATACTCAACCACAAAAAAATGCAAGTAAGGGGGTTAGTTTCAATATACATTGTATGTTCAAAGTATCCCAGACATGGCATGTGCAAGTCTTGTGTAAATGGAATTCTTTCAAAAAACAAGTCATGGGGAGTGGTTCAAGGAGATGAAAAACCTTGAAAGACCAGGTTTTGCGGAAACAGGGGATGACACTACTCATCCAATTGCCCATGTTGGAGATGTACCATTGTCTATGCAGGATGGCAAAGTGAAGTACCTTGTAGATGTACTTCATGTTTCGAACATAACAAAGAATCTGGTTTCAGTTGGCCAGATGATTGAGCAGGGTTTGCAGGTTCGGTTTATTCTTGATGGTTGTTATGTTGAAGACTGTAAAGGTAACAGAGTGAGCAGAATGTTTACATTGAATGTAAACATGCCTGAAGTGAGTGCTGCGATGTTTGCAAATGGTTCAGGAATTGTTGCAGACACAAACATTTGGCATAAAAGAATTGGACATGTGAATGTGCAGAGAATGAAGTCTATGCAGACTAAAGGAATTGTGACACGGCTGCCAAAGTTTAATGTAGAAGGTATGCAGAAAATATGTGAAGCATGCCAATTTGGAAAGCAAATAAAGCATGTATTTTCACGTGAAAGAAATGTGAGCAGAAATGCACTAGATGTTGTGCATTCAGATGTATGGGGTCCTACGAAGACCATGCCTATGGGAGGCTACAGGTATTATGTGACATTTATTGATGACCACACAAGGAAAGTGTGGGTATACTTCATGAAGGAGAAGAGTGAGGTGTTCACTCATTTTCAGAATTTCAGAGTTATGGTTGAAAAGCAAACAGGGAAACATGTAAAGTGCCTAAGGTCAGATGGAGGGGGAGAGTATTTCTCCAATGAGTGCTCTAAATTTTTGAAGAAGAATGGTATTCAGAGAGACAGTTTACATGCAGATACACTCCGCAACAAAATGGAGTTGCTGAGCGAAAAAACAGGCACATTGCTAAGATTGCGTGAGCATTGATGGGAGAGAAGAATATACCGCATAACTATTGGGCTGAGGTTGATTTTGCAGCAGTTTATATCATGAATAAGACTCCAAATACAGTCATACATGATGTAACTCTAGAGAAGAGGTTTATTGGTAGAAAACCTGATTTGTCTCATCTGAAAGTCTTTGGATGCATTGCATATGTGCATGTGCTAGATGAGCTGAGAACTAAGCTGGATCCAAAAGCTGAAAAATGTGTGTTTATTGGGTATTCCCTTGAGCAAAAGGGATACAGGTGTTATAACCCTGCTACACGTGAGTTGAGGGTAAGCAGGGATGTTTTTTATGAGATGATCAGCTGGTATGTTGCTGAAAAAGAAGTTGTTGGGACTGATGTGAGTGGAAATGTGGTTGCACAGAATGCAAGTCAACAATCACAGTCTTTGAGTGGACCAGGAGAGTCCTCATCTAGTGGTTCAGTTGATAAACCATGGAGTGGCAGGCTGCATCATAATACCAGTCTTGCAAATGTGATTAGTACATCACATAAAGGCAAAGAGAAAGTGGTTGAGCCCCTTAGTATGCCTGACATTTCTGCAGGGCATTCTCATGTTGATGGAGAGTCTAGTGGCTCAGAGATGAGCCTTGATGAGGATCTTGGGATACCAGCTATGAGAACACCTGGTGTAAAGAAGGCTATGGAAGCCATGAATGCAAAGTTGCGAAGATCTGGGAGAGTGAAGAATCCTGTGCAGAGGTTTACCTATGATGGTTATGTGGCACATCACTATGCATACATGGCAAAAGTTATACAGGTTGTAGAGCCCACATGCATTGATGAGGCTGTTGAAAATGTGTGTGGGGAGAAAGCTATGGATGAGGAGATGGATGCACTATATGGAAATGAGACTTGGGATTTAGTGCAATTGCCTGAAGGCAAGAAAGCCATTGGATGCAAGTGGGTGTACAAAGTAAAACATAATAGTGATAGAAGCATAAGCAGGTACAAGGCTAGATTGGTAGCCAAAGGATATGCGCACACATATGGCATTGATTATGAGGAAACTTTCAGCCCAGTTGCCAAGATGGCAACAGTGAGGTGGCTGTGTCAAAGCAATGGTCTTTACATCAGATGGATGTAAAGAATGCATTCTTGCATGGGGATTTGCAGGAAGAGGTGTATATATTGTAGCCACCTGGTTATGAGGATGTGAGTCACCCCGAGCATGTTTGCAGGTTGAAGAAAGCCTTGTATGGCTTAAAACAAGCACCAAGAGCATGGTCTGACAAGATTTTTGAATATCTTGTCACTATTGGCTTTCATGTAGCCAATGCAGATTTCTCGCTGTATATGAGACACAGTGATAGAGGGGTTGTGCTTGTTGTCATCTATGTAGATGACTTGATCATTACGGATGACCATAATGCAGAGATCTTTGATATAAAGATCTTGCTTAGACAGAAGTTTGAGATGAAGGATCTGGGGGAGCTCAGATATTTCTTAGGCATTGAGGTGATTAGGTCACCACATGGTATTGGATTACTGCAAAGACAGTATGGCTTGGACATGTTGTCCAAGTATGGTATGACAGGCTGTAAGCCTATCTCAGTGCCATTAGATCAGAATGGCAAGTTGAGTGCAGATTCAGGAGAGATTTTGGAGGATCCTACTATGTATAGGCGCATAGTAGGAAGCTTGATCTACATGACGATCACCAGGCCAGATTTGAGCTATGCTGTTGGGTTGGTGAGTCAGTTTATGTAGGTTCCTCGTCGAAAGCCGCATTTGGATGCATTGAGACACATACTGAGGTATGTGAGGTCTACTTTGCATTGTGGACTATTTTATGAAACTGGGACAGAGATATGTGTACATGTGGTAGTATCTCAGATAGAAGATCTACTAGTGGCTTTATATTTTCTTTGGGGAGCGCTACTGTAACTTGGAGTAGCAAGAAGCAGCTACGGTTGCTCTATCCAGTACTACAGAGGCCGAGTACAGAGGTGCTGCTATGGCAGCATGTGAGGTAGCTTGGTTGAGAAAGCTACTTGCAGATTTGGGTCTGTCAGTGGATAGACAAGTCATTTTTTGTGACAACATTAGCAGTATACAGTTGGCCATGAACCCAGTTTTTCATGCTCGCACGAAGCATATAGAGGTCCACTACCATATTGTCAGAGAGAAGGTTTTGGTAGGAGACGTTGACCTTGAGCACACATGATCAGGTCGCTGACATCTTCACCAAAGCATTGGGTAGTACAGAGAAGCTTTGCAGATTCAGGGCTTCGCTTGGTGTACATGAGATGGAGTTAAGCTTGAGAGGGAGTGTTGAGATATCGAGCTCATCTAGTGAGACGGTGGACACTGATGACCCGCCTGAGAGATAGGCCCCACACTTACACCACTGGCATGGCTGGTGAGATCATGGGTGATATGTGGCCAATGGGATGATAGGCTGTGTGACAGCCATTCTAGAGACGGGCATAGTTATAGCGCCAGCTCATTTAGTTGGGTTCACACTATAGAGAACCCTAGTATGTATTTGGTTGAGTACCTTTTCATATTGTGTGTACTCTTATCTTTGTATATGGTGTGTTGAGTGGTGTGAAGAAGAAGAAGATTTTCAGCCTCTCACCTTGTGTTGAGTGTTGTGTGAAGAAGAAGAAGATTTTTAGCCTCTCACCTTGTGTGCTCTCTTTTAGGGTTTTGTGAATGTGTGTGTGCTTGCAAGAGCTCAAGCTCTCTTCTCCCCTACATACTCCTCTGATTCTTATATGTTGGTTTCTTTTTTAGGATTGGCATTATTAGGTTCAATCACAACCGGTGATCCTGTATTACACTCAACAATGGCAAGCATGCTCTCTTGAGCTTGCTTTTTGTGTTCCGCATATGTCAATGATCATGATTTTCAATTTGGGATGGTTGGACGGGTTCTAGTTTCTTGATTGGTCTATTAAGTGATTGAGTGACGAATCAGAACTTGTTTCATCCTCACTAAGTGAAGTACTAGAACTTGTTTCATCTTCTAACTTTCTTTGAATTGTCAAGTTTTCATTATGTTTGCCCATGTGACGAGATCGAATTCGGGTTTTTCTATCCTATGTTGCACATGTGGGTGTTGTGGTTTGAGTGGTGACCTTTGACGTGGATGCTTTTGCATCATGTGTAGCTTTTGGCTCTTTTGGGTTTATGTTTTCCATAGGTTCCTTTTCCATGTTCTCTCTTTCAACCTTGGTTTTGATAGTTTATCGTCCCTTGTTTTTCTTGGGTTTAGAAGGTTTTATTTTTTGAAGTGTTATTTTTAATGTTCTTTTTGACCATTTCTCATGCCTTGGCTTGCAATCGCGTAAGCACATTCAAGGATACCATGGACAATTGTCCATTTTGCACACTTAAGATGTTAAGAGTTGTATTTTGTGAGATAGGTTGCGTGTAGTGAAGCAACTCGCCTTGGGCAATCTTGGAATAGGTGATCGATGCCACATCGTTCATATATGGTTTGCAAAGTGTCTGTGACTATGGGCATGAAAGTATTCCAAACAGTGCAATCTACCACCTTGTGCGGTTCACGACAATAGAAACACTGAAGTGTTTGCGGTTCACGACAATAGAAACACTGAAGTGTTTGCTTAACTGCTTCTTGAGCAGTTTCTACCCTTTGGATTGTTTCTGCTTGGTGCACAAGAGATGGAGGTTTTGAGTTATTTGTAGATGAATTGGGACACTGGGTAGTGTTATAACCAAAGGTTTTGCAATATATGCAGTACAAAAAAACAGGTATCTTGTACGCACAATGGGGATTGGGATGGTGGTTATATATTGATTGCACTGAACACAAGGCATTTCGCTCATCACTTGGAGAGGCAGTAAGGATGTTTGGTTTTGAAGGATCTCATCCTCTCTTAGAGATGTCAATTGAAAGCTTTTAAGCAAGGTTGCATAGAATTCAGGGAATGAAAATTTCGAGATCAATTTTTCTTTTGCCATTGCATGTGAGCCTAGCAACAAAGAAAAAGAACTTTATATGAAAAAAATACTTATATGAAATAACTCTCATACTTGATCCAAAAGCACCCATGACATTTGATGCAAACTTAATTTGAACTAATTGCAGCGCATCAAACTAGACCTTCTAAAAGCCACCAAGCCTTCAATCTTAGCAAACAACCATCAAGGCTAGACTCCTTCGGATCCACCTCAAGCGAGGAGATTTGGGAAGAAATGAGCTAATGAAATGTGGGAGGAGAAATAGTGGAATACCTAGAGGCAGGAGTTGCCATGGTCCTCTGAACTCTAGATTCACCAACATGCTCTTTAAACATCACCCTAAATTTTATGAAGAAGGCTTTCAACCACTCTGTCTCTTTGGGTGTAGCTCTAGTGAAGGAGCGGGGTAGGAACCTCAAGGTTTGCTCCCATAGGAAGCGGTTAAACCATGTTCGGATGCCACAATGTTTCAAACATTTAGTGTCGATTCTGATGTGGGTTTATCTCAAGCAAACCATGACCACAACAAGTAGCCCAACAACCATAGTTGTGGCAAACATGATATGTCTCCTTTGTTATACCACTAGGGAAAAATGTTCCATAGTATGCCCAACATCAAGCACACATAGTACAACTAGGAGTCCCACTCTCCACAGGAGCCCATTAGAAGCACCTTTACTACAGAAACTAGTTCTAGTTCCTCTCCATTTGGACAAGGAACATAGAACATATAGAGGGGTAAGTAGCTAGTGTATGGGAATACCTGGTCAGAAAGGGATCCACACAAGTATTTACAAAACGTGTCCTTAGCTACGCTAGTGAGCCAAGAGCCTCAAGACGTGTGGCTGGTAGAGGATAAGTGCCATTGGAAACCGCCCATAGGGCAAGAAATCCCAAACCTTGGAATAGGGAGTTTTGTGTAACCACTCCCTTACATTCTGCTGTGGGCGTGAATATGAAGAAGACATGTTTAGGATGACATTTGAAATGGGAAGGGGGGTTATAACTAACATATCACCTAGAAGCTCAGAGTTGAGCCAATCCACATCTTAAGGATGATGACCAAATTTGATGGACCTGGAGATCCCATTTAGTACCTAGAGAAGTTCGATCAAGTTTGTGAGGCCATGGGACATATTGATGATTCCACCAAGATCTTCTCAGTTGGACTTTGCCTTAAAGGCAAAGTAGGCTGGTGGTTTAGGTCACAAAATCCACTTGAAAAGGCCAGCTCTACAAGGTCTTGAGACACACTTTCATAGTGGGATTCTTGCCCAGTGGAGCTAGATGGAGCCCTATTGCACATATATACAACCTCAAGTAGGAGGAGGGCGAAACAATATGGGAATATATTGCTAGAACCAAGTACCGCCACATGAGATGCAATACCCATGCGCGAAAGACGAGATGAATTATTACTCAAAATCGATTGATTAATGAACGGTCTTAAGATAAAGAGGCTTCACGACCATCTGTATAAGTCTAGGCACTACATATTCAATGAGTGCTACCGTGAGGTAGTAGATCTAGTGAATAATCTACATGACAAGGATGTAGAAGTCGTCCACACAAACCAAGAGGTAGGGGGGGACACATCATCCAAAGCCTCATCAACCAAGGGTGCCCAACAACGAGCACAAGTTAGAGTCCTAGTCAAGGGCATGAGCATGGATGACTTGGCATAAAATATTCTTAACCATTTAGGCTAACAAGGCCAGCCCCAAGGCCCAAGGGCCAACCTCAAAGCCAACCCCAACTAGCACCTTAAGCAAGGCACCTACACCTATTCCCCCATGAAGAGATATGGTTTGGTGTGTAATTTATTACCAAAATCATACAAGCACCGAGTGTCCAATGTTGAGGCCTAGACAATAACAGTATTATGCGCATTATTTTGCTAGTGCCATGGGAACCATGACAATACTCATTATGATACCAAGGAAACCCGACACCATAACCTATGCCCCGGTGCCAATGCAACCACATACCCTATCTCCCATACCAAATACGTCTCAACCAATACATAATCTAAGGGTTACATCTTATAACCCCGTATCATGAAGTATGTACAAACCACCACCAATGCCATATCCACCTTTGGTATTACCACCCCAACCAGTTCCTCTTGGAACTGCACCAACACAATAGGATTTGGTGACATTGCCAGTGGACTCAAAGAGTCTAGAACAGGAGAGCTATGAGTCATATGAGCAATACGATTCATATGGATATCTAGAGCAACCTCTAGCCATAGACTATCCCTCTTTGTTTGAAGTCATGCTATAAAAAAGAGTGAGATACCTCAATAATATGGCATGCATGCCATATTATTGAGGTATGATTCATATGGATATCTAGAGAAACCTCTATCCATAGACTATACCTCTTTGTTCGAAGTTGTTCGAAGCTATGTTAACAAAGAGTGAGAGACCTTAATAATATGGCATGCATGCCACCTCAATGTTTCCATTATAAGGGCCTGCACTGTGTTATTGAGTGTCCTCATGGAACCACCATCACACCTCGAATCTAGTGCCAAACCCTAATGTCATTCCATATGGATACACATGTTACAAGTGTGGATTTGAACATGCCTTCATCCAAAAGAAGAAGAGATCAAACAGCTCGTGGGAGCATAACACATGATCAATTGTCAGGGGCAACAATGTTGGTGACCATTATTGAAAGTGGTTCGACAATAACTCCGAAGCTGCCTTCCTCGCGCAAAGACAGTGAGCGATCTCCAATTTAAACTAGCTCTTCCCAAATAAAAGAAACCCATTGACTATGCAAAACCTCCAAAGAAACTCAAGGAGTACCCCAAACTTGTGGATAAAGAGAAAATGAAGCAAGCGCATGCTGAACTAGAGCCAATACTTGAGCAAGTGGTTGAGAACCACTAACCCTGCGTGAGCTAGTTCTTGATCCCATTCTAGAGCTAATTGTCGAACCAACGAGGGAACCTCAGTAGAGCATACTAAAGGCCTTGACTAAAACTATATTCGTTCTTAAGAGGCCACAAAAAAAGCCAGTTTCAGAGCCTCTTCCTCTAGCACCAAATTGGTGAGATTTTTGCATTACTATAGAACTAATGAAAGGAGGACTTAGGGTGAGGTGAAATTTGGCCTTCCATGGGTCATCATAGTCAACATAATATTTTCTCTAATGTGATAGGTGACAACTTCATTTTGACCCCATCATCAAAGGCGGTGCCCCCTAGGGAAGGATTGATGCATATTCCCTACATTAGCAGGTCCAAGCCCACCTCCAAGTGAGTATAAGCTAAGTGAGCATAAATATCATACAAGGAACATAGCAAGCCTCACAACCTTCTTATCCTCATCAGAAGTCTAAGTCTCAATAAGCTCTCTTTTATAAGGGAATTCTCAACTATGGAGATAGTTATCCGACTAGATGAATGGGAATTTAAGACTTGAACTTGAACTCGAACCTAAAGAGGAGGAGGATGAGTCTTTCCATAGTCATCAGCACTCTCCTTCCATACCTAAGATGAAATGACTACTAGAAGTGCCCAATGAACAAGCGGGGACACTAAAACGATGAAATGAACACCGTGTTACCTATCGTTTATAAAGTATTGGTGGTCTCCACAATCTTAGATGGTGGTGCTGGTGTCAGCATAATCACTAAGGATTGTTGGGAGGCTTGGGAAAGTCCACCACTTGTTGTAGGCACGAGCCTTGTGGTAAAGCTTGCTGATGGGAACACATCCAAACCCTTAGGCATCCTTCAAGATGCAAAGATTAAGACCTTTAAGCTCCCACCACACATTCGTGGTGATGGATTTTCAGAGAAGAGAGTCGTACACCATGATCCTCGGAAGACCTTACATAAGAGGTGCAAGTCTAGTTTACAATCGGAAAACTAATCACATTTACATACGTAAGGGCAACTAGTTTCTAAAAATAAACTTGAAAACATCAACGACTCATCCCATGGGTTGTCATTATCACCAATGAGTTTAACACAACTGCTTGGACCGTTCATTTGATATTTACAGAGCATGCAACAACGCAGAAGCTCATAGCATGATGATTTGACATTTATAGAGCTTGTAATAAGATATTGGATGGTGAAGATGAGGACCATGAATATAAGCCCCTCCTATAGCCTACCAACTTTGAGGACTGGATTCACATTCCTACAACCATGGACACTCTTCAACATAAGCTTGGGACAAGGTTTGCACAATTGGACGGTACCAAAATCACATCCTTGTTAGTGGTTGATGTATTTGAGATAGAACCAATAGAATCATTGGTGGAACCGAGTGGTGGAACCGATTCACATCACATCACATCTCATTCATTCACATCTATCTCGATTCACATCACACCACATCACATCCATCTCACATCACATCACATCTATTTCACATCACATCACATCTCATCCATTCACATCTATTTACATCTCATCCATTCACATCTATTTACATCACATCCACATCATATCTCATTCATTCCATCCACATTACATCACATCCACATCCATCCATATCTCTTCGCATCCATACACATTCCATCTCATTCATCCACATCCATCTAGTCATTCACATGCACGTCTATCCACATTCATCCATACATTCACATCCATATCCACATATATTCACATCACATCACATTCCATCCATATCTCATCACATTCACATCCACATCCATCTACATCACATCACATCTTATCACATCCACATCCACATCCACATTCATTTGCATCACACCACATCTTATCACATGCATATCCACATTCATTTGCATCACACCACATCTTATCACATCCATATCCACATTCATTTACATCACATCACATTTTATCACATCCATATCCACATTCATTTACATCACATCACATCCTATCACCTATCCTCACATCTCATTCTCATCTCTTCATTCACATCCACATCCACATCCACATCCATTTACATCACATCCATCTCACATATCCTCACATCTCATTCTCATCTCTTCATTCACATCTATTCACATTTAGTAACATTTTCTATTTTTGATACCGATGGGACTTTTCTAAATTTCTACCAATTGTTTGGCCTAGTTGAAGGTACTTTTTCTTGACAGATATTTTTATATTCTTTCTCAAATTCCTCAAGTGAAATATATTCAATCATCTTCTTTTAAGTAAAAGATTCATAGGATTTACAAAAATCAATTCTACCCATATTTCTCAATAATGCTCAAAATTTCACTTTTGATAAATACACATAATTTGAATTGTGCTAAAAATTTCTCTTTTTTTCATTTAATTTCTTGGATCTCAAATATCATGGGAATTCCTCTTTTGACACATAAAACATAAACTTTTTTACCAAATAAATAATGGAAAAACCTCTTCATAGCATATACCACTTCTCTCTCCATGGTTGTATAGTTCTTCTTAGGCTCATTTAACTGTCTACTAGCATAGTAGACAGTTAACTGTCTACTAGCATAGTAGACTAGAAAATCCATGTTTTTTTCTCCTAGTTAAGCTAATATATATCCTATAACTTAAGCCGATGCATCAATATGCATATGGAAGCTACCATGCCACTAAAGCCTATTTTAGCTTGTGTAATGCTTCCTCACATTCTTCATTCCACATGAAACATACCAACAGGGCATAGATAAGTCTTGCTATCTCTACATATATGAATATGAATCATTTATAAACCTTGTGTGTCCCATAAATCTTCTTGATTTCTTGTCTTTTGAATATGAATCATTTATAAACCTTGTGTGTCCCATAAATCTTCTTGATTTCTTGTCTTTTTAGTTCTATAATAGCATGGCTCTTTCCTTCATCTATGGTTATCCCATTTTTTTGACATCACGTGCCCTAAGATTCTTCCATGTTTAACTATGATTTTGCACTTGTTTGGGTTCATGCACAACCTACAGTATCTACATCTTTCAAAAACTTATTATAGATGTGGGATATGATCTCTTCTCAACTTTGAGTTCACACAGAGGTCATAAAGATCTCTAAGAATTTCTATAGAAAATTATTGTAAGCAATGAGAAATGGATTTAATCATTTTGAAACATAGTTAACATGTTTATGAATCCAAACAGCATTACTCCTAGTATGCAAATGTTCCAAACTCAATGCAAAGGCAGTCTTTTATTGGCGTGTTTGTGAGTCCAAACAACATTACTTAGTATCCCCACTAAATTAAAAAGGTGTTCTTATGTTGGTCCTTTGGATCTATGGATATTTGATTGTATCCAAAAAATCCATCTAAGAGGCTATAATCTTTTTTTCCTTGCTACTCTTTTGAGCACATGTTCAATGTATAGCAATGGGTAATGGTCTCTCACTATGGAAACATTTACCTTTTTCAAGGTCACACATATGTGGACCTTGCCATCCTTCTTTGGAACTGGTGGTGGGTACCCAAACTATGTGCTCCCTCTCATATATAAAATCTCATAGATGCGGATCTTACCATCCTTTTTTGGTATTGTGGTGACACCCAACCTGTGTGCTCCCTTTTATATATAAAATCTATAGATATAAGTCTAATGATTCTGAAGAGGTTTCATTGTAAGTGTATAGCCTCAATTGACCGGCCTTACACCGTCGACAAAAGGAACCGTATGTTGGAAGGACTCTTTTTTCAAATCTGAATAGCTCTAAGCAAACACATCTATGTATTCTTTGAGTAGCTCTGTTAATTTAGTCTTCTCCTCAGAGGTTAAATCTATAGAGATCCAAACCTTTTTAGGTTCTTCCCCAAGTTATTCTAGGTCTGTTTGTTTAGCATTCTTGGGCCCATTCTCATAAGACATACATGGTTCCTTTAGTCTCTCTCTTTTTGTTCTACGTGCATATACCTTTATATTTTGTTCTCTCTCTTTTTGTTCTACGTGCATATACCTTTATATTTTTAATCGTGTAGCTCCTAGAATGTGAGGGTACCTGCCTCTACTTCTCTTCATGGTCACTATCCTCGGAACTAACCTTTTGGGATTCTTCTTTGATTTGCCCCTCTTGTATGGCTTTGATTCGTCTTCTCCATCCAAACTTGGATATCTTTTGGAGTCAAGTGAGATTGAATCCTTGGGATTATCATTAGATCTAGGATTTTAGTAATCTTAGGATCTATTTTCAAGGAATCAATGCTTGACTTCTTTATGAGATCTTTTGAGTGTGATTTTTGAGGGAGATTGGTGGAGGGAGCTTTTCTTGGCTGTCCTCTCTCTACTTGAACTATCTCTCTCTAACTATTTCCATCACCATCCCCCGCCCACCACCGACGAACCCAGCCATTCTCTTCCCTCCTCTCTCCATTGTCCCACCACCACCCAAACCATACTACCCTCTCTGTCCCTCCCCCTCTGTCTTCCCTGTCTTTCACTCACTCTCTCTCTCTCTCTCTCCTTCTCTCACACTCCCTCTCTCTCTCCTCTCCCTCTCTCCCTTTCTCTCTCCAACCCTCCCTCTCTCTCCTTCTCCCACCCTCCCTCTCCCTCCTCTCTCCCCCTCCCTTTCGCTCTCTCACCCTTCCCTCCCTCCTCTCCTTCTCCCACCTCTTCCCTCTCTCCTCTCCCTCCCTCCCTTTCTCTCTCCCACCCTCCCTCTCTCTCCTTCTCCCACCCTCCCTCTCTCACCTCTCTCTCCCTTCCTTTCTCTCTCCTTCACCCACCCTCCCTCTCTCTCATCTCTCCCACCCTCCCTCTCTCCCACCTTCCCTCTCTCTCCTTCACCCACCCTCCCTCTCTCTCATCTCTCCCACCCTCCCTCTCTCTCCCTTCCTTTCTCTCTCTCCCCACCCTCCCTCTCTCTCTCCCTTCCTTCTCTCTCCCACCCTCTCTCTCTCCTTCTCCCACCCTCCCTCCCTCTCCCTTCCTTTCTCTCTCCCACCCTCTCTCTCTCTCCTTCTCCCACCCACCCTCTCTCTCCCTCCATTTTTCTCTCCCACCCTTCCCTCCCTCCTCTCCTTCTCCCACCCTCTTCCCTCTCTCCTCTCCCTGCCTTGCTTTCTTTCTCCACCCTCCCTCCCTCTCTCTCCTTCTCCCGCCCTCCCTCTCTCTACTCTCTCTCCCACCCTCCCTCTCTCTCTCCCTTCCTTTCTCTCTCCCACCCTCCCTCTCTCTCCCTCCCTTTCGCTCTCCCACCCTTCCCTCCCTCCTCTCCTTCTCCCACCCTCTTCTCAATCTCATCTCCTCTCCCTCCCTTTCTCTCTCCCACCCTCCCTCTCTCTCCTTCTCCCGCCCTCCCCTCTCTCTCTCTCTCTCTCTCTCTCCCACCCACCCTCCTCTCCTCTCTCTCCCTTCCTTTCTCTCTCCCACCCTCCCTCCCCTCTCCTCTCTCTCCCTCCATTTTTCTCTCCCACCCTCTTCCCTCTCTCTCTCTCCTTGACCCACCACCGCCCAGCCCACACTACCCTCTCTCTCCTTCTCCCACCCTCTTCCCTCCCCCTCTCTCTTCCCTCCCTTTCACTCTCGCACCCTTCCTCTCTCTCATTCTCTCATTGTCCCTCTCTCTCCTCTCCCTCCCTCCCTTTCACTCTCCCACCCTCCTTCCTCTCTCTCCCTCCCTTTCACTCTCCCACACCCTCCCTCTCTTGCTCCTTGTCCCACCCTCCCTATACATAATCTCTTTATCCAAATGTTATTACGTGTGGATGTTATTGCATCTAGATGTTATTATATGTGCATGTGATTGCATGGTACTCCATGCCCTTTGCGCGTGATTTCATAGCATTTAAAGCCGTTACATGTGATTGCATGGTACTCCATGCCCTTTGCACGTGACTTCATAGCATTTAAAGCCGTTACATGTGACGGCATATCATTGCATGTGAGTACAATTAACAAGGTGAATAATTTCAAGATTTGTACATACAAGCTATCTACTATGCCTTGCGTAAGAAGTAATGATGAATGTAAATTTATTAAGGTCAAGAAATTTTCAATTGGTGATTGAGATCATGGCCTAATTATTTGAGAGGAAGAGGGAGTGAGAGAGATAAGAACATGACGTTGCTATTCAAAACATACAATAAACCAAGAATTTGACATAATTAATCATAACAACAACAAACCCACAATTAATACAAAAGACATGGCAATCTATAGTTAAAACCACTTTATTCCAAAAAGGTTATTACATGGGCTACTGCAATCTAACATTGTTTAAAATTGAAAACATGGGCTACTGCAATCTAACATTGTTTAAAATTGAAAACATACTATAACTACCTATGGATCCTACACCTATATACTTTTTTTGGCTACTTTATTCTTTAACTCCTCCCATAAGGGGTCCTCCGTCTCTTCAGCAATATATCCGAAACTTTGCCAGGTGTACTGATGGCACTTTCAATCTTTATGTTCCACACGAACAAATCTCCAAAATCAATAGGCTTATTTGCTAGCATCTTTGTCCAAATATTACGAGCCTTTGCTGTGATTCTGAGATGCTCTATTGCATCTCCGCCCGTTTTATTGCGTAAATATTTGCAAACCCTTTCCAAGGTTTCCTTCAAAGTATAGCTAGGTCCATTAGAAGAAGCCATTAGAGATGAACAAAGGTAGTTGATGGTCGTGAGGGTTGTAAGGAAGAGAAGAGTAGAGAGGGAGAGAAATACAATGAGAGGGCGAGGGAGGCAACAATAGGAAGAGGGAGGCAACAAGGTTTGGAAGTGAGGATTAAAGTAAGATGCAGAGATCAAATTTATAGATACACAAAGCAAAAGAAAAAAGCTACTTTGCATGGTTACCCACTAAATTTAGAAAAGTAGATGCATGGCTTTTCCCTAAATTTAGAAAAGCAGATGCATGTCTATACACTTTTTTTAAAAAAAGTAGATGAATGGAATGAATATATTCAAGGCACTTGGCATATAACCATATTAATTGTCTTGCTAAAACATTAAAAAAAAAGTAAATAGTACTTGCTAGAGAATTGAGACATCGGACATTTTATTATTGCAACATGAAGGATCTTTTCAAAACTACAGTATAATGTCATAAATAGTACTAGGTCCTTTTCACATTGTTCTCCGCTGTTGAAAATTCTCATTAGATCCTACTTTTTTAGAGTGGGTTCATGTATAAACATATTATGGTTCACATCTAACCCAAAGATAAGTAAATATACAAAGTAAAGGTACTTGCATGCACAATATGGTCGTCTAACACGTACCTTGATTTAAAAATCGAGACATGTGCATGATGGATTCGTTCCCATAGTCACTCGGTATTTTTCCTTGCGCACTAGTGATTCCTTAGTCTCAATTTACAAACACTTCCATATGCCCGACCTTAATGACCAAATGCTCAAAGACCGTAGCTATACTTGAAATTGTCGAATCTATTCTCTTGCTGCCATATCTGATATGCCACTTCTATACCTTGTTGAGCATTGGCCTACATCATTTGCTTCCTGACATTGTCCTTTTGCAACACAAACCCACCAGCCTCCAATCCTCAAATCTCATCCACAGTCAGGTTTGCACCTCGTCCCACTGGCCAAACAACCCAGGGGTCTAGCAGGTGATTGATAGATGGCGTTACATACTCTCCAAGTATGATCCACGCTGCTGTTACAAAACCACATGAGATGATGCCTTTGCCCCCCATACCATTCTCTCATACCATAGAAAGAAGAAGCTGAACACCTTACCTGCAGTTCTTGATGCTCTTTTTGCACTTGCCATCTTGGCCACCTAACCATCCTTGGCAAGTTACCTTACTATGTAGAGATGTTCGATGTATAGCCCACATTGAATCGTGTATGTCACTCTCCACAATTTCTTGCACCTCTGCTTCAGTTGTCTCTCCCTCTACATTACTTTAACCACATGTAGTTAAAGGAATAGTAGTGGGTGGAAAGCTTAATCTCCTACCTTGTTTCTTGCGTGGCTGGTTTTCTGTGACATACTCTGGATGATGTGATAAGTTATCTTCCTCAAGATTTATAATTGTGGGTTTTTCGATGCTGGCTAACAGTAATGTTATCACCAAAAAAAGTTTGGTTGCACATGCATTGGTGTGCCACTCATTGCTTCCCCCACCAATCTGCTAGTGCTTGACTAACTTGGAGCTTTTAATGTTTGGCCTTCTCCATCAACTTTGTTATCGTAGGGCCTGCTCCGTGATATTTGCCTTGCATGAATGCTTGCTTCTTTGTGGATTTCAAGAGGGTATTAGCGAGGTATGAAACAACTACATCATATAAAGAGATGGGTTTCCCTTGAAACCCTCTCCTACTAACCAAATTGCATGCTTCATTTCTGCTAGATTGGTGGTCGGCATGTGCAGCACACAAGCATCGTCGACATCCCACAATAGGAAATTAAGTTAATTGCATCCTCCAACTGCATTCTATAACCAGATAGTTAAGGTACTCCTAGTTGGTGACCCCCACCCCCATTAAGGGCGATGTCCACCCCAATGGGGGGTAGACTAAGGGGGGTGTTGGACTAAGGGCAACCGTCGCCCTTAGTCACCCCCATGCCGCCCTACTACGGGGGGTGGACTAAGAGGGTTAGTCAACATGTCACCCCTAGTAAGGTGACACATGGTCGCCTTACTAGGGGCGACACATGTAGTGGGCAACCCCCACTAAGCCTTGTAGGATTTAGGGAGGTAGAAAATCTCTGAGAGGAAGGACAAGGGTGTGTGAGAGCTTTGTTTTTAAAGAGAGGAAGGGACTGTTTTGCTATTAGGAGGGAGGGGGGAGGAGGAGGGTATTTGGGGAGAGAGAGAGAGAGAGAGAGAGAGAGAGAGAGAGGGCATTTTGCTTTTAAGGAGGGGGAGAGGAAAAGGACGGGCACTTTTTTTGGGGGGGGGGAGAGAGAGAGAGAGAGAGAGAGAGAGAGAGAGCTTCCGCACTGCAGGGAGGGGACACTAAGGGCGATGGGTCACCCTTAGTGGGGGTTGCCCACTAAAGACTCTCTCTCCCCCCCCAAAAAAACAAAATGTGCCCCCCTCCCTGCAACGCGGAAGCTCTCTCTCTCTCTCTCTCTCTCTCTCTCTCTCTCTCTCCCCCTCCCCCCAAAAAAAAACGTGCCCCTTCTTTTCCTCTCCCCCTCCTTAAAAGCAAAATGCCCTCTCTCTCTCTCTCTCTCTCTCTCTCTCTCTCTCCCCCCCTCTTAAAATCAAAACACCCTCTTCCTCCCCCCCCTCCCTCTCCTAATAGCAAAGCAATCCCTCCCTCTCTCTCTCTCTCTCTCTCTCTCTCTCTCTCTCTCTCTCTCTCTCTCTCCCCCCCCCCCCCTCTTAAAATCAAAACACCCTCTTCCTCCCCCCCTCCCTCTCCTAATAGCAAAGCAATCCCTCCCTCTCTTTAAAAACAAAACTCTCACACACCCTTGTCCTCTCTCTCTTAGAGATTTTCTACCTCCCCAAATCCTAAAAGGATAGCTCTCTCTCTCTCTCTCTCTCTCTCTCTCTCTCTCACACACACACACACTCACTCTCTTTTTTCCTCTCTCTCTCTATACCTTTTCCTCTCCTCTCTTTTCTTCATTGTTTCTTCTCTTCTTCTTTGTTTGTTCCTTCTTTCTCTTCTTTCAAAACCCTAATTATTTTAATTTAATCTTTTTTCTCTATTTATATCACCTCTATTTATATATATTACTTTTTTTCTCTATTTCTATCTTTTGCTTTCTTATATCTTTTAGGAATCTTTCTTCCTTGTTCATTCTTCTTCTTCTCGTGTTACTCCTCTCATGGCATCTCCCTAATTCCAAAGAGGGACGCAAGTATCCTTGATGTTCAGTGATACCAAGGTAGCTACTGGGACCATTTTGCATGTGCACCACTTTTTATCAAATCTTACATAAGGTATCTTTTGGATTACCAAGCATAACGTGTGTGTGTGTGTGTGTGTGCATTGCAGGTGGTGAAATCCACTCCTTTGCCACATACATACTTGTGCCTAGCCCCTCTAGACAAAGACTACAGTTTAGGTACAAGAAGCTGGCAAGGGAATTTTATACGAATGGCTATGTTGCCGATAGATGCAGGTTCATTTTCGCCATCTCCTCATCCCATAATCATGTTAGAGAAGTGACTCAAGATGATGTTATTGCATGGGATGACATGTGGCGATTGAAAAACGAGGAGTTCAAGAATATGATCAAAGGCACAGAGTGGAAATTCATGAGATTAAGCTGTTGTATGTGTGGGACAAAAATCATCAAGTTGTGGCATGGATGGAGGAGATTAATAAATGTGAGTCCACTTAAACTGCCTACTTTTTTGAATGCAGTCTTTTGTTTTATAATATAGTTTTGGGACTAATTAGATTTGCACTATCTAACTGTAGCATTCAAGAATGTCCCATCACCACATCCTTGTGTTGACACTATCCTTATTGAATTCAATGAGGATAGTGAGGGGGAGGTTCTCATAGTGATCGCTCGCTCAAACAAGTAAGAGAATATATGTTTTAAGACTCTTTGAATTAGGAATATTCGATGGACTATGTTTCAATCTTTCATCATAACCTTAGGATGAATGAAGTGGGCTATGTTTCTTCTTCCCTTGTGGACAAAGTGCGCCTCATTAGGGGTCTTGATCTCATAACCTTAAATTTTGTTGCCATAGGATGAATGAAGTGGGCTAGGCTTCTTCTTCTCTTGGGAAAAAGTGTGCCTCATTAGGGCACTTGGGCTGGCAAACAAAGAAACAATTATGAAGCACACTAGAGAGATGAACAAGGCATAGATGGACAAGCATGCCTCAACACAGAAAAAAAAGGACCACCCATCTTTGTTTAACTGTGTGAGCTTTTGGAACTTTCCCAAATAGTATTTATTCCAGGTAAACCTTCAATTGTTAGACACTTGCAATATATGATAAACATTTGCATATCATCCACTAATGTTGTAATTCATGAATAATAGGATGAGTACCTCACAGCCACCCGAGATATTGACCCCCTAGTAGATAGTTTATCTACACAAGAGTTTGAAGAGAGATGGAGAACGGCATTTTATAAAGATGAAAGAAAGTGGATGCATGCTACAAGGTGGCTAGTGGCGATTGCAAACCCTACACAAGGGGAAGGTTTCTTTGAGTAAGAAATCCTACACTATTTTCTCTATCTATTTCGTAGGCAATAACATTTTATAGTTTTAATGTTGCGGTTTAATTATGGTGTTGTGTTGCAAACGACTGGTGCAAGTTAATTAGGACAAGAAACTGGATTGTTTGACAGAGGATAGGCTATATAGCTTGGCAGCTAGCTCATTGCCAAATGACCACAAAGCACCGATTTTGGATATTTTTATTGATGGCAATTTGTAGAGGCTGAAGGATTCACAAATCCCTAAAAGTATGTAATAATTACTTTTTCTATCTTCTTGATATTCACAAAGTACTCTATTTTGTTTGAATAACAGTTTCAATGGTAATGCAGCAAATGCAAGTTTATTTAGGGATTGGCTTTGAAGAGGTCATATGGCATGAGATTGGAGCACATGGTGTAGTTGTCCTTGCAAAAATATAAAAAAAGTACAAGGTAATTTTTCCAAATACATTCCAGGATGACCTCACCAATCTTAAGAGAATGTATTTTGGGAAGATGTTTGAGGAAATGGTGGGATCCCTTGAAGAAACAAGGTGTGGTAGCTTTGAACCCTATTGTCACCAAGCATGCTTTGTTTAGGTGCGTAACATTCCATAAAGCATACTTACTACTTTGTACTCTTATATTTGTAAACTAAACGGATGTAATAATCTGTAAATGGATTTGTAAGGGCCATGCGGAGAGATCTATTGCAGATGTTCCTGTAATCTTAAAAGAATGGCGTAATCCAAAACATGAAAGCACTATGTATACATAACAGCAACTTCGAGACCTTTGGGATGCAGAGATATACAAGAGATGTCCATTTTTCCTTGACTTTCCAAGTGGCAAATTTTCCAAGAGCGAGAAGGAGATGTATACTCGGGCTTGTAAAGCAAATCAATTAACTATGGTATATGAACTATATACAATTAGATATTTCACTTTAATTTAAATATTATTTCTTATATCTTTTTGAATGGTGAATTCTATTATGAAGCCTAGAAGTCTACGTTAAAATCACATGTTCAAGGCAAAGGTAAAGGTCTTATGAAAGATGAAGGGGATGATGAAGATGAAGAGGATGATGATGATGAAGAGGATGATAATGATGAAGGGACAAAAGTGTTAAAAAAGGATGCAACGAAGGGAAAGAGAAAAGGAAAGTCACTATAGAAAGAGGACGACTCTGATACCTCTCCATCAGAGTATGACGAAAGCGATTCTGATGATAGCACATGCAAGATTGAGGAAACCCCAGAAGTTGAAGAAGTTGGTCATGCAACATCACAAGCAAGACACTCTTTTACTTGTGGTTCATTGGTATTATTATTACATTGTTTGCATATTAAAATAGATTAAGTTATGGATTTTGATAAGCTTGGCGAGAGGTGAAGCGCCAAATATGCACCATTGCGACCAATTCATCCACCTAGCATGGGTGACTTGACTCCAATCCAAATGAATTTGCTAGGTATGATTTTACTCATTGGTAGTGAGATAATGTAAAGTATTTATGTGGTGCATGCACTTACAAAATGTACGCTTTGTAGGAGCGTCTCGTCTTACCAACAACGACAGTAGTCCTCAGTGACTTTCCTTTTCCCTTTCCCTTCGTTGTGTCCAAGGAGAAGCCAGAATGCTCGGTGTGAGCTATAATGGTTTCCACTTGATACATAGTACCAATGACAATAATAAAGCCATTGTCGTCTAATATGGTCTCATAAATCTGAAGCAATACATGCTCCTCTCTATCCACATGGCATTAGTTAGAATGACATACACATGGCATTAATTATAGCTCACGCCAAGCATTTTGGCTTCTCCTCTTGGACATCTTGGTGAATATGTGATGTATAACACAGATTGGAAGGGCCTTTGGAGACAAGAGGTAAGCAAGACTAACCATAGAGGTTTCCATATTAAGCATCACTTTTTGATACAAAAAATCATCTCATACTCTTGTGCAGATACATGCCCTCGTTGTTGAAATGTACAAGTGAATAGGGTGTGTGCGGGAACAAGCCCTTGGTTAGAGGCTGTAAAAGAGAATGAGTAAATGTGAAAGAACCTATGAAAAGGTGAGAAGAATCTACTGGGAGAGAGAATAAAGGGTAGCATGAGAAGATTTAGAAAGTGTGGAGATATTCTGGGAAGTGTGGAGATATTCTGGGAGATATTCTGGGAAAAGTGAAGAGGTGGAGAGAATCAGGAAAAAGAGGTGGAGTGAATCATGGAGAAATCAGTGGGATTTGATGCTTGGATGTAAGCTCTATAAATTGAGGCATTGCCCTAATGAGAATTTGCTAGTTTTTGAGTATCCATGCCTACATTAATCTATTTATTAATTACCCACTAATTACGTCTTAATTATTTGCTAATCACTTTGTTAATGATGTTGATTCTAGTGTTTGATCCACCATAGCTCATCACAATGCTCAAATTTCAACATGGTATCAGAGCCAAGCCTAGAATCCATCATTTTGTAAGCCCATTATCTTGCTAATTATTTTGATAATTAGGATTAGTAGAAAATTATAATTTTCCCTCTTTTTTCAACTAGTTTCTGCACCCCCAGCCAGTGGAGGAGCTCCCTCTCCTTGCACACATCACATTAGGCCAAATCCTTCCAGCCATAGTAGCTAGCCAACATCATTGGGCTCTAGCCTATGCAAGAATCGTAGCAAACCGCCGAGTAGAAGCACCGATTTTTGTAGATTAAGGGGCGTCGTTTTTTTGAGCTATTTTTGACATTACTACTTCACCAAATCAAAGTTCTCTAATTCCTCTTAGCCCAAGGTGTTTTCAAGCATGATCTACAAGCTGGTGAAGACAGAATTCAGTTTCATCAAGTCTACAGTGAGATCCAAGCTCTTCATTAAATCTGCAGGTGACTGGTAAAACAGAGATTAAGCTTTCAATATTTGGTCAAATCTTGTGTTTATTGACTTAATCCTCTACTAGACTCATTGCTATTGTTGCCTTTGAAAGCATTTGAGCTCATTTGAAGTCTAAGGCACCAGATCTGGACTCCCCGAATACTCTGTTTTTTACACACAAAACAGTGGATTAATTTGCTAATCAATGATTAATCAGTGCTAATCACTATATTTTGGTACAATTGAGGGTTCAAATTAACCATTAGGTATCTGATACAGATCCCTATAACTTTAGATTGCAAATCAGAGTTGGTTTGATACTCCAACCAGTCCGTACAAATTGGTTACCTTTGATTTAATGTAATTTCTGGGAAAATTGTGCTGATAAAATTGTGATAATCATCATTTTGCATTTAACCCTTGGTTAATGCCTGTAAATCTCACTCAAATTCAAGATTATTCACAGCTAGCGTTGCATTTGGGAATGTGTATAAGAATGGATGCTATATGCATTATGTATTGGGCACATTGCATCAGTGTAAATATGGGATCAGACACTGTCCTTGTCCAGAATAAGGCAAGAGGTAAGACCTCCCGCATAAATTTGGGTTTGCATTGCATAATGACACAAGATAAACATCAAAAGCCCAAAAGAACTGTCAACAAAATATTTAAACATGTTGCTCACATGGAGCAAAAAGACCTGACGGACAAGCTCATGGCCCCAGCCATGAAAGAAGAAGAATATCTTTTTCTGAGAAGAAGATCCACACCAAGAAGATCTAGAGGAAGCATTGAAGGAAGACATGGACACGAGAAGAGAAGCTGCCACACAAGAAGACTGGAAGAAGAGACGGACGCGTGGAGAGATGCTGCCACGACAAGAAGACTGAAGAAAAGAGAAGATGTGAGGCTCCAAAGAGTGAGGAGCCATGTGAAAATCTCTGAGAGAGAGAGAGAGAGAGACCCCACAACCCAATGTAACTTGCCCCAACAAAGTAAAACCACCTATGAGCCACCGATGATGTAGGCCACATGGTAGATGTATGTGTGAGCACTTTAGTCAAGGTCGCGGGCACTTATAGTAGCCTTGGACACATAGAGAGAGAGTGTGTGTCAAGGACTATGGAGTTTAGGGACTTGAGGCACTGGTCGCGGGCTGTCAAGTAAGAGAGAAACTTGATATAGGGTCCATGTGTGCTAAGATAACTTGAGGGGAGGAGTAGACACTGGTCGCGGACTATCAAGTAAGGGGAGGCAAACTTGGTATAGGGTCTAGGTGTACTAGGAGTATTCACTTGAGGGGAGGTGTTGAAATATACAAGTGAATAGGGTGTGTGCTGGAACAAGCCCTTGGTTAGAGGCTGTAAAAGAGAATGAGTAAATGTGAAAGAACCTGTGAAAAGGTGAGAAGAATCTACTGGGAGAGAGAATAAAGGGTAGCATGAGAAGATTTAGAAAGTGTGGAGATATTCTGGGAAGTGTGGAGATATTCTGGGAGATATTCTGGGAAAAGTGAAGAGGTGGAGAGAATCAGGGAAAAGAGGTGGAGTGAATCATGGAGAAATCAGTGGGATTTGATGCTTGGATGTAAGCTCTATAAATTGAGGCATTGCCTTAATGAGAATTTACTGGTTTTTGAGTATCCATGCCTACATTAATCTATTTGTTAATTACCCACTAATTACATCTTAATTATTTGCTAATCACTTTATTAATGATGTTGATTCTAGTGTTTGATCCACCATAGCTCATCACAATGCTCAAATTTCAACACTCGTCGTGCTGCTACCTTCATCATGAGCATAGTTGGACAAAACCATACACAACCTTTCTCACCTGATTATATTATTAATCCTTGCAACATGATGCAGTGGGGTAGATGCCGAGATGGGACAACATGGCGAGGTATGGAATTAACTCTTCATGTGCTCCTAAATAAGGGACTTTTGGGATATCTTGTTGAGCCATCATGTAAAGCAAGGGCAAGTGTTATTAGAGATTCATGCTGGATGTGGAGATTGTGCTATGGTACCAAAAAAATTAGGCATGAACATTGTTTGTATTGATCCCGAAGAGGATGCAATGGTGGAGGGTGTCTTGATGAAGATTTCATTGTAGTGCAGTAAGCATATTTATTTGTGAATATTTAAGTGACTGGGTCATGATCTTATTTGTAGTTAGCAATTGTTTATGATTGTGTCATGATCTTATTTTTCATATTAAAAAAGAGAGAAAGAGGGTGAGAGCAATGCATGTTGGGTTTTTGCAATAAGACATCATTCCCCTCAAATATACGTACAAACCAATAAATAATTGACATGTTATGTATTATGTGGATGAATAAGGTGGTGAAACGTTTGCAAACTTGAGGATCTATATACAAAACATGAGTTAAGTAAGCTTTGTTAAGAAATGAGAAAGAAATATAGAGAGAGTGAGCAAAGAGAAGGACATAAAGAGTGAGTGAGAGAGAAAGCAAGAGAGGGAGAGAGAGCAAAGAGAAGGGAAGAGAGAGAGGGAGGATAAAGAGCTTGAGCAAAAAAAGGGACTAAAAGAGTGAGAGAGAAGGGTAGAGAGAGTAAGCCTAAAAAAGGATTAAGAGAGAGAGAGAGAGAGAGAGAGAGAGGGGTAGAGAGAGAGAGAGAGAGAGAGAGAGAGAGAGAGAGAGGGAGGTGAGAGTGAGCAACGAGAGAGAGAGAGAGAGAGAGAGAGAGAGAGAGAGGGATAGGAGAGAGAAGGAGAGCCAAGAGAAGGATAGGAGGTAAGAGAAGGATAGAGAGAGAGAGAGAGAGAGAGAGAGAGAGAGAGAGAGAGAGAGAGAGATACAAAAGAGAGAAGGATAGAGAGAGCTAGCAAAGAGAAGGGGAGAGAGAGAGAGAGAGAGAGAGAGAGAGAGAGAGAGAGCCAAGAGAAGGATAGGAGGTAAGAGAAGGATAGAGAGAGAGAGAGAGAGAGAGAGAGAGAGAGAGAGAGATACAAAAGAGAGAAGGATAGAGCTAGCTAGCAAAGAGAGAGTGAGTGAGTGAGTGAGAACGAGAGTGAGAGCCAAGAGAAGGATAAAGAGAGAGGGGGGAGGATAGAGAGAGAGAGAGAGAGAGAGAGTAGAGAGAAGGATAGAGAGAGAGAGGAGGATATAGAAAGCGAGAGAGGGAAGGGGCATAAGAGGTAAGAGAAGGATAGAGAGGGAGAGGAGGATATAGAGAGTGAGAGAGGGAAGGAGGATAGGAGGTAAGAGAATGATAGAGAGGGAGGGTAGGAGAGTGAAAGGGAGGGAGGGAGGGTGGGAGAGTGAAAGGGAGGGAGAGAGAGGAGAGGGCGCGAGGGTGGGTGGGAGAAGGAGAGAGAGGGGTGAAAGGGAGGGAAGAGGGTGGGAAGAAGAGAGAGAGGGTGGTGTCAGCTGGGATGTGGTGGGACAAGGAGAGAAAGAGAGGGAAGAGAGTGGAGAGGAAAGAGAGGGAGGGTAGGAGGGTGAAAGGGAGAGAGAGGGAGGGTGGGAGAGTGAAAGGGAGAGATAGAGAGAGAGAGGGAGGGAGGATGGGAGAAGGAGAGAGGAGGATATAGAGATGGATATATCCCACACCACACTCTCTCTCCTAGAGAGTGAGAGAGGGAAAGGGAGGGAAGAGAGAGGGGGGAGGAAAGAGGGTGGGAGAAGGAGAGAGAGGGAGTGGTGTGGGCTAGGCTCGGTGGCAGTGGTGGTGGCAATAGTTAGAGAGAGATTGTTCAAGTAGAGAGAGAGGGAAGCCAAGAAAAGCTCCCTCCACCAAGCTCGCTTGGTGACCATCCCTAGATCCTTCTAGCTAGCACAAAACTCCTCAGTGGCTCTTAATTGATGGCTCTCAAGGCTTTCACATATGGATTTTTAAAGATCTTTTAGGTGAGATTCTATCTTTTTAAGAAATTATCTAAGGAGTGGCACCTAGCTATTATTGAATTAGGGCTAGAAGATAGTTTTTCATATGTCATATTACATCGGAAGAAAACTCTAAAGAAGCATGGGATGAACTAGAGAAGCATGGGATGAACTAGAGAAGCTATTTAGTGCCCAAAAAAAAGAACTCTAAAATTAGTCTAAATTTTTTTAGTTTTTTGGATTGTACATTAAAGAGAGTGAGTCACTCCAATCTCACTTAAATAAAATGAAAAGTGTTATGTAACAACTTGTACATGTTGGGTTCCCAGTGGTGGATGAGGAGGATGCCATAGAAATCCTTCTCATCAGAAGCATGACCTTGGAATCATTAAGCCCTTTGGTGGCTACCTTGAAGAATCTGTTGGAAAATCATTTTCTCAATGCTCCACTCTCGTGATGTTTCTGTGTGAGTGATGGATGTGCTCTATTTTGTAAGCTCCCTTTATGAGAAGCATCCATTGCGGTGAGAACCTGGGCACCCGATAGTTCCTAATTTAGACACTAGATGGTGGCTAAGTGTGGCTAGTTGATTAAGAGATGACTTAGACTTGGCACTCTGCCAAGTATAGGATGCATGCTTATGCGGGCTATGTGATCGCATTTGTGAGTGCTAGTAGATAGAAAACTGAGGACACACTATTCTCGGATTGCGAGGCCCATTTGTGAGGTCTAGGCAGTCTTAGAAAATGGTGCTAGAGTCAGATGATGTGGTCAGTTGGCCATTTTTTACCAAGTCGTGGGTTGGCGGGGACATGGTCGACGACCTACGTCCGTGCCCATCCTAGGTACTATATCCTATGTACTATATATAGACTAGTTTGGTAGTCATAGTTCATCGTCAAGTTTATTATGTTCAAGCACTCTTGTATGTAAGATATTCTCTGTCCAAAGCCTATCTAGATCACCATTAAAGCTCCTTACTCAGAGTATACAGGTAGGCAGATGCCATCAATTTGTAATCAAGTTTTTGCAAGCAGCAATATTGTTTACTCTCCACTTTCATGAAGCAGAATTTGAGCTGTTTGTGGTGGAAATAGAAGAAATATGTGCAAAAGCAGAATATTCCTCAGCTTGATGGTTCATGGATCATCTATAATGGAGCATCCTAACAAATGACCAGTCAGAAGGGCTGATATACCCTCCCTCACTGTGGGGGAAGTCCATCCTGGTAGTAGCTGGGAATGATACTAAATTCCCAAGTGTGGGTTCAGGTACCATTTCTTTTATTTCTAGCAACGATGATACTAAGAAGTTGTATGATGTCCTTTATATTCTAGACATCAAGAGGAATTTGTTGTCTATTTTTGTAGCCTATAGTTGACCCCATGACTTGAAGATTCTCTTTGATCAGGCTAGTGCAGTCATAATCATAGATGCCATCATCGACAATGTCGTTTTGGGAAAGGAATCTAGCATAACAACTCGTATAAGCTATTGGCTTTTATAGCCCAAGTTGATATGGGGAAAAGCAAGCTATGACATGAGAGATTTGGGCACCTGAGCTTTGTAGTGTTGAAAGAGATGCAAAGGTTTGGGATTGTGGCATACCTCTACTAGCATTTTTAGAGATGTCAAATGTGTCTGAAGTTTGTATGATGATGGGAAAGCAGGATCGACATGCATTTCCACACAAGAAAAGAAAGAATCATGCCAAAGACTCTTCTAGAGCTTGTGCATGTAAATCCCTGAGATAAAATGCCAACCACTGCATTAGGTGGTTCGTCCTTCTTCTTGTTATACTGATCCATAATGTTAGTAGGAAGATGTGAGTGTATTTTCTTTGGGATACGGCTGAAGAAAATGCTTTTTGTGGAAAGTTCAAAGTATGGCATAACTTGGTAGAGAATGAGATAGAATGAGACAAGAAAGAGGTTCAAGAAGTTTTGAACAAATCAAGAGAGATTAGAAAGTTACTTATACTTCACAATAAAACAATGTTGCAGAGCGCAAGAATTGCACAGTGGTGGAGATGGCATGGACTCAAAGCCAAAGGATTATATAATTCTCTTCTTTTGTCATTAGCTTTATCATTAGTCTTAAGTTCTTTCTTGAACTTCACCTATGTCAAGATGTTGCTTCTAAAACATTTCTACACATGTTCAAGTCAAGAGCTTCCCTTAGCCTTGCCGAAGCATGTGTCGTTGGGTTTTACCGTAGAGCTGCAAATGTAACTTCCCATGTGGGTGCACTAACGCGTCCATCTTGCATTCCCTCACTACATTGTCATGCTATAATTATCCTTGCTAAATACGTGAAGGGAAAGCTCTCAATGCCTAGATGGAGCCAAGTAGAGATTGTGATGCTTATCATGAAATATGTAGTTGATATGCATGGGCAATGGTGCAAAAGGTGTACCTGTGTGTGTACACTTCTCTATTATGAAAATTTCTCCAACTCAATTGCTTTCTTCGAATCTCTTTGCTACTTTCTTTGACATTTACTTCAAATACCTTTTCTAGGGAAATCAAAATTAATACTTTGTTTGAGGCATAGCAAATGTGGGCAGAATTTGTGCAAGGTTGTGCCCATATCTGCAAATGGAGGCATAGTAATGGCAAACTTTACACAAGGCTATGCCCATAGCTACAATGGAGCTAGGTGACCTCTACGGCTCAAGGGATTTGGCAATGTCGAGTACTACGGATAAAGATAGGAACGATAACCTGAGCTTACATGATGTGGCAATGTGCGCTAACGTGATGATGTGGTGATGTGAGCCAACTTTGTTTTCCTAAGTTTGTGTTTGGGTCTTTCTGTATGTAAGTGGAAATTGTTTCCTAGAGGGAAGAGGGGTGTTTCAAAACTTTAGGGGGGGATAATTTTAAAGGATCTAAGGGGGATAAATTTTAAAAAGTCCTAAGGAATGGAGAGGGATATTAACCACATATTGGTTAACACATTCCTACGACAACTATGGCCGCACACTTATGTAATGTGAGATTGTAAATCTCCTCATTTGATGAGAGAAAACTCCCTAAAGACACTCCCAAGTATTGAGCTTCAAAGGATAGACAATGGGATCTTGGTCAACTGGCCAATTCATAGAGAAAAGCCTTGTAACTATCTTTTCGGTGCCTCGAGTCACTTTCTCCCAGGGCGACCGTGGGAAAAGGCTTAGAACTATAAAAGCCAATTTCTCTTGTTTGTAACTCATTTTCCCATTTGTGCAATAGAAGTGGAGTGTTCTCTCTCCCTCTCTCTTGCAACTCTAATCTAGCATGTGTGGTGTGCTTAGGGTTAGGGTTTGGGAGTGATTAGCAGTGCTAATCACTTGTTCTCTCATGCTTCCTTCTTCTCCCCCTCTTGCTTGAGTGATTAGTCTACCAAAGTGATCGTCTTCCACAAAGATCCCACACGATCTTTGTGAGAGAGGTTGCACCACCCATTGGATAAGAGCAACCGCCTCAATGTGAACGAGTGTGCAAGACGATGACGGTGTACGAGCGGCTACAATGGAGGTCTTAAGCCTAGCTCGAGCTCAGGGATAGGCAACTTCCCACGTCGAGTGTGCAAGATGACGACGACGGTGTACGAGCGGCTACAATGGAGCTCTTAAGCCTAGCACGAGCTCAGGGATAGGCAACTTCCCACGTCACGTTAGGATAGGGTTCCTTAACATCTTTGGCGCTGCTTCTGTGGAGCACCATCCGCTACTTATCTAAGCCATCTTTGATTCCAATCCCACAAAGTAAGCTCTTTGGCATGTGTTTTTTTGGTTTAAATGTGATGTGAATGGAGGTGATGTAATGTGATGTGGATATGGGTAGATGAGAATGGATGAGATGTGATGAGGATAGATGTGGATAGATGTGATGGGATGTGAATCGGGATAGATGTGAATGGATGAGATGTGATGTGAATGGAGGTGATGTAATGTGATGTGGATATGGGTAGATGAGAATGGATGAGATGTGATGAGGATAGATGTGGATAGATGTGATGGGATGTAATATAATGTGAGAAGTAGTTCTTCTATGTTAGGGCGTGGAGCACGGAGAGGGTATGGTTGACAGGTTAGGTTTCTTATTTAAGTTCTGCAATTTGATTAATTTTGTTGTGATTTCTTTTTTTATACATATTTATCTATGGTAAAAGTACCTATTTTTGTTGTTTATGTTTTGACAGACATGTCTAAGACTACCTTTACACATTGTACATGCCTTTGTCGAGGATAGTAGGTGAGTTATTCTCTATATTTCCATAACTTTTCTTGATTACAAAGTATGGAACATGACATTCTATACTGATGTCTATCTGTACAGAGTCACCGGGCCGCTATGGTCACCTTCTATTACTGCGGGTCACATAGATATAAATAATTGTATAACCTATTTGTTATGCTTTAATTTTAGGATATTGCATGACATTGATACGTTTATGGTAAGAGTTGTCAACGAAGGCATCGAAACATGGATGTTATTTTGAGATATGTATATATGAAGTCACTTGAAATAATGTATTGTGTTTACTTAAAACATGACCTAAATCTTGGAGAAACTGAGCCTATTTTTTCTGGAACTCTACCTGCCCCCGCAGCAATGCGCGGGTCCAATACTAGTTAAGTTTACTCTCATGAGAAAAGGGCTATATGTTGTAACCAATGGGAAAGCCAAACACTAGGGACAAAAAAAACTTTATGGATTACCAAGGATGAGAAGGCTTTGCCCATCATAGCCTTATAACTCAGTGACACTTATATCCTTCACATAGATGGAAAGGACTCATCCAATGAGGAACTTGGAATACCTTAGACACTCTCTTTGGAGCATAATTAAAAAACTCCAAAATCATCCTCTTAATTAAATTCATTGAGCTAAAATTAAATCCAAGAGATTCACTCTCGACTCACCTGAATTATATGAAAAGTATTCTCACCCAAATAGCTGGGATCAAGAAGAATATTGAAGAAGATGTGATCGTAGAAGTCCTTTGAAAAAGCTTACAACAAGAGGAGTTTGGTAACATAGTTACCACTCTCACTAATTTTCTAGCACCAAAGATAATGGATGTGGAAGCATGCCTCTTAGAAGAAGATGTCAGAGTTAAGTAGAGACAAGGCATTACAGATGGTGCTTTCTTCAATGAAGGAAGCTCCAAGGAGTCCGACAAAGGGTTCTTCAAAGGATCAAATCAAAAGAAAGACTTCTCCAAGAAATCTTACAATTTCTGTGGGAAACCAGGGCACGAGGAAAAATAATATTTCTTTAGAAACAAAGCAAAAAAATCTCTTCTTGTTGCAGGGACAGACAACTCAAATGAAGAAGAAAAAGAAGAAGGAGCCTTAGTGGAGAGGCTAACTACATTGAGCATGATTGGGCTTTCTAGACCAACTAGGGCATGCCTACATGTAGTCACCCCTCTATCCTAAGCAAATGTAGACATAACTAGATTCCTAGCATCTTTCATCAACTTTTGACATTGTAAACCACCATGAGTGCGACCTATGGGGCGGGCACTTGGATGGTCATCTCATAACCATAGTTGTAACTAAATAGTAAACTAGGGCAAGCATTATCAGTATAGGCAATGGATATTTTGTTGAGGGACGGTGTTGAAACAATACACCAAAATATCATATTGTGACATTGGGGATAAGGGCATATGGTCCAAAGATTTATTAGCCTTAGAACATTTGACATACTATGGTTAAATGGCATCCAAAGGAGAATATTCTAGATGCTTAGCTCTAGTGGAGGAGGATCTCTCCCACCCTCTACTACGTATACTTCCAAAGATGGGGCAATTATGAAATCACGAACTGTTATCAGCAAAGGGTTGCTCAAGACCGAGCCCTACCTCAAGCCCTTCCAACAAACCCAAGGTAACCTCTGGCTAGGAAGTGGACAAAAGAGGAATCTTTAGGGTACCAAAAATTCCCTTACCACCCCCAGTGCTCCCACCTCAACCCCCATTACCATGAGTCACACCTGTTCTCATCAGCTAACCCTAATAGAAATTTTCAAACAAGGGGATGAGGGGGAAGTTGATGAAGGTCCCACTTATGAGCCTCTGGAGCCAAAAAGTCCACCCTCCTAGATTTTAAGCCATTATGTAATGGAGGGCGACCAAATATTCCCTGTATACTTAGCCGCCCCAATTCCACCTGCTCGGGACATGAATATTATGGCTAAATGACCACCCATGCAATGCTACCATTGCACAGGACCTCACCAAATGTGGCTGAGTGTCTAATAAAAAAAGGGATGGCAAGTATCTCTGTAGGCACTTCCGCATTAACCCCTTTATGCGTTGGGTGTGGGATATACCAAATGTAAAAGGATTGTCCCCGCCGCTGAGAGCAGGGACAATAGGAAAAGATCGTGAAGCTAATCCCAACACCAACATTAACTTTGTAAGATTCCTCCTCAGCCTGAATAATGAATAAGCTTTACTTCAATCCCCTGTAATCATTCCCTATTTCTGAATACAAGAAAATATTATTTTTCCTTGTTTTTGTCTAGAGAGAAGAAAAATTCTAGAGAGAGGTAATTCAATATTAAGATATTTTTGGATAAACAAATTCTCCTAATATCAAAAATATATTTCCCTGAAACATAAGTTCAAAATAAATTCTCCAAGGTGCATTAGAAATCAATTAAAAATGAAATAAGTGACCTTAGCCTAAGGGTCAAGATTTTTTGAAATTTTTGGATTATGGTCCAATTAAGGTTTCTATGGGCCAATAATATTAATCCAAGTGTTGGGATAAGATAAAGCCAATGAATAAAGGAAAATACCCAAAAAATGAGTGAATGCTCACATAAGATGAAGAGTTGACTGAGTACAAGGTATATTAGTTAAAAAATATGACATATTACTAAAAAAATGAGATATTTCGGAAGAATGATGAATTTTTGACACCTTGGTAAGGAGGGGGAGACCTTTGAGGTAGGCGCTTCCTTCACATGTGTGGGGGGGTTTTTACTTCAAAAATATTAAGATATTTTTATCTCTCCTCTCTCTTGAATCAAACTAGATCAAAATGGAAGCTAAACCAGTCCAAATAACTAGATCAAAATGGGAGCTAAACCGGTCCAAATCTTGTCCCCCCTCCAAATTCAGCCAAACTGAAGTTGGAAAATTCTAGAACTTAGTTGGACTCAGTTAGTGGCCTCCCTCACCTATAAATAGACACTCATTCTTTTGTATTCTCAATTGTGAACTAGAACATGTCAGTATTACATTAAAATAAGAATATTTTCTATTATCTCTTAAAAATCCTCTACTTTTGGAGAGATTGGAGCTTCTCTCTCTCTTCAACAATCCTTGGAGCTTTCCTCTCAACACACTAAACCAATTGATTGGTTGGGGGCTTCCTTCTAAGAGAAAGAAGCAAGCAAAATCAAGAGGTAAGATGTAATTTCATGGTTTTCTTTAATATTCTCAATGATTTCACTTCTCAATCCCTCTCAAGATTGAGAAGTTTCAAATGAATTGTTTTTCAATGCAAATTAAGCTTTCTATAATAATTCTAATGATTAATCACAAAAAGTTTATATTTATGCTTAATTAGGATGCTTTTTATGTATATCTCTCTCTCCCCAAAAAGTTTATATTTATGCTTAATTAGGATGCTTTTTATGTATATCTCTCTCTCTCCAAAAGAATGGTCATTCCTATGACTAATTCTTATTCAAATGGATGCTTCTCATTAATAAATTCTCAAATCAAAAATGAAACTCTATGCTAGTTAAGCTAGAGGTTAGAAAATGGCTTTTTTATGCTTTTATCTGCTAATAAAATTATAGTAAACTTATGATTTAATTCCATAAATTGGATTTAGGTCCAATAATAGTTAATCTATCATAATTGTATTATAAAGTCCTATTCTTTCCAAAATATTAAAAATTATCAGTAATAGCAGAGCGGAGCTATGGCAAAATTTTTAGAAATTAATACATAACTCATTTTTATGCATAATGTGAAAAGAGGACTTTCTACCATATTCTAGGATTAGTCATGCTATGCTAAAAGAATAATTTTCATTACATTCATGGAAAACTAATTTTTAGTATTTATGTGTAAATAATTAATTAAAGAAATGAGAAATTTTTGGTATTTCTATTTTTATGCAAAAAGAGGAATTCCTATGATAATGGAGATCCATGTAATTAAATAGAAAAAGAGAAAATTTGATATATTAATAATAAATATTTTTATTTATATTTAAAGAGGAATTTTAGATAAACTTATTTTTATGTAAGAGAAAATTTAAATGATAAAAGAGGAATTCCCATGACATTTGGAATTCAATCATTTAAATAGTAAAAGTGGAATTCTTGGCATAATTGAATTAACGGATATTTTTAATTAAATTTTAAAGAAGAATTTTAAATAAATTTATTTTTATGCATGAGAAAATTTAAGTGATAAAAGAGGAATTCCCATGACATTTGGAATTCAATCATTTAAATGGTAGAAGTGGAATTCTTGGCATATTTGAATTAATGGATATTTTTATTTAATTTAAGAAAGAATTTTAGATAATTTCATTTTATGATAAAAGAGGAATTCCCATGACAATTGGAATCCAATCATTAAATGAGAAAAAGAGAACAAGGCCAATATACATTGGGGATGACCTCTCTACCGAGGAAGAGTCCAAACTCATCGCCCCTCGCTATACTCATATAATTTCAGGATTACTTTGCTTGGAAGTACACGGATATGAAGGGTGTACCTCCCAAAGTAGTCAAACATACCATTCCTATGGTTTTGATGGAGCGAGACTGGTTAAGCAAAGGGCTTACCCTAGAATCTAGAGTACTCCAAGATGGTCCGAGAAAAAATCAATCGACTCATTAACACCAGATTCATCTACGAAATTGAGCACACAGAATGGGTATCTAGAGTGATAGTGCCCAAAAAGAATGGAAAAGTACGAGTGTGCGTGGACCTCAAAAAGGTCAATGCCACCATCATATAAGACCACTATCCCTTTCCCTTCACACAACATGTTCTCAAGAGAGTCATAGCAGGGAAGGAAGCCTACATCTTCCTTGACGGATTCTCTAGCTATAATTAAGTGGTGATTGATCCAAATGATCAATACAAAACAGCTTTTGCAACAGAATGGGGCACATATGCATACCGTGTTATCTCCTTTGGGCTAACCAATTCCCTTGGCACCTTCCAACATCTGATGTGCATGGCCTACAAGGAATATTTTTGAAGATTCCTTGAAGTTCTCATGGATGACCTATGTGTCAATTCCATGTGGAAGACGCACCTAGAATGAATGCTTATGAAAAGTGCTAGAGAGATGTCAGCTCTACCGGATCTTCCTAAACCCTCTTAAATGCCAATTTGGGGTTTAGCATGGAATAATGGGACATATTGTCTCAGAACAAGGCATCTCCACTAATAATAGCAAGGTGCGGCTCACCCTTGAGCTGTGAAAAGATGCAGGGGGGAAGAGAGCTTGAGCTCTTGCAAGCACACACACACACTCACAAAACCCTAATAGAGAACACACAAGGTGAGAGGCTGAAAATCTTCTTCTTCTCTACTCTACACTCAACACACCATATACAAGATAAGAGTACACACAATATGAAAGGTACTCAACCAATACATACACGGGTTCTCTATAGTGTGAACCCGACTAAATGAGCTGGCGCTATAACTATGCCAGTCTCTAGAATGGCTGTCACACAGCCTGTCATCCCACTGGCCGCATATCACCCAAGATCTCACCAACCATGCCAGTGGTGTAAGTGCGGGGCCTATCCCCCAGGCGGGTCATCAGTGTCCACGGCCTCACTAGAGCTCGATATCTCAACACTCCCCCTCGAGCTCAACTCCATCTCATGTACACCAAGCAAAGCCCTGAATCTGCGGAGCTTCTCTGTACCCAATGCTTTGGTGAAGATGTCAGCTACCTGATCCTCTGTGCTGACATAAACAAGGTCAAGGTCTCCTGCCAAGACCTTCTCTCTGACGAAGTGGTAGTGGACCTCTATGTGCTTTGTACGAGCATGAAAGACTGGGTTCCTGGCCAACTGTATACTGCTAATGTTGTCACAGAAAATGACAACTTGTCTATCCACTGATAGACCCAAATCTGCAAGTAGCTTTCTCAACCAAGCTACCTCACATGCTGCCATAGCAGCTCCTCTGTACTCGGCCTCTGTACTCGATAGAGCAACCGTAGGCTGCTTCTTGCTGCTCCAAGTCACAGCAGCACTCCCCAAAGAAAACATGAATCCGCTGGTAGATCTTCTATCTGAGATACTACCAGCCCAATCAGCATCTGTGTACCCATGTACACATATCTCTGTCCCAGTCTCATAGAATAGTCCACAATGCAAAGTAGACCTCACATACCTCAGTATGCGTCTGACTGCATCCAAATGCGGTTTCCGTGGAACCTGCATAAACTGACTCACCAACCCAACAGCATAGCTCAAATCTGGTCTGGTGATCGTCATGTAGATCAAACTTCCTACTATGCTCCTGTACATAGTAGGATCCTCCAAGATCTCTCCTGAATCTGCACTCAACTTGCCATTCTGATCCAATGGCACAGAAATAGGCTTACAGCCTGTCATACCATACTTGGACAACATGTCCAAGCCATACTGTCTCTGCAGTAATCCAATACCATGTGGTGACCTAATCACCTCAATGCCCAAGAAATATCTGAGCTCCCCCAGATCCTTCATCTCGAACTTCTGTCTAAGCAAGATCTTTACATCAAAGATCTCTGCATCATGGTCCCCCGTAATGATCAAGTCATCTACATAGATGACAACAAGCACAACCCCTCTATCACCATGTCTCACGTACAATGAGAAATCTGCATTGGCTACATGAAAGCCAATAGTGACAAGATATTCAGAAATCTTGTCAGACCATGCTCTTGGTGCTTGCTTTAAGCCATACAAGGCTTTCTTCAACCTGCAAACATGCTCGGGGTGACCCACATCCTCATAACCAGGTGGCTGCAACATATACACCTCTTCTTGCAAATCCCCATGCAAGAATGCATTCTTTACATCCATCTGATGTAAAGACCATTGCTTTGACGCAGCCACTGCTATCACAACTCTCACCGTTGCCATCTTGGCAACTGGGCTGAAAGTTTCCTCATAATCAATCCCATATGTCTGCGCATATCCTTTGGCTACCAATCTAGCCTTGTACCTGTTTATGCTTCCATCACTGTTATGTTTAACTTTGTACACCCACTTGCATCCAATGGCTTTCTTGCCTTCAGGCAATTGCACTAAATCCCAAGTTTCATTTCCATATAGTGCATCCATCTCCTCATCCATAGCTTTCTCCCAACACACATTTCCAACAGCCTCATCAATGCATGTGGGCTCTACAACCTGCACAACTTTTGCCATATATGCATAATGATGTGCCACATAACCATCATATGTAAATCTCTGCACAGGGTTCTTCACTCTCCCTGATCTTCGCAGCTTCTCATTCATGGCTTCCATAGCCTTCTTTACACCAGGTGTTCTCATAGCTGGGATCCCAAGCTCCTCATCAAGACTCATATCTGAGCCACTAGACTCTCCATCAACATGAGAATGCCCTGCAGAAATGTCAGGCATACCAAGGGGCTCAACCACTTTCTCTTTTCCTTTACGTGATGTACTAATCACATTTGCAGGGCTGGTATTATGACGCAGCCTGCCACTCCATGGTCTATCAATAGACCCACTAGATGAGGACTCTCCTGGTCCACTCAAAGACTGTGATTGCTGACCTGCATTCTGTGCAACCACACTTCCACTCACATCAGCCCCAATAGCTTCTTTTTCAGCAGCATACCAACTGCTCATCTCATCAAAGACAACATCCCTGCTTACCCTCAACTCACGTGTAGCAGGGTTATAACACCTGTATCCCTTTTGCTCAAGGGAATATCCAATAAACACACATTTTTCAGCTTTCGGATCCAGCTTAGTTCTCAGCTCATCTGGCACATGCACATATGCAATGCATCCAAAAACTTTCAGATGAGACAAATCTGGTTTTCTGCCAGTAAACCTCTCCTCTGGAGTTACATCATGTATGGCTGCAGTTGGAGTCCTGTTCATGATGTATACTGCTGTAGAAACAGCCTCAGCCCAATAGCAATGCGGCATATTTTTCTCTTCCATCAATGCCCGCGCAATCTCAGCAATGTGCCTGTTTTTCCGCTCAGCAACTCCATTTTGCTGCGGAGTGTATCTGCATGTATACTGTCTCCGAATTCCATTCTTCTTCAAAAATTCAGAGAACTCATTGGAGAAGTACTCTCCCCCTCCATCTGACCTTAGGCACTTTACATATTTCCCTGTTTGCTTTTCAACCAAAACTCTGAAATTCTGAAAGTGAGTGAACACCTCACTCTTCTCCTTCATGAAATATACCCACACTTTTCTTGTGTGGTCATCAATGAAAGTGACATAGTACCTGCAGCCTCCCATAGACACGGTCTTCGTAGGACCCCATACATCTGAATGCACAACATCTAGTGCATTTCTGCTCACATATCTGTTACGTGGAAACACATGCTTTGTTTGCTTCCCAAATTGGCATGCTTCACATATTTTCTGCATACCTTCCACCTTAAATTTAGGCAGCCCTGTCACGATTCCTTTTGTCTGCATAGACTTCAATCTCTGAACATTTACATGTCCAATTCTTTTATGCCATATGTCTGTGTCTGCAACAACTCCTGAACCATTTGCAAACATCGCAGCACTCATTTCAGGCATGTCTACATCCAACGTAAACATTTTGCCCACTCTGTTGCCTTTTGCAACCAACCTGCACTTGTCTTTGAAATCTTCAACATAACACCCATCAGGGTTAAACCGAACCTGCAAACCCTGCTCAATCATCTGGCCAACTGAAACCAGATTCTTTGTTATGTTCGGTACATGAAGTACATCTGCAAGGTACTTCACTTTGCCATCCTGCATAGATAATGGCACATCTCCAACGTGGGCAATTGGATGAGCAGTGTCATCCCCTGTTTCCACAAAACCTGGTCTTTCCGGGTTCTTCATCTCCTTGAACCACTCCCCATGACTCGTCATGTGGTTCGAAGCGCCTGAGTCCACATACCATACATTATCTTTTTGTGCTGCATCAACATTTTCAGACATGGCATTTACAACATGCTGCATAACAAACAACCTTTCATTGTCCTCATTATTTCTGCTTGAGGATGCATAGTTGTTTTGCTGCACTTTCCCATTTTGCATGTCAGCCTGTTTCTTATAACATTCTGATTGCACATGTCCTGGCTTACCACAATAGTAGCATTCACGTGCATCATTATATTGCCTTTGCCAATTTCCACGGCCTCTTTGACTCCCCCTACCTCTGAATCTGCCTCTTCCACCTGCGTGTTGTTGTTGTTGTTGATTCTGGGACTGTTGTTGTTGTTGCTGCTGCTGGCCATAATTCTGATTACCTGTTCGGCCACCTCCTTGACCGCGTCCACGGCCTCCTCTACCTCGTCCTCTTCCTGAACTCGTGTAGAAGGCCTGTTGCTCTGAACTGTTTTTGCTTTGTGAAGACTGTTGATCTTCACCCAAGTTCTTCTCTTCGATAATCAGCATAGACACCAAATCTGTAAAGTTGGGAATGTTTTCCCGAGTCTGAATAGACGTCTTGAACGCCTTGTATTGTGGCCCGAGACCACGTAGACAGACCTCCACCTTGTCATCATCATCTACTGACACACCAATAGATGCAAGGGATTCGACAATGCCCTTTATCTTCAACGCATAGTCATTCACAGACATGCTCTTTTTCTCCACAGTATGAAGTTCATTCTTCAACTGTATCTTACGTGCCTTGGTATTTGTTTCATACAGCTTTACCAAGGTGTCCCACGCCTCCTTGGGGGACTTGGCATCCTGAATGTGCCCAATCATGGTGTCCTGTATACTAATGGAAAGCCAATACATTACTTTCCTGGCTCCTTGATTCCAGTCTTTAAACTCTTTCACATCTGCAGCAGTCGGATTTATATCCGGTATCTCCGGTGCCTCTTCATGCTCACCTTCAATGTAGTCCCAATAGCCTTTTCCCATCAGGAAATTAGTCAGCCTGAACCTCCAAGCATGGAAGTTATTCTTGTCCAGCTTCTCAGCCACAATCTGTGTTATGCCATCATTAGACATCTTGCCAAACACACAATTTTACCAAAAACTGCACTCTGGTTTTTCTGCACAAATGCTGTATTTTCTGCACAGCGGTACTGTAGTACTCTCAAATGTCACAACCAGTGACTTCAATGCACATACATACACCCAATGGCAACTGTAGACCTCTTTGCAGCACCCACAGTGTCTGCACAGTCAATCTGTCTTCCTGCAGTTCTTAAAACAGAGTTCTGCAGAGAATCGGTGACTTACCCGCAGTGCTCGAAATCGCCTGCTTTCTGAAAAACCGAGGTCCAGACGCGCCCGAAACGCGTTTTCGGCCCGAAAATTGTAGTCCAAAGGACTGTATAGTTGCCCTGTAGCTTCACTCCCGCGAAGAAAGCTCCTCAATCGGAGATCGTTTGCCGGTGCCTCCCGTAGAGCTCCCGACAAGGGTGTAGTCACCAACACAATAGGAAAGAGTAGTTGTAGCTCTTACCCTCGTACCGCTTCTTGTGGTTCTCTTGCTTGCAGCTCAGCCCTTAGCACGAACCAGGCTCTGATACCATGAAAAGATGCAGGGGGGAAGAGAGCTTGAGCTCTTGCAAGCACACACACACACTCACAAAACCCTAATAGAGAACACACAAGGTGAGAGGCTGAAAATCTTCTTCTTCTCTACTCTACACTCAACACACCATATACAAGATAAGAGTACACACAATATGAAAGGTACTCAACCAATACATACACGGGTTCTCTATAGTGTGAACCCGACTAAATGAGCTGGCGCTATAACTATGCCAGTCTCTAGAATGGCTGTCACACAGCCTGTCATCCCACTGGCCGCATATCACCCAAGATCTCACCAACCATGCCAGTGGTGTAAGTGCAGGGCCTATCCCCCAGGCGGGTCATCAGTGTCCACGGCCTCACTAGAGCTCGATATCTCAACAAGCTGCCCCCACCAACCAATTTTAAGGGAGTCCAACGTTTCATGGGACATGTTGACTATTATCGACGTTTTATTTTTATGTATGGTGATATAGCTTGACTCCTTTTTATGGACTCTTGATCCTATTTGAGTGGACAGAGGAATGACAATAGGTCTATAACACCCTTAAAAAAGCCTTGGCAAGTGATCCTATTATGTGGTCCCCCAACTGGGACATCATCTTTCATGTCCACATCAACGCCTCCGCCATTGCTATTGGATGTGTGTTGGCCCAACCCAATGAACACAAGATGGATTTCCCCATCAACTTTTCCATCTACCAACTACATGAGGCATAAAGAAATTATGCCACAATGGAGAGGAAAGGGTTGGCCATGTTTTACACGGTTAAGAAGTTTCACCATTATCTTCTGGGTGGCGACCAAATTTATCTTCTTCATAGACCATCAAACTCTTATATATCTGGTAAACAAGCCCTGCACAATAGGAAGAATCACTAGATGGCTGCTGATCTTGCTTGAGTCAACTTCACTATCTGTGGAAGGGCTCACGGCATGTCTTGGTAGACCATATGTCACATATCCCCAATGACAATTATGTTTAATTTCAGAATGGGACGAGGAGGTAGTACACTTTCTAGCCAATGGCTTACCAGTTGACCCCCTCCTCAATAAGGACCGTGCATGATGCTTCATTAAACATGTAACCCTCCTACCAACTAATTGTAAACCAACTCTATAGGCAAGGGAAAGACAAGATCACTATATGATGTGTCCGAGAAGATGAATATGTCTTCCTTCTAGAACAAGCTCACTCTACCTGTGCTGGGGGGCACTTCGTCTCGGTAGATTTTACTACACACAAAGTCCTCACAGCCAGGTTATGGTGGCCCACCTTAATGGCCAATCCAATGGAATATGTCAAGCGGTGCAATGAATGCCAACAACGAGCAAAAATTCCCTGCTTTAAGGATAGTATGCCCCTAAACCTTGTTGTGTCCTTACAACCATTCAAAAAGTGGGGCATTGATTTCATTGGGCCCATTAGTCTCGCAGCTAGATACACTCAAGCCTGATATATCATCGCAGCCACGGATTATTGCACGAAGTGGGTAGAAGCAAGGGCTACACGTAAAGCTAATGCGCGATCTACTGAAAAATTCATATATGAATCAGGATGCCTCCTAGAGATTGTGAGCGACAATGGAATGCACTTTATTAATGAGGTAATCCAATTCCTCTTACAAGAATTCCTTCACTCATAGGAAATCTTCCCCATATTAACCCCAAGCTAATTGCCAAGCAGAAAGCACCAATAAAGTTCTATGTGCCATTCTCACCAAAACGGCTGCAGCCAACCGGGAACAAAAGTTGCTGGCAACACTTTGGGCATATAGAATATCCTACAAGGCTGCTACCAATGGCGACACCCTTCAGTTTAACCTATGGTACTGAAGAGGTTATGCCAATGGAGTTCTTGGTCCCGATTTTATGAATTGTTGTACAAGAAAAACTCACGGGGAATGTCATAGGTTGTCGCCTATTCGAGCTTGAAAAGCTTGACGAAACATGCCTCCTAATTGTGTATAGTATGATTGTAGAAAAACTGAGGCATAAACAATGGTTTGATGACTAGATAAAGGACAAGAAAATGAATGAGGGTGACATGGTCCTCCTCTTTAGCACAAAAACCCATAAAAAGAAACTTAAGCTCAGAGGCTTAGGACCTTTCCTAGTCACACTGAGATAACCCCGCAAGGCACAGTGTGCATACAGACACTTGACATCATCGAGATGGCGGGATATTTCATTAGGGCCATTCATGACAAAAAACAAAGAAAAAAATGACCACAAAAAAATGAAACAAGCAGCCTAACAAGAGGCTAAAGAGAGGCAAGCGAAACTTCGGGGGAAAAACATTGTGGTCAACATGGCCCAAGTTGTAGACCTCAAAGAAGAAGATCGGGAGGTGAAATCTGATTGGTTATGGCTAGGAATGACCATCCCGTTAAGCTTCACCCAAAATTAGCTATTGTAGATACAGGAGCTAATTACAGCTTAATGTCTTACGAGACATGTCTTTCCCTCAGACAACCCCCATTGAAAGAGACTCCTGCCATGGTCACAACAGTGGCCTATCAAGAAGTTCATTGTTTAGGCACACTCGCAATCTTGTTCCACATTGGAAATAATCCCTTGGAAGAGAAGTTTTATGTGATGCATGTAGGAACTATGCGTGAAGAGATTCTTCTCGAAAGAGGTTGGATGGGACACAATCGGTCAACATTGACTGGGATGCAAGGATGGCTACCGTACAATTGGCCTCAGGCCAAGTTATAGTCCTAATGATGGACAAAGAACCCATGCTTGCTACTCCCTTATGCAAAGATGATACTCCTCCCCTCACCAACTTCATTCCACCCTCCAATCCACACACATCCATAGTGCTAAAAAAGAGGCCTCTCCCCACTCTGGACACACCACTACCTCGCACATCCTCTCAACTACCCCACTTGGCAACAGCCCAATCCAAATGCTCAAACACCACCACCACTGCTGACCTCCCCACAAAACTAACAACACTAACCCATCTAACAACTCTAAGAAACGCACACAGGGAAGGCAATCTTGATAGTGGGTACCTAAAAGAATTCTCACAGCGCATGAAAGATCCCTGCCCCCTCCGCGCAACGAATTCGGGCGTGCTAGCAGCAGAAGTAGCACTTCTTGTGCAGGGCAAAGCCTCTGTCTCAGGGCCTCGTCCACGGATATCCAGACAAGAGACTAATCCCTCGGTTCTTCCAAAACCAAACCCGGAAAAACTTCTCTCGCCCAGAAAGCACGGACGATTTCTCCACGGGATATTTTTATTCTAACGTAGTCAACAGCCTTAACTAAACAAACTGATCCGACCAAACCGGTAAGTCACATAGTCAGATCAAGGAAAAGACTTGCACTTGGATCATAGAAACCAACATTTTTTTCCTCATCATCGAGAGGCATAGCCGTTGATTCTTTTCTATAGATCAAGGACTATCCGGGATTTACTTCATCTATCATACCATAATAGAATTGAGTCTCATTTTAGGGATCCATCAGTCTAGCCTAACCATGGGTTAGCCAACTGCCCAACCACTATAATGATAGGATCCATTTAGGAATTTGGTTATGTTTTATCCCGGGTACCAGGGAAAAGAGTTCCCAGGTCCCCTAGCGCTTCATATGCAAACTTCAAGATAGTCACACCACTTACACATCCAATATGAAATTGCCTTTTTTCCGGTGTCTTTAAAATAATCTTTTAATGAAACCATAATATCACTGATCATAATCCTCCAAAATATCTGGTTGAATTCTAATTTCCAATCATTCCTTCATCGGTGTACCTATGGCATCATTGGCAACCACAACGCTCACCACCTGTCCGGGGCCTTTTCAATAGTTCCTAGCTCATAGTACACGGAAATATATTCACTTATAAAAATCCAGATGGACTCTCCGTTAAAGATCAGCAAGATCAACCAACAGATCCATATGAAAGAGCCATGGACTCATCCATTGAGGACCAGCAAGGTTAATCAACCAAATCCATGCCCGAGTTCAGAAAACAACTCTAACACCTTGTTCCATTTTCTTCCTCGATGCACACGTGGGTATCTTCGGAGACCCAAAGCGCGAGCACCGTATGGTGAGCACCCTCTAGGATCCTTCGCAGGTCACCTAGCTCTTCACTCATAGGCCGCTTCCTTGGTCCCTCATCCACCGTACCGAATGAAAGATCCCTGCCCCCTCCGCGCAACGGATTTGGGGTTGCTAGCAGCGGAAGTAGCACTCCTTGCGCGGTGGAGGGTCCTCTCACTCGGGGCCTCGCCACGAATATCCAGACAGGAGACTAATCCCTCGGTTCTTCCAAAACCGAACCCGAAAAAACTTCCCTTGCCCGGAAAGCACGGGGATTTCTCCAAGATATTTTTACTTTAACGTAGTCAAGGTCATTACTGACCAAACTGATCCGACCGTACCTAAAGGCACTTGGTCAGATCAAGGAAGAAACTTGCACTTGGATCATAGAGATCAACGCTTTTTTCCCCATCGAGAGACACAGCCGTTGATTCCTTTTTCCATAGAACAATTACTATCCGGGATTTACTTCATTTAGCGTACTACAATAGAAATTGAGTCTCATTTTACGAATCCATCAGTCCTAGCCCCATCCAATCCCATGGGTTAGCCAACCGCCCAACCACTGTAGTGATGGGATCTAATTAAGAATTTGGTTAGGTTTTGTCCTGGGTACCAAGGAAAAGAGTTCCCAGGCCCCCTAGCCGGATGTTCATGCAAACTTAAAGCTAGTCACACCACTTACACACTTAATATGAAATTACTTTCTTCACAGATTCAGCTATCTTTAAAACAATCATTTAATGAAGCCATAGTATCACTGATCATAATCCTCCAAAATATCCGGTTGAGTCTTAATTTCCAATCATTCCTTCATCGGAGTATCTATGGCATCATTGGCAACTAGAACGCTCACCACATGTCCACTCAGGGGCCTTTTCGATAGTTCCTAGCTCATAGTACCCGTCAATATATTCACTTATAAAAAATTCAAGATGGAATCTCCGTTGAAGATCAGCAAGATCAACCAACATCAACCAGATCCATGCCCGGTTTCAGAAAACAACTCTTACTCCTTGTTCCAATATCTTCCTCCACGACACACGTGTGAGCATCGTATGGTCAGCACCCTCTAGGATCCTTCACAGGTCACCTAGCGCTTCACTCATAGGCCGCTTCCTTGGTCCCTCATCCACCGTACCGGAAGCTCACCATTTAAATCGAACTCGGGCTGGTCAAGACCTCGACCGACCTTGCAACGCGAGACGTCCTCCGTTGACTCTCCGTCAGCTGTTGCAACTTTATCAGTTAGGTCTCCACGACCTTATTCACAAGACGGTCAAAATGCTTCCCCAGCATTCTTGACATAAAACAGTCATTTACAAACAGGTCACAAATATAGTTTCTATAATGAACTCTCGTCTTTCCACATTGTTCCACATCAATCCATATTACTCAATCCACGTCCAATTCATATGTGTACCCATTCTCATCCAATCACATCATTTTCCATCTCATCACATCAGATTCATTCACATCACATATCATCCATTCACATCCCATATCATTCATTTACATGACATCACATCTCATTCATTCTCATTTTGATTCACATCCACATTCGTACTTCCACATACACGTCCATATCCACTCTTCCACGTACACATTCACATCCACATCCATTCTTCACATCCACATCCATTCTTCACATACACATCCGCATTCATACACATCCGCATACACATCCACATCCATTCTTCCACATACACATCCACATTCATTCTTTCACATACACATCTATATTCATTCTTCCACATACTCATCCACATCCACATCCATACATCCACATCCACATCCACATCTATATCCACATCCATATCCACATACACATCCACATCCATACATCTACATCCATATCCACATACACATCCATACATCTACATCCATATCCACATACACATCCACATCCATACATCCACATCCACATCCATATCCATACATCCACATCCACATCCACATCTATACATCCATATCCACATACACATCCACATCTATACATCCACATCCACATCCATACATCCACATCCATATCCACATCTATACATCTACATCCATATCCACATACACATCCACATCCACATCCATACATCTACATCCATATCCACATACACATCCACATCCATACATCCACATCCATATCCACATCCATACATCCATATCCACATACACATCCACATCCATACACATCCACATACACATCCACATCCACATCCATATCCACATCTATACATCTACATCCATATCCACATACACATACACATCCACATCCACATCCACATCCATATCCACATCCATACATCTACATCCATATCCACATACACATCCACATCCATACATTCACATCCACATCCACATCCATATCCACATCCACATACACATCCATACATCCATATCCACATACACATCCACATCCATACATCCACATCCATATCCACATCCATACATCCACATCCATATATCCACATCCACATCCATACATCCACATCCATACATCTACATCCATATCCACATACACATCCAGATCCATATATCCACATCCACATCCACATCCATACATCTACATCCATATCCACATACACATCCACATTCATACATCCACATCCATATCCACATCCATACATCCATATCCACATCCACATCCATACATCCATATCCATATCCACATCCATACATCTACATCCATACATCACATACACATCTACATCCATACATCCATATCCATATCCACATCCATACATCTACATCCATATCCACATACACATCCACATTCATACATCTACATCCATATCCACATCCATACATCCATACATCCACATCCACATCCACATCCATACATCCATATCCATAAACACATCTTATCGCATCCCGTTTACATATTATCACATTGCATACACATCTTATCGCATCCCATTTACATATTATCACATCCCATTTAATAGCTTTTTCTAGATTGATACCGATAATAGGACTTTTTCTAAATTTCTGTCGATTGCTTGACCTAATTAAAGATTCTTTTTCTGACAACTATTTCCACATTCCTTCTCAATTCCTCAATTGAATTATATTTAATATTTTTCTTTTGAATAAAAGAATTCATGGGATTTGTAGAAATCAATTCTACCCATATTTCCACTTTTGGTAAATAATCATAAATCGAATTATACTAAAAATTTATCTTCTTCCCATTTAATTTCTTGGATCCCAATTACCATGGGAATTCCTCTTTTTGCATTTATTTATTTACATTCCAATGTCATGGGAGTTCTTCTTTTTCCATCAATTATTTCTCATAAAATAAATCTATCTAAAATAAAATATCCATTATTTGGATATGCTAGAAATTTCTCTTTGCCCATCTAAATGATGGAATTCCAAATGTCATAAGAATTCCTCTTTTGACATTTAAATATTTCTCATAGATAAATAAATTTATCTAAAAATTCATCTTTGAATTTAAATAAATTATCCCATAATTCCAATATACTAGGAATTCCTCTTTTCCCATCTAAATGATGGACCAAGTGTAATTGGAATTCCTCTTTTAACATTTAATTATTTCTCATAGATAAATAAAATTATCTAAAAATTCATCTTTAAAGTTAAATGAATTATCCAATAATTCCAATGTGATAGGAATTTCTCTTTTTCCATCCACATGATGGAATTCTAAATGTAGTGGGAATTTCTCTTTTATCATTTAAACTTATCTATGCAAAAAGATAAATTTAACTAAATTTTCTCTTGAAAATTTAAAAAAAAACTTCATTAATTTCTTTACACTAGGAATTACACTTTCCTTATTTAATTATTTGAATTCCAATATGGTGGGAATTCCTCTTTCATCATATAAATTTATCTATGCAAAAAGATAGATTTAACTAAAATCTTTCTTTAATTTTCACATAAAATATACATTATATTAGTATTCCAATTTTTTCTCTTAATTCTTTAGAATACATGGATTTCCATTATCATGGGGATTACTCTTTTAACATAAAAATAAATTACTTGAATTTCTCTTTTTCTTAATTTATTAATTAAGCATAAACATAAAAATCAATTTCTCCATGATGTCAATGAGAATCGTTCAATTAATCTAGGATGATAATTCTTAGAATATGGTAGGAAGTCCTCTCTTCATATTATGAATGAAAATATTTTATGTGTTTATTTTACAGAAATTTTACCATAGCTCTGCTGCTATTACTGATAATTCTCAATTCAATTGAAAGAATGAAGTTTAATATTAATGATATGATTAGAATGACCACTAATTGGATCATTATCCAATTATGGATTGATTCATAATTTCTCTATGAAATAAATATTATAAAAGCATTAAAAACCATTATTTTGGCCTCCAATTAGACAAGCATAGAAATTACTTTTGGATTAGAGAAATGCTTCATGAGAAGCTACATTTGGATTGAGAATAGGTCATAGGAATGACCTTTCTTTGGGGGGAAATGCTTAAAAACCATTAAAATTAAGCATAAATGGAAATTTATGTGTTTCTTTATTACAATTCATAAAAGAACTTCAATAGGAATCAAAAGCCATTCAAATTAAAGCTTCTCAAGCTTGAGAGGGGTTGAGAAGAGAAGCATTTGGAGTTTTAATAAGAAAAAGACAATAATCCACACTTTACCTTCTAATTTACTTGATTCTTTGATCACAGTAGAGGCTCCCAACCAACCAAACAATTGGTTTGGTATGTTGTAGGAGTCACCAAGGAAGATTGAAGAGAGAGAGAAGCTCCAATCTCTTCAATTTTGTAGAGGATAATAGAAAATATCATTATTTCTCTTGGAGGTGTGGTAGCCCATAACAACCTAAAAGCTTAAAAAGCGCTTGTAGAACAAACCATCCTCTTTTTTATACAACTTTCGGCTATAATGCATACTTCTTGCTTTCGGTGCCATCTTGGTCTCAATGTTAAATGTCTTTTTTCTTGTGTCAATTGTTGAGTTTATGTTGTTTGAATTAATCGTGTCTATTTTGTGGCACAGGCTTAGATGCTAGCACAGATTTAGGTGATGGCACAAGCTTGTCTGTTTTGTCACAATTGTATGCATAAAGCATGTGAAGCATGCCAACTTGCTAAGAAGGCCAAACATGCTTTCCCAGATGAAAAGCATGTCAGTACTTTCCAGCATGTGCGCTTATGCATACCCAAATCTACAAATAAAAATATGAGTACTTATTTATTTTTCACCCACGTGTGCGTGTAGACACACATACACACACACACATATATCAAGGAAAATATATATTTTACACATATATGCGTGTGTGTGTGTGTGTGTGTGTGTGTGTGTGTGCACATACACACACACCCACATACACAAACACACACACACACACACACACACACATGCTTATACATATGAGTGTATATGTATAATTTTTAGTATATTAATATATATAATTAAAAATTAGACATTTGTATGCGTATGAATCATCAAATTCTAATGGCGTCTAGCATTAAGAGTTAAACTTAATTACTTGTAACTAGATTAAACATGAAACTTTAGATTTAGAATTTAAGCCTTTCATAACCTCCAATGTTAAATAATCTTTCCCAAGACACATACATATATAAAATAACACACCCACACACACAAACACATGTATACATGCACACACACACACACACACACACGTGCTTATACATGTGAGTATATGTATATTTCTTGGTATATTAATATATATAATAAAAAATAGACATTTTTATGCATATAAATCAACAAATTCTAATACATTTGGCATAACTCAATTACTTGTAACCAAATCAAACTTGAAACTTTGGATTTATAATTCTAATGCATTTAGCATTAAGGCTTAGCTCAATTACTTGTAACCAGATCAAACATGAAACTTTAGATTTAGAATTTAAGCTTTTCACCCTTTTTATAACCTCCAAGGTTAATAATCTTATATATATGTATGTATGTATGTATGTATTACACACACACACACATGCATATACATGTAAAATTTGGGTGTGTGTGTGTGTGTGTGTGTGTGTGTGTGTGTGTGAGTACACATACATAAGTCTCTTTAGAAATCTCTCTCTCTCTCTCTCTCTCTCTCTCTCTCTCTCCACCCACACATTTTATAGTTGCACAATATACATGATTATCTTATAAAAAAGCCAGTTTTAACTACCTCTTCAGCTATAATACATCATACATGATTTTAACACTATAACACTCTCTTGCATACAAAGTTTTGAGCTCTAGCTCATTGGAAAATGGCCAAATGATAAAAAAATGTCTCACACATTTTTAACTCCATCCATATAGTGCCCCATTTAATTTTAAAAATCCACTCCATTTAATTTTGATGGCTCCCATGTCTAAGCTTTTCTTTTTGGCCTCGTAATTATAAGATTGAGTTGTGAACTTTGTTATGGGCCACTCCTCCTATAGTGCTAGAATAATCACTTGGATGTACCACCACTCTTCCCATGCTATATCACCACGCTCAATATTGAATCTTGGCCATCCATGTGATAGGTCTTTGACGATGGCATAGGGTGGCAAAAATTGTTGCATATTTATAGCACTCTCTAGCTAGTTTACACATATACAATAGCTCCTACCCTCACTATACACACCACCTCCATTCACTTCCTTGTTGTCACTAATCACACAAGTATTTAGGCTGCCCACTTCTCTCTCAGAAGATTGTGTATAGTCTTCTCTCTCCCTTCAGCTCCTCTCTTTAAAACTTCAGATAGCCAAAGATCCTTTCTCTTACTTCTCTCTCACCGTAATTCACATATAACCATCAAGGTGGATAAGAATTTGGTGAATATAATAGCTACTCCTATAGATTGGGAGATTAGATTATATGATAAGTAATGCCCTTAAAAACTACATTTGTAAATTAGATGATTATCATTGCCCTTAACTCCATCATTTTTAACCTTTAGAAGTATCTTGGTTGACCATTCAAAGCATTGGCTTATGGCGGATAAAATGTTGGCTTGAAGCTTACCATGAGCTATTGTTTTTTCTTTCACCCATTTAGTGTCTTGAAACATTTTCTTTGCTAACTTGCCCCAAATCTTTAATATGGTTGTTTAAGATGGCCTTGAGACCATGGACCAATTTGCCAACATAATGCAACACCTAGTCACTATGAGGAAGTTTGGCAATCCACTATTTGTTGCTAGTAGCGTTAGACTACATCCAAACTACACAATGTTAGCTCAACACTAAGTTGAGTGCACATCCACTCACTTATATAGACCTCATATGCTATATAAATATCCTTGCTTTTATGGGATTATTAGCTATCTTCCTAGAAAGCCCAAGGGTTACCACATCCTACACCTTGCATAACCATAGAGTAAAAACCATACCTCTCCATTTCACCATGGATAAGGTGAATTTGACATGCTACAAGCTAATGTGCCTATATGTACCATCAAAATAGATAAGTATGTAATATAAGGGACTTTACATATTGGTTTTCAACCCAAGAATGGGTTCCCCAAATAGTTGGCTATGGGACTTTTGACTTATTATACTGACCACATAAGCTAGCAAGGTTTTAAACGCTACTCATAACCTCAATTGAAAAGTGAAACAATTATGTTAATGAATGTGAGCAATTTGGGCATGATGCGACTATTGACAAGGAATCCTTAGACTTCCCAATGGGAGCAAATGTTTAAATAATTAAAGGTTCACATTATCTCAAGGCATGGCTTGTGAAGGTTGTGTAGTTAAAGATCATTGACCTTAGGTGGGCGTGTGGGTTAATCCTTAAGGGACATTACCTAAATGTCTTTGGACATTATGTAGGCAAGTTGGGCACAATTTTATATGCACCTTTCCGTGAACTACATGGATTGCAAAGTCCGATAATGCGACTAGAGTGGAATTGTGCATATGAAAATTAGTTGAAGCCACACATACAAAGTGGACCACTTGCAAAAAGGAAATGGAGGGTGGCAATTTGTTGGCCGTCCCGGTTGTTAGGGGGGTGTTGTAAGGATGCATTTCTGCTTGTGTTTCATCACTTTTGTAAATATAGCATTATGTGACTGCATTATTTAGAGGAATGAAGGTACAAATGACTGATGTGGCTTTGGAATTTTATGACATGGACAATGTATCAAATGGTGGCCAATCTCCTTTCACATACATTGAAGAGGCATGAATGGGCATATTTTTCACAAAGTTTTTAGCTTAAAACTAAGGATTTAAGGATTTTTGAAATGGTGCATTATCTAGTGGAAAAGATCATAAAAATATTAAAGGAGTAAAGCATAGATGAAACCGGCACCAGGCGCATTAACGAGCAAAAGGGAAAAGAACCAGCTGTGCACTAAAGAAAAGCGGATGGTGGAGAAGGAAGAGAAATTGGCTACAATCGACTAAAAGCAAAAGGAGTGGTGATGCAACTACCGAGCAAAGGGAAGGTGGAAGTTGAAAGTTACGCAGAAGAGAGGAGTAGATTCATTTAGAAAAAAAGATGGAGAAAAAATGATGGAGAAAAATCATTGCTTACAGCACAAGAAGAAAAAGAGTGGTAGCATGAACATTGCATGGGTATCCCATTGGAAAAGGAACCAGAGGAAGCAAAGGAGGACATCATTCGAGTAAGCTATAAAAGAACCAATGGAATTGTGCCTAGATGTTATGGTGAGTTGATGGAGAGATGAATTGATGAAAAGACGATTTTGTTTCTTTTGTGTTATCTACTGGTTAGCCGTGAGAGAATGATGGATGCCTGAGACAGGCGGGTGCTGAGAAAGAGAGAGGAAAATCAATTCATGCGTAAAGAAGCTATTGGGATTTGATTATAGAATCTATGGGATTGAGGTTGTGAATGCACAAGGGGTTGGTAGTTTTCAATTTTTTTATCTTGAGAGTCAAACCGTATAGCTGTGTTGAACCCAAGTTTGAGAGAGCGCAAGGAGGCAGTTTTTTCCTATTTTTTTAAATTATTGTCCTGGTGTTGAATCCGTTCTGTGCTAAGGCAAGGGAGAGTTGGAGGATTGTAGTCGGGTATTCTTATGTTATTGATATCTTGTTGATTGGCTGGTTAGCCATCTAAAGAGCACAAGGTGGCCTGTTTCAATATTCTTGATATTGTTGTCCTTGAGGCTTACTCAGTCCGCGCTAAAGCCGACTATGCACACATAAGGTTGGCCGATTTTAGGATATAGTTCCTTGATGATGGGTTATTGCTGAGTCAGCTTTTATTAGTGGATTGGTATCTTATTTGATCGATTAGTTGTTGGATGTAATTGAGAGTCGTTAAGCTGCCGCCATTGATCCAATTGATCATGTATATTTGTTACTTGTCCTTGAGCCATGGGTAATCGATGTTGATATTATCGGCTTCCCACTTGTGGTAGAATCTTCGTGTTGCATACAGAGTTTGAATGGTTTCTCATCTTGCAGTTTCCAGACTAGTTAAGTCAAGTTTCTCTCTGCCCAAATATGCTAGATGTTGTAATTTGGTTCCAGATGAAGACATGGATTTCCACTTAGAAAAAACCCACTTATGTCTCTAAGTAATATTGTAAACCATTACAATAAAACAAAGTTGTTTTTTCTTTTTTTGCTACTAGAGTGTTTAGTGCAATTAGTGGTGGAGCTTATTAATCTATACCTATTGGTGTCCGTGGTTTTCTTAAAAAAATGTGTCAACAGTGCTTGATTCTCCAATGTTATGAATATGGTATGAGGTGAAGCTAGATAGAGGCATTGTGGTGCTTTACCAACGCTTAACATCTGTTCTGGTGCCTCCATATAGGATTTTTTGTGGGAATTAAGGTGACTGGGGAAAGGACTCAAAGATAAGTGTGCATGTGTGTGTGTGTGTGTGTGTGATTTAAAATGGCTCAAGATTTTTGTAAATTCCTTGGGATACTGAATGAAGATGCAGGCTATTTTATTGAAGATTTGGAATTTACAGCCTTAATAAAGGATAGGGACACTCCAGAAGTTTTGCTACAAATTTTGGCTTATTATCTTAAAGGAGAGGCAAAAACATGGTTGTAAGTTTTTATTCAAAATTTTCAAAGCTCTCATATTCCTCCTTTGTGAACGTGAATATAAAGAAGTGAAAGTAGCTTTTTTGTCACAATATGCTAGGGAAACGGATCCTAACGGGATATGTCGGAGAGATTTGCAATTATCAGCATGCATCTAATCAAGAGGTGGATCAGTATATGATTCGGTTTGCTGAATTATGGAATAATTGGAGAGCTGCCTTGCACCCTAAAGTTTCGCCCAAAATGATAAAGATAGAGAGATTTGTGGCCGAGCTTCGTTTTGATGATGAAGCTGTCCAGTTTGCTCAAGAGAAAAAGAATGGAAAATAAAGATTCTTAGTCAATTAAGGTTGCAGGAAGGACCAACACAAAGGCTTGTCACCAATGAAGTCATTCCTACTACCAAAGAAGAACCAACTCCTCTTCAATTAAAGGGGAGGGATGATTCCTTGAAAGAGGAATTACATGAAGTTGTTGAATTGATGAAAAATATGAGTCTTATCATGGTTGGTTGTGCAGGTAGAGGACAAGCAAGAGGTCCAATTGGTGGTAGAGGATTAGACTCTCAATCAAATCAAAACGGAAAAGCTACATGACAAGGAGGAAGGGGTCGTGGAGTATATCTAATGAATGTACATTGCTATAACTATAGAGAATAGGGACATTACAGTACCTATTGTGATAAACCTCATCGCATGGGAGGAGATATGTTTCCTTTACCTCATAACTTAAATAATAGAGCAAATGATTTTGGTGTTGAAATCAAAGATGTTCCTCAACCTAATAACAGTGGCACTACTACTAATGATGAGAAAGGGAAAGGTAAAGTAGTAAGTCTTATTGGTGTGGAAGAGGAACCAGAAGTGATGCACATAGCAAAAAGGACTAGAGCTTCTATCAATGGAGAGGCTGAGTCCAGCTCAAAGAAAGGGAAGCAAGAGATGTCATAACAGTCAAAGAAGAAATCGAGGAAACCGAGAAGATGATTCAAAGTGACAAACTTGCCTTTGGGGAAGGAATGCCTTTGGGGAAGGAACAGGAAGATTATGATCTGGTAAAAGATTTGGCTCAATGGAAAGCTGATATTACTTTTGGTCAGATAATGGGAATGTGCCCAAAGTTGAAAAGGGAATGGAAACAAGCGGTGAATCCCAACAAAAAAGCTATCTCATAACCATTAAAGGGAGTAATGTATGTAGAAGAATTACCAGATATTTGGCCATCTATTGAAGCTTGGCATCAAGGAGTAGGGTTGGGAGAAGCTTATATTGATGGGGGAACTCAAATTTGTGTGATCACCCAATCTTGTATGGAGAAACTTGGTTTATAGATTGCTTCCCAATCTGGTTTTAGGATCAGGTTAGCAACGCATGCTAAAGTAAAATGTTTGGACATTGTAACTAATGTTGATGTGGAAGTTTTTAATGTGCATTGTAAAATTAATTGTCATGTCATGCCAACAGGATTGGGAGCCTATCCTCTCATTTTAGGGAGGCCATGGTTGCGGAGAGTGGGTGCCATTTAGAATTGGGGAAAGGGGATAATAACTGTACATATAAGTGATGGGAAAAGGATGAGCTTCGATATGGTAAATCGAATGGAACTGAATGAGGAAGATGAAAGAAGTGCTGAAGAAGAGGAGACAGAAAGTGAAAGTGAAAGTGAAGAAAGTGATGATTCTGAGATAGAAAATGGTCAGGTGTCTTTCATACTTGGAGAAGAAGACCTATATGAAGTTCAACTCACGACCATAAATGAAGCAGAAGAGGAGGGAAGATTTGAAATCACGGAGAACCTAATGCAACCAAAGACTTCCAAACCTCAATTGTAGGCACTAATAGAGAAGATGTTGAGTACCAGTCTTAAGAGTATCTTGCTATGTTTGCCAGATTTCTTAATCTTTTTAACACCTCTTATGAGGAGATAAGAGGATCAGGTAAACCACTCAAGATTAAGTTAAAAGAAGGTGTGAAACCAGTATTTCAACAGTTGAGAAGGCAAGCACAAGAACATACTCAAGTACTCAAGGAAGAGGTACATAAGCTTTTAAAAGCCGGTTTTATTTATCAAATAGAAAATTCAGATTGGGGTAATCCGATTGTGATCAAGCCAAAAAAAGATGGAAGATGGGGGGTATGTGTAGATTACAAGCCATTGAATGCAACCACAAAGAGGAACCATTACCCTTTACCTTTTCTCTTGATGACATTTTGGATAAAGTTGCAGGGCATGAGAGATATAATATTTGTGATGGATACTCTGGATATTTCTAGATAGCCATTGCACCCGAAGATCAAGAGAAGAAAACTTTTATCACACCTTGGGGATGTTTCTGCTACAGGGTTATGCCATTTGGTTTGAAAAATGCTCCTTCCTGGTATCAGCAAAGATCAGATGAAGTGCTTACACCATTCCTAGATCACTTTGTTGAAGTTTTTTTGGATGACATTTGCATTTTCAGTTTGAGGCATGAACATTGCAATAAATTGGAGCAAGTATTTAACAGGGTAGATTCAAGGGGTGGGCAACTAAATCCAAAAAATGCTTTATTGGACAACCAAGAATCAAACTTCTCAGGCATATGGTGTCTCAAAATAGAATAGAACCAGATCCAGACAAGGTCAAGTCTCTAATCTTATTATCTTCTCCTACTTCTACAAAACAGTTACATACTTTTATTCAAAAAGTGAAATATCTGTCAAGATTCATTCTGCTACTATTCCAACTGCTATATCCACTTCAAAAAGTAGTAAAGTGTTAAAATATACAAGTGAATGGGTGTGTGCGGGAACAAGCCCTTAGCAAGAGGCTGTAAAAGAGAATCTATAAATGAGTGAGAAGCAGTGAAAAGGTGAGAGGTATCTACCTGGAGAGAATAAAGGGTAGCATGAGAAGTTCTAGGATGTGTGGAGATATTCTGGGAAAAGTGAAGAGGTGGAGTGAATCAAGGAGAGATCAGTGGGATTAGATGCTTGGAATCTTGTGGATGTAAACTCTATAAATTGAGGCATTGGCCTAATGAGAATTTGCTGGTTTTTGAGTATCCATGCCTACATTAAGCTATCAGTTAATTGATCACTAATCTCATCTTAATCATCATCTAATATCTTTGTTAATGATGTTGATTCTTGCATTTGATCCACCATAGCTCATCACTTTACTTGTATTTTAATTTGGTATCAGAGCCTAGCTTAGGATCCATCCAATTTATGAGCTTATTATCTTGCTAATCACCCTATTAATTATTTTTAGTCAATTTTCAACCATTCTCTGCACCCCCAGCTGGTGGAGGAGCTCCTTCTCCCTCCAGCCTTAAACAATAGGCTTCAAGCTTCTAGCCCCACCTAGCCAAGCTACCCATGCACTAACCCATCAAGTCAAATCGTCAAACCACTACCGGCGGCGGCTGCTCCAGATTTTCACAAATTTGCAGACATCTCCTTTCTGAAGAAAATCTCAAATCTACACTTACACAGAAGCAATTGGTCTAATTCCTCTTAGCCCTAAGGGGTTTTCAAGGGTGCTCTGCATGCTGGTGATGTCAGATTTGTGAAATTCCTCAAGGAGAAGTGGCATCAAGCTCTACATCAAATCTACAAGTGAATTTGGTAAAACAAAGATTAAGCATTCAATGTTTGGTCAAATCTTTTGTTTCTTGGCTTGATCCTCTACTAGACTAACTGCTATTGATGGCTTTGAAAGGATTTGAGCTCATTTGAACTCTAAGGCCCCAGATCTGGCCTCCCTGCACACTCTATTTTTTGCACACAAAACAAGGGATTATTTTGCTAATTAGTGATTAATAAATACTAATCACTATATTTTGCTAATCAATGATTAATCAATACTAATCACTATATTTTGGTATAATTGAGGGTTCAAATTTACCATTGGGTATTTGATACAGATCCCTATCACTTTATATTACAATTCGGAGATGGTTTGATACTCCAACCATTCAGTACAGATTTGTTACCCTTGGCTTTATGTAATTTTTGGTGAATTTATGCTGATAAATCTATTGTAATCATCACCTAAACACCAGATTGAGTTGTAAAAGGGTAGACACTGCCCTTGAATCTTGAATTGGATCAAGAGGTAAGACCCCCTTCACATCATCATGAGCACGGCACAAGAGATAGCTAAATTTAATGGGGAGTAGTTTTATACATGGCAAACAAAAACCATGTATTTGCTCATGAGGAAAAATCTGTGGGGGCTAGTTGAGGGAAGAGATGAATGCCCAGAGGTGATTAGGTAAAATGAGTGGAAGAGCAGGAATGAGAAAGCATTAGGACTCATCGCACTTAGTTTAAATAATGAAATCATTCACCACATCACAGGGATACAATGGGCAAAAGATGCATGGGATGAACTCAATAAATTATTTGGCACTCAAGCAAAAAATTCAAAGATAAATCTGTTAATGCAATTCTACAAACTTGACATAAATGAAAGTGAACCTTTAATCACACACTTGAACAAATTCAAAAACATTAAGCAACAACTGGCAGCCAGGTAAGAAGGTAGAGGATGATGAGGCACTAGTAGTGCTTCTGAAGAGTGTGGACAAAGGTGAATATGAAAACATTGTGGAAACCTTAAAGAATGTACCTGAATTGAAGCTGCATGAGATAGAAGGAGCTCTACTAGAGCAAGAGACCAAGGTCAAAGAGAAGAAATGGGTGGACTCAACAGTTGGAGAGGAAAAAGCATTCTTCACCTGAGGAGGATTCTCACACGAGGACGAGGACGAGGAAGAGGCGGAGGAGGAGGAAGGACCTTCACTTGCCACAGCAGTGGGAATCCAGGACACATGTCAAGAGACTGCTATAGCAAACCCAGTGGAGAAGGAATGACATCGGCAAACTTCATGGAGACTCCTAAGGAAGTGGAGTTAGATCATCTGTTCTGAGTGAGAGAGAGAGAGAGAGAGAGAGAGAGAGAGAGAAACCCCACAACCCAATGTAACCTGCCTCAGTAGAGTAAAACCACCTCTGAGCCACTGATGATGTAGGCCATGTGGTGGATGTATGTGTGAGCACTTTAGTCAAAGACACATAGAGAGAGAGAGAGTGTCAAGGACTATGAGTTTAGGGACTTGAGACACTGGTCGCGGGCTACCAAATAAGAGGGAAACTTGGTATAGGATCCAGGTGTGCTAGGATTATTCACTTGAGGGGAGGTGTTGAAATATAAAACTTGTAAGATCCCACTGTTCCCACCGAGCAACGGATTCAAGATACTCGCAGCGAAAGTAGCACTTCTCGCACGGGACAGGGGTCCCACATTCAGGGCCTCACCCACGGATATCCGGATAAGAGACTAATCCGTCGGTTGTTCCAAAACCGAACCCGGAAAAAACTTCCTTTACCGGAAAGCACGGGTGATTCCACCAAGAAAACTTTTTACTCTAACGTAGTCAAGATCATTTCTGATCAAACTGATCCAATTACATCTTCAAGATACTTGATCAGATCAAGGAAGAAACTTGCACTTGGATCATTGGGATCAACGCTTTTTTCCCCATTCAAGAGGCACAGCCGTTGATTCCTATCCCATAGAACAATTACTGTCCGGGATTTACTTTATCTATCGTAATAACAAAAGTTGAGTCTCAATTTACGGATCCATCAGTCCAGCCTAACCCCATCCAGTCCCATGGGTTAGCCAACCGCCCAACCACTGTAGTGATGGGATCCAATTTGGAATTTGGTTAGGTTTTGTCCCGGGTACCAAGGAAAAGAGTTCCAAGGCCCCCTAGCCGGAAGTTCATGCAAACATAAAACTAGCCACACCACTTACACACCCAATATGAAATTGCCTTTTCCTTAGCATCAGCTAACTTTAAAACAATCCTTTAATGAAACCATAGTACCACTGATCACAATCTTCCAATTTATCCAGTTGATTCATAATTTCCCATCATTCCTTCATCAGAGTATCTATGGCATCATTGGCAACTAGAACGCTCACCACCTGTCCACACAGGGGCCTTTTCAATAGTTCCTAGCCCATAATACTCGGAAATATAATCATTTATAAAAATCAAGATGGACTCTCGTTGAAGATCAGCAAGATCAACCAACAGATCCATATAAAGAGCCATGGACTCATCCATTGAAGACCAGCAAGGTCAATCAACCAGATCCATGCCCAGTTTCACAAAACAACTCTTACTCCTTGTTCCAATATCTTCCTCGACGCACGCGTGGGTATCCTGGGCGACCCAGAGCCCGAGCACCGTATGGTCAGCACCCTCTAGGATCCTTCGCAGGTGACCTAGCGCTTCACTCATAGGCCGCTTCCTTGGTCCCTCATCCACCGTACCGGAAGCTCACCATTTTAATCGAACCGAGGCTGGTCAAGACCTCGGCCGACCTTGCTACGCGAGACGTCCTCCATTGACTCTCCGTCAGCAGTTGCAACTTTATCAGTTAGGTCTCCACGACCTTAATCACAAGACGGTCAAAATGCTTTCCCAGCATTCTTGACATAAAACAGCCATTTACAAACAGCATTTACAAACAGTTTACAAATACAATTTCTATATTAACTCTCATTTTTCCACATTATCCCTCATATAATCCACATTACTTATTCCATATTCCATTTATATGTGTACTCATCCGATCACATCATTTTCCATCTCTTCACTTCAGATTCCTTCACATCACATATCATATATTCACATCCATACATCCACATCCACATCCACATTCACATCCATACATCCACATCTACATGCTTACCTCCATTTTCACATCCTCATTTATACATCCACATCCCATATCCACATTCATACATACACATCCATATCCACATCCATACATCCACATCCACATCCGTACATCCACATGCATACATCCACTATCACGTCCTCATTCATACATCCACATCCACATACATACATACATCCACATCTACATCCACATTCACATACATCCACATCCACATTCCCATTCACATCTATACATCCACATCTACATCCACATACATACATACATCTATATCCACATTCCCATTCACATCTATACATCCACATCTACATCCACATCTATATCCACATTCACATACATCCACATCTATATCCACATTCACATACATCCACATCCACATTCCCATTCACATCTATACATCCACATCTACATCCACATACATACATACATCTATATCCACATTCTCATTCACATCTATACATCCACATCTATATCCACATTCACATACATCCACATCTATATCCACATTCACATACATCCACCTCCACATTCCCATTCACATCTATACATCCACATCTACATCCACATACATACATACATCCACATCCACATTCCACATTCACATCTATACAGCCACATCTACATCCACATTCACCTCTATGCATATACATCTTCATGCATACATCCATTTTCACATTCATACATCCACACTCCCATCTCCACATCCACATACATACATCTCTTATCGCATCCTATCCCTTCCCATATCTATTTATAGAATATAAGGGAATTCTTATATTTGATATAAAATTTCTTTACGCATCTAATTATGCATAAATTCCATTTAAGGATACTAACACTTTCGAAATAAAAATCAACCTTTTATGCATCTTCCTATGCATAAATTCATTTTAAATGAGAATGACACTTTGAATTAAAATTCAATCTTTTATGCATCTTCCTATGCATAAATTCATTTTAGATGAGAATGACACTTTTGAATTAAAATCAATCTTTTATGCATCTTCTTATGCATAAATTCAATTTAGATGAGAATGACACTTTTGAATTAAAATCAATCTTTTATGCATCTTCTTATGCATAAATTCAATTTAGTAGGAATTACACTTTTAGAATAAAAGAATTTCTCTTATGCATCTAATTTATGCATAAAATCTATTTATGATGAAAATCACACTTTTAGTATAAAAATATCTTTTATGCATAACTCTATGCATGAAATCCAATTATGATAAAAGTAATATTTTTACAATATAATAATCATCTTTTATGCATACCTCTATGCAAGAATTTCAAATGTGATAAAAGTAACACTTTTACAATAAAATAATCATTTTTTTTCATATCCCTATGCATGAAATTCAATATGCTAAAAGTAACACTTTTGATATAAAAATTTATCCATTATGCATACTTCTATGCATGTAAATAAAAATGACAAAAGTAACACTTTTGATATAAAAACTTATTCTTTATGCATAGTATGAAAATTCGATTTCTCCATGATTATAATGAAACTCTTTCAATTAATCTAGGATGATAATTCCTAGAATATGGTAGGAAGTCCTCTTTTTATGCTTTGAATGAAATTATTTTATGCATAATTTTTATAAAAATTTTGCCATAGCTCCGCTGCTATGACTGATAAATCTCAATTTTTCTAAGGGATAAAGCTTATCATTAAGGAAATAATTAAAATGATCTCTAATTGGATCATCAATACATAATGGATTGAATCATCAATATACATAAACTAAAAGCATAGAAAAAAGCCATTAATTTGGCCTCAAGCATAGCTTAATCTTGGGTTAAGGAAAAGCTTTATGAAAAGCTTAATTTGGATTGAGAATGGGTCGTGAGTATGACCATTTCTTACAAATTGCTTGATTCTTTGTTCATGGTAGAGGCCCCCAACCAATCAATTGGTTAAGTATGTTGATGGAGCCACTAATGGGGATTGAAGAAAGAGGGAAGCTCTAAAAACTAGTGAATTATTAAATGAATTCACAGTTCTTGGCTTAGGTGGAGTAGAGTAACGATGCATAAACACTATATATTTTTCAACAAGAGGGAGGCTTCTATTTATAGAAAAAATTGAGCTCCTAACCAAACAAACTGATTCTAGAATTTTCTAAATCAGTTTGGTCAATATTTGACCATTTTTAGGTCAGTTAAGCTAACTTTTTGGAACTAGACTTGAATGAGGAGAGAGGAGAGATGAAATATCTCAATTTTTATGAGTATAAAACTCATTCAAGCATGTGAAATATGCACCTCCTTTAAAGAACTCCCCTTCCTTACATGTGTCATATTGGAATCATTTTAATATTGCTCATAATTTTTTACTAATAAACCTTGTACATTTTCAACTCTTCATCTTATGTGAGCATTTACTCATTTTTGGATACCCAAAATATCTCATATTTTTAATATTGTTCATAGTTTTTTACTAATAAACCTCGTACATTTTCAACTCTTCATCTTATGTGAAATATGCACCTCCTTTAAAGAACTCCCCTTCCTTACATATGTGTCATAATGAAATCATTTTAATATTGCTCATAGTTTTTTACTAATAAACCTTGTACATTTTCAACTCTTCATCTTATGTGAAATATGCACCTCCTTTAAAGAACTCCCCTTCCTTACATATGTGTCATAATGAAATCATTTTAATATTGCTCATAGTTTTTTACTAATAAACCTTGTACATTTTCAACTCTCTATCTTATGTGAAATATGCACCTCCTTTAAAGAACTCCCCTTCCTTACATATGTGTCATAATGGAATCATTTTAATATTGCTCATAATTTTTTACTAATAAACCTTGTACATTTTCAACTCTTCATCTTATGTGAGCATTTACTCATTTTTGGATACCCAAAATATCTCATATTTTTAATATTGCTCATAGTTTTTAACTAATAAATCTTGTACATTTTCAACTCTTCATCTTATGTGAGCATTTACTCATTTTTGGGTATCTTCTTTTACAAATTGGATTTATCTCCTCCCTACACATGGATTGATGCTATTGGCCCATAGGAACCTTAATTGGACCATAATCCAAAAATTTCTGAAAATCTAGACCCTTAGACTAAGGTCCTTTATACCCATTTCCAATAAATTCTAATTGCACATTGGAAAGTTCTTTTTGAATTTCTGTTTCAGGGGAACTTATTTTAATAAGATGAGATAATTTTTTATCCAAAAATATTAAAAATCTGAATATTCTCTCTCTAGAATATTTTCTCTCTCTAGGTTAAAACAGTTAGAAACAAGGTCTTTATATTTCTGAAGAGGGATTGATTACAGGGGAAGATACTAGACATCAAAAGGGGGGTTGGGGGAGGAATCTTACATTATACCCCACTTAAAAAATGCGAGATGTCCTCATCTCGCAAACTGGGATAATTTCGCAAGATGCACGAATTATGAGACTTACAGAAAAATTTAAATCAGGATTAACCACCAAGAAAACGTCTCAAAGAGAGCAAGATTCAAGATAAGAACAAGATTTAAACTTTATTCATTCTCGGAATTTATACAGTAAAGATAGAAGAACTCTTTACACTTCCATAAGCCCGTCCATCATATGATCACAAAAGCAGCACTCACAAGCTGCGCATGTATAAGGTAACTCATCTATGGGAATAATTCTGTTGGTTATTGCCGCACCTATCTCAGTGGTATGAGGTGTTCTAACAAAAGGACCTCTGAGAGGTAAGCCAAAAACGGGGTAAAGGCATATCTTCTCATGAGGAAGAAAACACGCCAGTAAGAAGACTCGCTCAGAAAACCCAAGATGTCTTGATCTCATGACGCAGTAGTATCGGGGACCCAAACCCAAGGCTTCGATAACCATGGCCAAGCGGACATTGTTACGAAAGTGCTGCTGACCCCAGGGTGTTACCCTAGTTATGTCTTGATAGGTCCGCCGTTTGGTCTGAGCTACAGAAGTTCCTAGGTGAGGAAAAAGTGAGCGCTCATACTGTTCAATAAAATCTTTCTTCACAGACTCACTTGCGTCTTGAAGGTGAGAAATCATCATGGATAAAACTAATTCCTGTTGCCAAGCCATGAAGGAGATTAAGAAGAAGGGAGATCGATGGAAGTAAGATTACTGTGAGCGACAGGTAAAAGTTACGACTTATATAAAGGAAGGAGCTAGCGTAACTTAGAAGCCAACGGTATCTTGTCACTAAAGTTTTACCGTCTTTCCATGATTTGGGTTTGGCACATATTTCTATGAAATACATTAAGAACTTTGAGATGAGGAGGTAAAAGAAGCTTGTAGGCTAAGTCACCTACTTTCATTGAATTCAGATATAAGGCTCACAATATCTGGGGGATAAGTTCTTATACTCCCCAAGAGATAAAGAACTTCTTTTGGGCCGTACTCGAATGAAAACCAAAATCCAAAACACCGATTTTCACTTCTGAACTCATTGTTCTGAATCCTTAAAACAGCGTGACTCCTGAGAAGTATTCTAGGAAAAGGGTCTTCCTTTTTTTAAACAGAATCTTTCTTTTATTTTAGAGAGGGAATAATTATAAGATCAAAAAGGGAGATTCTTACTCCTGTATACCTCGAAGAAGGCAGGGGAGGAATCTTACATTCTACCCCACTTAAAAAAGTGCGAGATGTCCTCATCTCGCCAAGTAGAGGACAACTCTTTTTCTTAAGATCCAATTTATTCTAGGGTTCCTTATATTCTGGTCAACCCAAGAATACGGGGATAAATATCCCTTATATAGAACTCATCATTAAATAACAATTCATTTCAGATCATATCATTCATATCTTTAACACGATAATGGTCCATCAGATCGAAAATTTTTCTTTCTGAACATTCCTCCACGGGAATTTCACTCAAGCAAGTTTTCAATTTGTCATCCCTTAACTTGATATACCGAGTCAAGTGTTAACAGTAGCACTTTGACAGCACAATCCACTAATCTCATAGTGATTTGCTGAAATCACTATCATCATTCCAGTTATGAATATCATCACAGGGACTCGTCCCATTCATCCTCATTGAGGTTTCGCTCAGCTTATTACACTTCAACCAATTTTCAGGGATCATCATTTTTCAATCAGAATCCAAATCAATTCATCAATTCTCAAACAGAATTAAAAATCATATCAACCACATTCGAATTCATCATCTGGATAGCATTAGCACTTATAATTTCAAGTCTTAGATTTACTCGTATATACTGTCAGTAAAGAGCTGCAGTTATACTCTCGGTATATACGGATAGTCACGGCCTTTGGAATTATAAGGTAAATACCATCATGTCTAGGCCCTCAAGCAAGTCAAGGATTCTATATAATTGCGGTACTTCCATCTAAAGACCCAATTACCAAATTATGAATTTCAGTTTGAATATCCAATTGTATGAATTATATCACACAATTACAACCTTTTTTGTGCAAAAATTTTTGACATATTTGGTTTCTCAGTTGATCTTTATTAGCCAAATGCTCTGATACCAACTGTAAGATCCCACTGTTCCCACCGAGCAACGGATTCAAGATACTGGCAGTGGAAGTAGCACTTCTCGCGCGGGACAGGGGTCCCACATTCAGGGCCTCACCCACAAATATCCGGATAAGAGACTAATCTGTCGGTTGTTCCAAAACCGAACTCGAAAAAAACTTCCTTTACCGGAAAGCACGGGTGATTCCACCAAGAAAACTTTTTACTCTAACGTAGTCAAGATCATTTCTGATCAAACTGATCCAATTACATATTCAAGATACTTGATCAGATCAAGGAAGAAACTTGCACTTGGATCATTGGGATCAACGCTTTTTTCCCCATTCAAGAGGCACAGCCGTTGATTCCTATCCATAGAACAATTACTGTCCGGGATTTACTTTATCTATCGTAATAACAAAAGTTGAGTCTCGATTTACGGATCCATCAGTCCAGCCTAACCCCATCCAGTCCCATGGGTTAGCCAACCGCCCAACCACTGTAGTGATGGGATCCAATTTGGAATTTGGTTAGGTTTTGTCCCGGGTACCAAGGAAAAGAGTTCCAAGGCCCCCTAGCCGGAAGTTCATGCAAACATAAAACTAGCCACACCACTTACACACCCAATATGAAATTGCCTTTTCCTTAGCATCAACTAACTTTAAAACAATCCTTTAATGAAACCATAGTACCACTGATCACAATCTTCCAATTTATCCAGTTGATTCATAATTTCCCATCATTCCTTCATCAGAGTATCTATGGCATCATTGGCAACTAGAACGCTCACCACCTGTCCACACAGGCGCCTTTTCAATAGTTCCTAGCCCATAATACTCGCAAATATAATCATTTATAAAAATCAAGATGGACTCTCGTTGAAGATCAGCAAGATCAACCAACAGATCCATATAAAGAGCCATGGACTCATCCATTGAAGACCAGCAAAGTCAATCAACCAGATCCATGCCCGGTTTCACAAAACAACTCTTACTCCTTGTTCCAATATCTTCCTCGACGCACGCGTGGGTATCCTGGGCGACCCAGAGCCCGAGCACCGTATGGTCAGCACCCTCCAGGATCCTTCGCAGGTGACCTAGCGCTTCACTCATAGGCCGCTTCCTTGGTCCCTCATCCACCGTACCGGAAGCTCACCATTTTAATCGAACCGAGGCTTGTCAAGACCTCGGCCGACCTTGCTACGCGAGACGTCCTCCATTGACTCTCCGTCAGCAGTTGCAACTTTATCAGTTAGGTCTCCACGACCTTAATCACAAGACGGTCAAAATGCTTTCCCAGCATTCTTGACATAAAACAGCCATTTACAAACAGCATTTACAAACAGTTTACAAATACAATTTCTATATTAACTCTCATTTTTCCACATTATCCCTCATATAATCCACATTACTTATTCCACATTCCATTTATATGTGTACTCATCCAATCACATCATTTTCCATCTCTTCACTTCAGATTCCTTCACATCACATATCATATATTCACATCCATACATCCACATCCACATCCACATCCACATCCACATTCACATCCATACATCCACATCTACATGCTTACCTCCATTTTCACATCCTCATTTATACATCCACATCCCATATCCACATTCATACATACACATCCATATCCACATCCATACATCCACATCCACATCCGTACATCCACATGCATACATCCACTATCACGTCCTCATTCATACATCCACATCCACATACATACATACATCCACATCTACATCCACATTCACATACATCCACATCCACATTCCCATTCACATCTATACATCCACATCTACATCCACATACATACATACATCTATATCCACATTCCCATTCACATCTATACATCCACATCTACATCCACATCTATATCCACATTCACATACATCCACATCTATATCTACATTCACATACATCCACATCCACATTCCCATTCACATCTATACATCCACATCTACATCCACATACATACATACATCTATATCCACATTCTCATTCACATCTATACATCCACATCTACATCCACATACATACATCCACATCTATATCCACATTCACATACATCCACATCTATATCCACATTCACATACATCCACCTCCACATTCCCATTCACATCTATACATCCACATCTACATCCACATACATACATACATCCACATCCACATTCCACATTCACATCTATACAGCCACATCTACATCCACATTCACCTCTATGCATATACATCTTCATGCATACATCCATTTTCACATTCATACATCCACACTCCCATCTCCACATCCACATACATACATCTCTTATCGCATCCTATCCCTTCCCATATCTATTTATAGAATATAAGGGAATTCTTATATTTGATATAAAATTTCTTTACGCATCTAATTATGCATAAATTCCATTTAAGGATACTAACACTTTCGAAATAAAAATCAACCTTTTATGCATCTTCCTATGCATAAATTCATTTTAAATAAGAATGACACTTTGAATTAAAATTCAATCTTTTATGCATCTTCCTATGCATAAATTCATTTTAGATGAGAATGACACTTTTGAATTAAAATCAATCTTTTATGCATCTTCTTATGCATAAATTCAATTTAGATGAGAATGACACTTTTGAATTAAAATCAATCTTTTATGCATCTTCTTATGCATAAATTCAATTTAGTAGGAATTACACTTTTAGAATAAAAGAATTTCTCTTATGCATCTAATTTATGCATAAAATCTATTTATGATGAAAATTACACTTTTAGTATAAAAATATCTTTTATGCATAACTCTATGCATGAAATCCAATTATGATAAAAGTAATATTTTTACAATATAATAATCATCTTTTATGCATACCTCTATGCAAGAATTTCAAATGTGATAAAAGTAACACTTTTACAATAAAATAATCATTTTTTTTCATATCCCTATGCATGAAATTCAATATGCTAAAAGTAACACTTTTGATATAAAAATTTATCCATTATGCATACTTCTATGCATGTAAATAAAAATGATAAAAGTAACACTTTTGATATAAAAACTTATTCTTTATGCATAATATGAAAATTCGATTTCTCCATGATTATAATGAAACTCTTTCAATTAATCTAGGATGATAATTCCTAGAATATGGTAGGAAGTCCTCTTTTTATGCTTTGAATGAAATTATTTTATGCATAATTTTTATAAAAATTTTACCATAGCTCCGTTGCTATGACTTATAAATCTCAATTTTTCTAAGGGATAAAGCTTATCATTAAGGAAATAATTAAAATGATCTCTAATTGGATCATCAATACATAATGGATTGAATCATCAATATACATAAACTAAAAGCATAGAAAAAAGCCATTAATTTGGCCTCAAGCATAGCTTAATCTTGGGTTAAGGAAAAGCTTTATGAAAAGCTTAATTTGGATTGAGAATGGGTCATGAGTATGACCATTTCTTACAAATTGCTTGATTCTTTGTTCATGGTAGAGGCCCCCAACCAATCAATTGGTTAAGTATGTTGATGGAGCCACTAATGGGGATTGAAGAAAGAGAGAAGCTCCAAAAACTAGTGAATTATTAAATGAATTCACAGTTCTTGGCTTAGGTGGAGTAGAGTAACGATGCATAAACACTATATATTTTTCAACAAGGGGGAAGCTTCTATTTATAGGAAAAATTGAGCTCCTAACCAAACAAACTGATTCTAGAATTTTCTAAATCAGTTTGGTCAATATTTGACCATTTTTAGGTCAGTTAAGCTAACTTTTTGGAACTAGACTTGAATGAGGAGAGAGGAGAGATGAAATATCTCAATTTTTATGAGTATAAAACTCATTCAAGCATGTGAAATATGCACCTCCTTTAAAGAACTCCCCTTCCTTACATATGTGTCATAATGGAATCATTTTAATATTGCTCATAATTTTTTACTAATAAACCTTGTACATTTTCAACTCTTCATCTTATGTGAGCATTTACTCATTTTTGGATACCCAAAATATCTCATATTTTTAATATTGTTCATAGTTTTTTACTAATAAACCTCGTACATTTTCAACTCTTCATCTTATGTGAAATATGCACCTCCTTTAAAGAACTCCCCTTCCTTACATATGTGTCATAATGAAATCATTTTAATATTGCTCATAGTTTTTTATTAATAAACCTTGTACATTTTCAACTCTTCATCTTATGTGAAATATGCACCTCCTTTAAAGAACTCCCCTTCCTTACATATGTGTCATAATGAAATCATTTTAATATTGCTCATAGTTTTTTTACTAATAAACCTTGTACATTTTCAACTCTCTATCTTATGTGAAATATGCACCTCCTTTAAAGAACTCCCCTTCCTTACATATGTGTCATAATGGAATCATTTTAATATTGCTCATAATTTTTTACTAATAAACCTTGTACATTTTCAACTCTTCATCTTATGTGAGCATTTACTCATTTTTGGATACCCAAAATATCTCATATTTTTAATATTGCTCATAGTTTTTTACTAATAAATCTTGTACATTTTCAACTCTTCATCTTATGTGAGCATTTACTCATTTTTGGGTATCTTCTTTTACAAATTGGATTTATCTCCTCCCTACACATGGATTGATGCTATTGGCCCATAGGAACCTTAATTGGACCATAATCCAAAAATTTCTGAAAATCTAGACCCTTAGACTAAGGTCCTTTATACCCATTTCCAATAAATTCTAATTGCACATTGGAAAGTTCTTTTTGAATTTCTGTTTCAAGGGAACTTATTTTAATAAAATGAGATAATTTTTTATCCAAAAATATTAAAAATTTGAATATTCTCTCTCTAGAATATTTTCTCTCTCTAGGTTAAAACAGTTAGAAACAAGGTCTTTATATTTCTGAAGAGGGATTGATTACAGGGGAAGATACTAGACATCAAAAGCGGGGTTGGGGAAGGAATCTTACATTCTACCCCACTTAAAAAACGCGAGATGTCCTCATCTCGCAAACTGGGATAATTTCGCAAGATGCACGAATTATGAGACTTAGAGAAAAATTTAAATCAGGATTAACCACCAAGAAAAAGTCTCAAAAAGAGCAAGATTCAAGATAAGAACAAGATTTAAACTTTATTCATTCTCGGAACTTATACAGTAAAGATAGAAGAACTCTTTACACTTCCATAAGCCCGTCCATCATATGATCACAAAAGCAGCACTCACAAGCTGCGCATGTATAAGGTAACTCAACTATGGGAATAATTCTGTTGGTTATTGCCGCACCTATCTCAGTGGTATGAGGTGTTCTAACAAAAGGACCTCTGAGAGGTAAGCCAAAAACGAGGTAAAGGCATATCTTCTCATGAGGAAGAAAACATGCCAGTAAGAAGACTCGCTCAGAAAACCCAAGATGTCTTGATCTCATGACGCAGTAGTATCGGGGACCCAAACCCAAGGCTTCGATAACCATGGCCAAGCGGACATTGTTACGAAAGTGCTGCTGACCCCAGGGTGTTACCCTAGTTATGTCTTGATAGGTCCGCCGTTTGGTCTGAGCTACAGAAGTTCCTAGGTGAGGAAAAAGTGAGCGCTCATAGTGTTCAATAAAATCTTTCTTCACAGACTCACTTGCGTCTTGAAGGTGAGAAATCATCATGGATAAAACTAATTCTTGTTGCCAAGCCATGAAGGAGATTAAGAAGAAGGGAGATCGATGGAAGTAAGATTACTGTGAGCGACAGGTAAAAGTTACGACTTATATAAAGGAAGGAGCTAGCGTAACTTAGAAGCCAACGGTATCTTGTCACTAAAGTTTTACCGTCTTTCCATGATTTGGGTTTGGCACATATTTCTATGAAATACATTAAGAACTTTGAGATGAGGAGGTAAAAGAAGCTTGTAGGCTAAGTCACCTACTTTCATTGAATTCAGATATAAGGCTCACAATATCTAGGGGATAAGTTCTTATACTCCCCAAGAGATAAAGAACTTCTTTTCGGCCGTACTCGAATGAAAACCAAAATCCAAAACACCGATTTTCACTTCTGAACTCATTGTTCTGAATCCTTAAAACAGCGTGACTCCTGAGAAGTATTCTAGGAAAAGGGTCTTCCTTTTTTTAAACAGAATCTTTCTTTTATTTTAGAGAGGGAATAATTATAAGATCAAAAAGGGAGATTCTTACTCCTGTATACCTCGAAGAAGGCAGGGGAGGAATCTTACATTCTACCCCACTTAAAAAAGTGCGAGATGTCCTCATCTCGCCAAGTAGAGGACAACTCTTTTTCTTAAGATCCAATTTATTCTAGGGTTCCTTATATTCTGGTCAACCCAAGAATACGGGGATAAATATCCCTTATATAGAACTCATCATTAAATAACAATTCATTTCAGATCATATCATTCATATCTTTAACACGATAATGGTCCATCAGATCAAAAATTTTTCTTTCTGAACATTCCTCCACGGGAATTTCACTCAAGCAAGTTTTCAATTTGTCATCCCTTAACTTGATATACCGAGTCAAGTGTTAACAGTAGCACTTTGACAGCACAATCCACTAATCTCATAGTGATTTGCTGAAATCACTATCATCATTCTAGTTATGAATATCATCACAGGGACTCGTCCCATTCATCCTCATTGAGGTTTCGCTCAGCTTATTACACTTCAACCAATTTTCAGGGATCATCATTTTTCAATCAGAATCCAAATCAATTCATCAATTCTCAAACAGAATTAAAAATCATATCAACCACATTCGAATTCATCATCTGGATAGCATTAGCGCTTATAATTTCAAGTCTTAGATTTACTCGTATATACTGTCAGTAAAGAACTGTAGTTATACTCTTGGTATATACGGACAGTCACGGCCTTTGGAATTATAAGGTAAATACCATCATGTATAGGCCCTCAAGCAAGTCAAGGATTCTATATAATTGCGGTACTTCCATCTAAAGACCCAATTACCAAATTATGAATTTCAGTTTGAATATCAAATTGTATGAATTATATCACACAATTACAACCTTTTCTGTGCTTCTTGATAAATTTTTGACATATTTGGTTTCTCAGTTGATCTTTATTAGCCAAATGCTCTGATACCAACTGTAAGATCCCATTGTTCCCACCGAGCAACGGATTCAAGATACTGGCAGCGGAAGTAGCACTTCTCGCGCGGGACAGGGGTCCCACATTCAGGGCCTCACCCACAAATATCCGGATAAGAGACTAATCCGTCGGTTGTTCCAAAACCGAACTCGGAAAAAACTTCCTTTACCGGAAAGCACGGGTGATTCCACCAAGAAAACTTTTTACTCTAACGTAGTCAAGATCATTTCTGATCAAACTGATCCAATTACATCTTCAAGATACTTGATCAGATCAAGGAAGAAACTTGCACTTGGATCATTGGGATCAACGCTTTTTTCCCCATTCAAGAGGCACAGCCGTTGATTCCTATCCATAGAACAATTACTGTCCGGGATTTACTTTATCTATCGTAATAACAAAAGTTGAGTCTCGATTTACGGATCCATCAGTCCAGCCTAACCCCATCCAGTCCCATGGGTTAGCCAACCGCCCAACCACTGTAGTGATGGGATCCAATTTGGAATTTGGTTAGGTTTTGTCCCGGGTACCAAGGAAAAGAGTTCCAAGGCCCCCTAGCCGGAAGTTCATGCAAACATAAAACTAGCCACACCACTTACACACCCAATATGAAATTGCCTTTTCCTTAGCATCAGCTAACTTTAAAACAATCCTTTAATGAAACCATAGTACCACTGATCACAATCTTCCAATTTATCCAGTTGATTCATAATTTCCCATCATTCCTTCATCAGAGTATCTATGGCATCATTGGCAACTAGAACGCTCACCACCTGTCCACACAGGGGCCTTTTCAATAGTTCCTAGCCCATAATACTCGAAAATATAATCATTTATAAAAATCAAGATGGACTCTCGTTGAAGATCAGTAAGATCAACCAACAGATCCATATAAAGAGCCATGGACTCATCCATTGAAGACCAGCAAGGTCAATCAACCAGATCCATGCCCGGTTTCACAAAACAACTCTTACTCCTTGTTCCAATATCTTCCTCGACGCACGCGTGGGTATCCTGGGCGACCCAGAGCCCGAGCACCGTATGGTCAGCACTCTCTAGGATCCTTCGCAGGTGACCTAGCGCTTCACTCATAGGCCGCTTCCTTGGTCCCTCATCCACCGTACCGAAAGCTCACCATTTTAATCGAACCGAGGCTGGTCAAGACCTCGGCCGACCTTGCTACGCGAGACGTCCTCCATTGACTCTCCGTCAGCAGTTGCAACTTTATCAGTTAGGTCTCCACGACCTTAATCACAAGACGGTCAAAATGCTTTCCTAGCATTCTTGACATAAAACAGCCATTTACAAACAGCATTTACAAACAGTTTACAAATACAATTTCTATATTAACTCTCATTTTTCCACATTATCCCTCATATAATCCACATTACTTATTCCACATTCCATTTATATGTGTACTCATCCAATCACATCATTTTCCATCTCTTCACTTCAGATTCCTTCACATCACATATCATATATTCACATCCATACATCCACATCCACATCCACATCCACATTCACATCCATACATCCACATCTACATGCTTACCTCCATTTTCACATCCTCATTTATACATCCACATCCCATATCCACATTCATACATACACATCCATATCCACATCCATACAACCACATCCACATCCGTACATCCACATGCATACATCCACTATCACGTCCTCATTCATACATCCACATCCACATACATACATACATCCACATTCACATACATCCACATCCACATTCCCATTCACATCTATACATCCACATCTACATCCACATACATACATACATCTATATCCACATTCCCATTCACATCTACATCCACATACATACATCCACATCTATATCCACATTCACATACATCCACATTCACATTCCCATTCACATCTATACATCCACATCTACATCCACATACATACATACATCTATATCCACATTCCCATTCACATCTATACATCCACATACATACATCCACATCTATATCCACATTCACATACATCCACCTCCACATTCCCATTCACATCTATACATCCACATCTACATCCACATACATACATACATCCACATCCACATTCCACATTCACATCTATACAGCCACATCTACATCCACATTCACCTCTATGCATATACATCTTCATGCATACATCCATTTTCACATTCATACATCCACACTCCCATCTCCACATCCACACATCCACATACATACATCTCTTATCGCATCCTATCCCTTCCCATATCTATTTATAGAATATAAGGGAATTCTTATATTTGATATAAAATTTCTTTACGCATCTAATTATGCATAAATTCCATTTAAGGATACTAACACTTTCGAAATAAAAATCAACCTTTTATGCATCTTCCTATGCATAAATTCATTTTAAATGAGAATGACACTTTGAATTAAAATTCAATCTTTTATGCATCTTCCTATGCATAAATTCATTTTAGATGAGAATGACACTTTTGAATTAAAATCAATCTTTTATGCATCTTCTTATGCATAAATTCAATTTAGATGAGAATGACACTTTTGAATTAAAATCAATCTTTTATGCATCTTCTTATGCATAAATTCAATTTAGTAGGAATTACACTTTTAGAATAAAAGAATTTCTCTTATGCATCTAATTTATGCATAAAATCTATTTATGATGAAAATCACACTTTTAGTATAAAAATATCTTTTATGCATAACTCTATGCATGAAATCCAATTATGATAAAAGTAATATTTTTATAATATAATAATCATCTTTTATGCATACCTCTATGCAAGAATTTCAAATGTGATAAAAGTAACACTTTTACAATAAAATAATCATTTTTTTTCATATCCCTATGCATGAAATTCAATATGCTAAAAGTAACACTTTTGATATAAAAATTTATCCATTATGCATACTTCTATGCATGTAAATAAAAATGACAAAAGTAACACTTTTGATATAAAAACTTATTCTTTATGCATAGTATGAAAATTCGATTTCTCCATGATTATAATGAAACTCTTTCAATTAATCTAGGATGATAATTCCTAGAATATGGTAGGAAGTCCTCTTTTTATGCTTTGAATGAAATTATTTTATGCATAATTTTTATAAAAATTTTGCCATAGCTCCGCTGCTATGACTGATAAATCTCAATTTTTCTAAGGGATAAAGCTTATCATTAAGGAAATAATTAAAATGATCTCTAATTGGATCATCAATACATAATGGATTGAATCATCAATATACATAAACTAAAAGCATAGAAAAAAGCCATTAATTTGGCCTCAAGCATAGCTTAATCTTGGGTTAAGGAAAAGCTTTATGAAAAGCTTAATTTGGATTGAGAATGGGTTATGAGTATGACCATTTCTTACAAATTGCTTGATTCTTTGTTCACGGTAGAGGCCCCCAACCAATCAATTGGTTAAGTATGTTGATGGAGCCACTAATGGGGATTGAAGAAAGAGGGAAGCTCCAAAAACTAGTGAATTATTAAATGAATTCACAGTTCTTGGCTTAGGTGGAGTAGAGTAACGATGCATAAACACTATATATCTTTCAACAAGGGGGAGGCTTCTATTTATAGGAAAAATTGAGCTCCTAACCAAAAAAACTGATTCTAGAATTTTCTAAATCAGTTTGGTCAATATTTGACCATTTTTAGGTCAGTTAAGCTAACTTTTTGGAACTAGACTTGAATGAGGAGAGAGGAGAGATGAAATATCTCAATTTTTATGAGTATAAAACTCATTCAAGCATGTGAAATATGCACCTCCTTTAAAGAACTCCCCTTCCTTACATATGTGTCATAATGGAATCATTTTAATATTGCTCATAATTTTTTACTAATAAACCTTGTACATTTTCAACTCTTCATCTTATGTGAGCATTTACTCATTTTTGGATACCCAAAATATCTCATATTTTTAATATTGTTCATAGTTTTTTACTAATAAACCTCGTACATTTTCAACTCTTCATCTTATGTGAAATATGCACCTCCTTTAAAGAACTCCCCTTCCTTACATATGTGTCATAATGAAATCATTTTAATATTGCTCATAGTTTTTTACTAATAAACCTTGTACATTTTCAACTCTTCATCTTATGTGAAATATGCACCTCCTTTAAAGAACTCCCCTTCCTTACATATGTGTCATAATGAAATCATTTTAATATTGCTCATAGTTTTTTACTAATAAACCTTGTACATTTTCAACTCTTCATCTTATGTGAAATATGCACCTCCTTTAAAGAACTCCCCTTCCTTACATATGTGTCATAATGGAATCATTTTAATATTGCTCATAATTTTTTACTAATAAACCTTGTACATTTTCAACTCTTCATCTTATGTGAGCATTTACTCATTTTTGGATACCCAAAATATCTCATATTTTTAATATTGCTTATAGTTTTTTACTAATAATTCTTGTACATTTTCAACTCTTCATCTTATGTGAGCATTTACTCATTTTTGGGTATCTTCTTTTACAAATTGGATTTATCTCCTCCCTACACATGGATTGATGCTATTGGCCCATAGGAACCTTAATTGGACCATAATCCAAAAATTTCTGAAAATCTAGACCCTTAGACTAAGGTCCTTTATACCCATTTCCAATAAATTCTAATTGCACATTGGAAAGTTCTTTTTGAATTTCTGTTTCAGGGGAACTTATTTTAATAAGATGAGATAATTTTCTATCCAAAAATATTAAGAATCTGAATATTCTCTCTCTAGAATATTTTCTCTCTCTAGGTTAAAACAGTTAGAAACAAGGTCTTTATATTTTTGAAGAGGGATTGATTACAGGGGAAGATACTAGACATCAAAAGGGGGGTTGGGGGAGGAATCTTACAAAACTGAATGGGTGTCTGCGAGAACAAGCCCTTAGCAAGAGGCTGTAAAAGAGAATCTGTAAATGAGTGAGAAGCAGTGAAAAGGTGAGAGGTATCTACCGGGAGAGAATAAAGGGTAGCATGAGAAGTTCTAGGATGTGTGGAGATATTCTGGGAAAAGTGAAGAGGTGGAAAGAATCAAGCAAAAGAGGTGGAGTGAATCAAGGAGAGATCAGTGGGATTAGATGCTTGGCATCTTGTGGATGTAAACTCTATAAATTGAGGCATTGGTCTAATGAGAATTAGCTGGTTTTTGAGTATCCATGCCTACATTAAGCTATCAGTTAATTGCTCACTAATCTCGTCTTAATCATCATCTAATCTCTTTGTTAATGTTAACCCATGGCGGACATGGCGACGTACTATATTTTACGTCATTAATTTAAATATTCTGAGTCATGGGCCGGGCTTGTCGGCACTATATGTTAAGGATGAAGGGATTGGGTGATCGCCGATGAGAGGCGCACCTTGGATATCAGTAGGATAAGGGTTAGGGTCGGCTGACCATGTATGAGCGCCCAAGTGTGAACGGCCAAGTCACCTATATGAGTCAAATGTAACCCTAAAATCCTCATTCTCATGTGTTGTGAATACAAGAGTACTCTTGCCTTATCTCTTTGGTTTCCTTCTCCTGCGTTTGTGAGAGAGAGAGAGAGAGAGTGAGTGAGAGAGCGATCGAGCACTGTGTAGCGGCACGGCGGCGGCGGAGAGGCGGTAGAGCGGCGACGGCAGCTCCTCCTTCACGGTTGCGACGCGGGAATCCTTCAAGGCGGCGGTTGAGCGGTGAGTGACACACCCTTTGGCATTCTGTTTGAGCTTCCTTCCCTGGTTGTATGCTTGCAGCCATTCGTGGCTCGCATACGGTGTCTGGCAAGTCCCCAGCTACGACCTGTGCGGCAAAAGCGCACATTTTTGGCGCCGCTGCCGGGGAGTTGCCCTGCACCAAGCTCCAGTTTGCAGCTCGGCTGCTGCGTGAAGTTTAATCTACACTGTAGGAAAGCGACTGTGTGTTTGCTGTTGAGGTATTTCTGTGGTTTACAATCTCTGTTTCTGCAATTTGTCTTCTGCATTTCTGTTTCTTTTGTTATTTTTCTGCTCCGCGTGTGGGCGCACGATCGGTTATCTGGTTTTCTGCGTGTGAGGGGGGTTTCTGAATCCCCAGATCTGTGCTGTGTGCGCGAACTGCGCCGCGGCCAAGACTAGAAACCCTAGAAAACTTATCTCAGAAAATAAAAAACAGAAAATAAAAATTTAAAAAAATACAAAAAATTAAAAACAACAAAATTAAATTTTATTTTCAAAGAAAGAACCAAACGTGTGGAGAGGAAAGAGAGGAAAGATTTTCTAATTGGAGAAAAAAATTTTGAAAAGAAAGAACCCCAACCGACCCCGACCCCGGCCTCGGTCTCGGTCTCGGTCTTTTGATATATATATATAGGAGAGTGAGCCTCCATAGCTTTCTCTCAAGTGAGAGCTTATGGGAAGTCGTGCCCTATATGTAGCCCACTCCCCAAGGAGTAAAGTGAGCATGTGGGATAAAGCCCTCACCCTTTCCTCCACAAGCAAATAGGCTTTTGCCCCTTCCCCCCAAGGGAAACGGACTGTTTTGAGGACTACAGGAGCTCTAGATAGGCGAACACGGTGCTGTAAAGCACACTAGGACCCTTTGAGCGATACGCTCGTTTCGAGCTATCACACGCCCTAGCCCAAGTTCGACCGTAAGTAAGGGGGTCAAAAACGAGTTCAAAACGATCTAAAAACAATCTAAAAACAAGTAAAAACGGGGTGCGAAACACCTAAGAAACCACTTGTGTGAGTTTCAAAGGTAGTTACCAACGCACGTAGGGTACCCACGTCACATGCATCTACGCTCTGGTCGGGTGCTAGAGCCTGAACCACTAGAAAGCGTCTCACACCATCCCTCCACGTTGGCATCTTGGCCTTCGGCTGGAACCCAAGGGAGTGCAACCCAAGATCCACGAATAGTGGATAGTGACTCATCCTCTGACTCAGAAGCCATGGAAGGGCACCCTACCAAGAACCCTGAGGAGACAAGCCAAAACATGCCAGTGTGGGCCCCACAACCCGGATCTAGCATGTTTAGTCGTCTAATAGAGACCTTTAGTAGAGCTACACGCTCTGAACATGCGACAAGCGAAGTAAATGAGGAAGGAGGGGTAGTAGATTCGCCATTCACATCTTATGTAGACCCTACCCTCCCAAAGAGTGTCCATGTGGATATTCTACCCACTTCGTTTATTAATGAGGGCCCTACTGAGCTACCACATTCCGATGCTCTTCCTAAAGTAGAGGTCCCTAGAAGCCAATCCATAAGAAGTGACATTGCGTCCACTTCAAGAGAACCATTTGGCACACCAAGTCTAGATGGGATATTTCTCAATGAAAATTGGGAATATGATCTACACACAGAGACTCTAACTGACCTATACACAGGTTACACATACCATGTAGGTTGGTTAGAAGTCCTACGATCTACATCTAGCGCCACTAATCTAGAGGAGCAACAACACATGATATGTGAGGTGATTCATAGAATTATCCAAATTGAGAGGCAAAATAGGGGAGTGGACCTAGTTTCCACTGGCCCTATGAGGTTTTTGGATACGGGCAAGGCCAAACAACCAACCTTATCACAATTGGAGACTCCCTCGGTGAGTCCCATAGACCCTTCGTATGTTGTTTCGCCTGGAGTCTCAATGCAGGTTGAGCCCACGAGTAGTAACTTTAGCTTTCCAACCTTGGCTCAACTTTCCATTAAGGACTCCACAATGCCTACCCCAATGATGAGCATGACAGGAAGTGCACCTGTTACCACTGTAGTTAGTACGACACCACTACCTAGTGGAATAGTACCTACAACAGTGCATGGTAGTGCCTATCGGCCTTATGTACCTATTGCTACTCATGCCCATGTAGCTCCTACTCCTCCTAGTATGCCAATGGCGTATGCTCTAAGACTGCCTTATCACAACCTTTATCCAAGAGGAGCTAGGCCTAGCCACATGTCATATCCTACATCATTTGCCAACTTACTCAGACCAACGCCAACTCCTATCAGCCAGGCTATCCCAGAAGTGCCTTCACCAACTATGCCTGCTCACTTAGGTGATCTCGCAGCATTTGCTCAGACGATCGGACGATCCATTGCAGAAAACATGCGGGGCATGCCTGAGAGAGAACCTAGAAGCAAGGCAGTACAAGTGGCTAAGCTCACTCAAAACTTCAGTGGTAACGAGGATGTTAGGAAGCACATTGAAGTCTTTGAACACGTGTGTGATTCCTTGGAAGAGCACAATGAGCTGCATAAGTGTAAAGCCTTAGGCTTAACCTTAAGTGGGAAGGCCGGAGATTGGTATCGAACCTTAAGGGTTGAAGAGCGCACTCACTACCCCACTCTCAAGAGATTGTTCTTGAAAGAATACATACGTGAGGGTGTGCTTTGGGGAGTAGCATCTCAACTCCAAAAAGCTGAACGCGAGGAAGGGGAGTCAGTGAGAGACTTTATAAGTCGATTGAAGCATCTAAATTCTCGCTGCACTCCCGATGAACGCTTCAATAACAACCAACTCCTCGATAGATTCATCCGAGGATTGCGCCACGAGGACATTTACAATGGCCTAGTCATTAGAGGTCTTACAACGTGGGAAGCAGTCACTGCCAATGCAATCCAGTTAGAAGACAACTTGATGATTGCAGGTAAAAAGGTGTCTTCAGAAACAAAATCCGTTAGTTCGCAAGTATCTGGGCACGAGCCAATGACGGTAAAACCTATTGCCAAGGAGCCCAAGATATCTGAAATGTCTGTGACCGACCTTACTAAGGCTCTCCAAGAATACTTTAGGGGTAATCGAGCTCCTCAGAATAGCCATATGTACCCAAGGAGAGAGCAACAATGGTGTTCGGTGTGCTTAGGACCACATAGCACGAGTGAATGTCCCACATTTAGAGTCAAATTCAATGGGAATTGCAATGCATGTGGTAAGTATGGCCATCAATCTAAAGATTGCCTAACACTTAAGCGAATGTTGGCAAACCAGGCACCACTAGCTTGGTCAAACACACCTCAAGTACCCACGCTAATGCCTGCACAACCTATCGAGCAACCGTCACAGCACATAGTTCCAAGGAATCCGAATGTAGTCCAGTCTGTGCCGTTACCACCGCCAGTGCTAGGACCACAACCTCCACATCCCCAAGGATTACCCCTGTAAACCAAATGGGTTGTGAGTCACATAGTGCATGTGGGGATTATGAAGAGGAGATAGACCCCACTGTTCCATACAGGATTGATACGTGTGAAATGATTCCCCAGTACTACATGGAGGATCATTTCGGGCAAGTTAAGCCTGTATATCAAGCGGCTGCTCTCGCCACAAGGGGGCAAAACCTTAATACCTTGGCGAGGAGACCACCTCTTCAATGCTACGAGTGTGGTGGACCACATCGTGTAGCAGAGTGCCCTAATAGGCTACAGAAGATCTCTACTCAGATGCAACCAAATCAAGCGAGCACATCGGGAATGCCGGTACTTACATGTAATCGTTGTGGCATAGATCATTTGATCGCTCAATGTCCACATAATCCTAATGCACCCAAGATTACGCCATTGAATTTGGTTGAGGTCACCAACCAAGCACGAGGAACCACACCTGTTGTACCCGCGAATGTAGTTACACGGTCAATGCTTCAAAATCAAAACTACATTCTTGAAGAGAGGGATACTGCATCAATCGCTCAGGCAAAGAGAAAGAAAACACGACGAAAGAGATCGCTTAATGCCACGAGCTCCAAGCCCAGTTCAAAGACTAACATAGGGACAGGAGACGATCCCGTGTATATGAATGATCCTGAAGACGATTCTGATTCAATAGAAACCATGGGGACCAAAGCCACTACCTTAAGGGAGGAACCCACTCGGGAGCTCAATGAAGGAGAATCAAGCGAGTACAAAAATAAGGGGAAACAGAAGGAAACTTCCTCGGCCCCACAACCAAGTCAGTTAATGCCCTCTCGACCACCCAAACTGACCGAGACTCCCCAAGACAAGCCACGTGGGCCAAAAACCCTCAAGAAAAAGATTGGAACTTACCCAAACCCAGTTGAGGAGATTGAACAAGTGCAACACTTAAGGGATTTGGTGGAAGAAACACAAAGAGAACTGGAGTCAAACCCGAGAAAAATCAAAATTCCAGACACAGTGTTTCCTATGCAAGTTCAGCCTCACAGGAACCATAAACCGTTAGCTATACCTAGTATCATTCGGGAAGAAAGTGAGGATAGGACATCCGGAAGTGGGCAAACACCCTTCTTGCTGGAAAGAATGTTTAGTGAGGGAATGCCTGACCCCATCGAAGAGGAAGTGATTCCATCTTCACCAGTCCCTAGTCAAGGGGCGATGTCTCGAAAAGTACCGTTGAATGTGTCTAAGCTAATGGATTTCATGTCCTCTGAAATCAGAACCACGATCATATCCAAATTATACAGAGATCCTGAGCTATTCTTAGCTCTTCGGGCATTTCTCAATGGAGAATTAAAGGCGGGGTTACCACAATTTGCAAATATGGATAGACCCGACACGCTTCAAGATGAAGGGGAACATTGGGATCTACAACCCAACCTAGATGAAGACTCGGTCGTTGAAATACCTGTGAACAAGTTGGGACAGTACTTTGAAGGTGACGAATCTAATGCAACCCTCCCCATTACTACCAAGGGATTAACTCTAAAGGGAATCCTTGATGGTGGTGCTGGCGTGAGCATTGTGACTAAAAACTGTTGGGAATCTATGGGAAGACCTCACCTTGAAGTCACCAACATAGTGGTTAAGATGGCAAACGGAACCATAGCTAAACCTATTGGAATGTTAAGGGACCTTAAGATCAAGGTCCTGGGATACAAGGTAAAACATACCTTCATTGTAATGGATTTCTCCAAGCATCCTATGTCATATCAAATGATCTTAGGACGTCCTTTCATGAGGAAAGCACAAATGGTGCATGACTGGTCGAAAAACCATGTCTACCTACAATTCCAGGACTCTGTCATTCAGGTTGATCTTGAGAATGGTCGTGCACATCCTTTAGGAAGCAAGGTTATCATCGATAATCGATCGGATACCACTGTGCATTCCGCCCCATTAAGGTATTGCTATACATGCAAAAAAGAGACTGATGATGGAAAAGATTCTCCTTACATGGATGTCCTACCGGGTATGACTGAGTCGGCGGATAACGTGGATTGGGTACACCTAGCTGCAACCATAGACACATGGGGGAATAGAGGCACAAGCTGGGTAACACCTGAGGGGCAAGATATGCCACCGTTAGTGCCAATAAACATGATAGGTGTTATGCACTTGACCCCTGATGGTGAGAAAGTGGCAAACTCCACCAACACTGAAAGTAGCGAAGACTCTGACCAATGCAACTCTGAGTATGAATCTCAAGAAGAAACTGACCCTAAGCCTGATGGGGAAAATGAATCAAATATTCACCCAAATGTGGAAGCAAGGTGCTCAAGGCCTAGGACAATGACCTCCTGCAGTTCATCCGAAAGTGAAGATCGACCAAGTGAGTCCGAATCTGATAGAAACAAAAATCAAAAACTTGGTAAGAAGAAAACGAAACATAAGCGCCAACGCTATCGAGCTAATGTACGCACTGCAATAAACAAGGAAAGATCCACTGCAGAATGGCTTAGTTATGTAGGAGCCATTGATGCTCATCGGAAGATAGCGGATAATTGGGGACAATACCTCCAAAGTGTCATGTGGTGTATTCCGCAACCTCATGACGTCGCCCAATTAGAAATTGATGAGAAGCCAAAACTAAGTCGTACTGCAAGAAGGCGGCAAAACCAAGAGTTGGCTCAGCAGCAAAAGGAAGCGGAATTGAAAGAAAAAAGCCTGACACAACAAGAACCAGTAGACTTACACCCCGCACCCGAGCATTTCAAATCATTCACCACAGGGGAGCGTAAAGTAGTCTACACAAAAGCCCAACGAACGCCTACCAATGGGAGTAGCGGTGTCTACGATGGCCCTGCGGTAGTCAAGGAGATAGACTTAGCAGATCCGAGTAAGGAGTCTAAACCAGTTTTTATTGCTCAAGACCTCACCAAGGCGGAAGAAGCTGCACTTACGAAGCTTCTTAAAGAATTCAAGGACATATTTGCTTGGACATATCATGATATGAAGGGTGTTCCACCCTCGGTGGTGCAACACACGATTCCAATGATTAGCACTGCTAAACCAGTCCAGCAACGTCCCTACCCAATGAATCCTAAGTACGCAAAGATTGTAAAATGTGGATTCATATACCCTATTGAGCACTCAGAATGGGTTTCTCCGATAGTCATCGTACCAAAGAAGAATGGGAAACTCAGAGTGTGCGTTGATCTCAAAAAGGTTAATGCAGCCACCAGAAGGGATCAAAAAGCTTGTAAAATGTGGATTCATATACCCTATTGAGCACTCAGAATGGGTTTCTCCGATAGTCATCGTACCAAAGAAGAATGGGAAACTCAGAGTGTGCGTTGATCTCAAAAAGGTTAATGCAGCCACCAGAAGGGATCATTACCCCTTGCCATATTCTGAACATGTGCTTGAACGAGTGGCAGGCAAGGAGGCATATAGCTTTTTAGATGGGTACTCGGGTTACAATCAGATCACAATTGCAGTCGAGGACCAAGCTAAAACAGCATTTATCACGGAGTTTGGAGTGTTTGCCTTTCGCGTCATGGCCTTTGGCTTGACCAATGCACCTGCAACATTCCAACGATTGATAAACACGGCCTTTAAGGAATATCTAAGGGACTTCTGTGAAGCTTTCTTAGATGATCTTTGTGTTCATTCCTCTTGGGACGAACACTTGATGTGTTTACGAAAAATATTTGAAAGGTGTAGATTATATCGCATCTCATTGAATCCTTTCAAATGCCAATTCTGGGTTAAACACGGAGTTATCTTAGGGCATATAGTGTCTAAAAATGGGATCTCCACCGACGAGAGTAAAATCAAGGTCATTCTGGAATTGCCTCCACCCACCAACTATAAGGGAGTCCAACGCTTTATGGGCCACGTTGGTTATTATCGAAGATTTATTCTATTCTTCGCCGAGATAGCTCGACCATTGTATAAGCTTCTCATCGAGTTTATTTGGACCGAAGAATGTGATCGTGCCTATGAGCTATTAAAGAAGGCCTTGGCGAGTGCTCCAATCTTGAGAATGCCTAACTGGGATTTACTCTTCCATGTGCATATTGATGCATCAAACTTTGCTATTGGGTGTGTGTTAACTCAACCTGGAGGACACAAGCTAGACTACCCCATTAGCTTTGCCAGTCGTTCGCCAGTTGAATGATGCTGAGATGAACTACACCACTACGGAGCGAGAAGGGTTGGCAATGATATATGCAGTAAGGAAATTTCGTTATTACCTCCTTGCCACCAAGTTTGTTTTCTATGTGGATCATCAAGCATTGTTGTATCTGGTAAACAAACCATGCTCCACAGGAAGAATCACACGATGGCTATTGATTCTTCTTGAGTTTGATTTCACTGTTGTTGTGAGACCTGGCAAAAAACATATTATGGCTGATCATTTGTCTCGCATACCTAATGGTGAAGCTCCCACGGGGGTTGATGATGACTTACCGGACACTTCCCTGTTCATGGTAGAGACAATGCCTGAATGGAGTGAGAAGATTGTTAACTTTTTGGTTAATGGCTTTCCACCCAAGGAGCTTCGTAAAGATCTAGCTCGAAAGCTGATCAAAGAATGCGAACCCTATTGCCTGATAGCCGGGACTCTTTATAAAAGAGGAAAGGATGACGTTCTTAGGCGTTGTGCCCGAGAGGATGAGTATCTATACATTTTACAAGAGGCACATATGGGTTTAGCCGGTGGTCACTTCTCAGGAGACTTAACTGCGCGAAAGATCTTACAATCAGGGTATTGGTGGCCCACTATGTTCCAAGACGCATCACTCTTTGTGAAGGGTTGCGATGAATGCCAACGATACAAGAAACCCCAAAGGAAAGATCAGATGCCTCTACATCCGATCAAAGTAAACCAACCATTTGAAAAGTGGGGTTTAGACTTTGTAGGTCCAATTAGTCCAGCGGCCCGAAACACACAATCTCGCTATATTATTGTGGCCACTGACTATATGACCAAATGGGCTGAAGCGAAAGCAACACGTAAGGCAGATGCGAGGACAACAGCCAAGTTCCTCTTTGAAAATATAATCACACGATTCGGTTGTCCTTTTGAACTTGTGAGCGACAATGGTACGCATTTTATAAATGAAGTGATTAAGGAGCTCACAACAAATTTCATGATATCCCATCATAAATATACTCCTTATTATCCGCAAGCGAATGGCCAAGCCGAGAGTACAAACAAGACATTAATCTCTGTTTTGACAAAGACAGTTGAAGCTCATCGCACGGATTGGGATCTAAAGCTCACGACAGCTTTATGGGCCTATCGTACTGCGTACAAAGTGGCTATTAATTGCACACCATTCAAAATGGTATATGGCCAAGAAGCAGTCATGCCATGGGAATTTGTCATTCCTAGTCTTCGTGTTGCTACTCAAGAGGGTTGGGATGGTAATCCCTTAGTAGAGCGTCTATATATCCTTGAGCGGCTAAACGAAGAAAGACAATTGGCTGTATACAATGCCCTTGTGGAGAAGGATAGAAGGAAAAAATGGTTTGATCGCCATCTAAAGGACAAGGACATCAAGGTTGGGGATAAAGTCTTGATGTATGGAGTGCGAAACAAAAAGAAGAAGCTCAAATATGCTGGTAAGGGACCGTATAGAGTATGTGAAATTACACCGCAAGGTACCATCAGAGTGGAGACTCTCGACGGAGTTGAAACCATTGGATTCCTTAATGGGAGTAAATTCAAAAGATACTATGACCCCCTGAGCCAGGAGGAGTTACACGCAATCCATCAAAAGAAGGCAGCTAAAGAACAGGCTGAGCTTAAAAAGATACAAGCAAGAGTCGAAGCCAAAGAACGTCAACAGCGTGCTAGGAGACAACGAGAAGCCAACTTGGGAATTACGCAAGTATTTTTCGAGGAAGCAGAGGAGGATGCATTGGAATCTGACCCACCTCTAAGATACCCAATTGAGTTACAGAGTCCTTACGGGGAGGTACTGTATAATGCATTATTGGATACAGGAGCTCAACACAATTTGCTATCATATGGCGTGTGGTGTCAACTGAGAAAACCACCTTTATCCAAGAGTTCTATCCAAGTTCAAGGAATCAACAAGAAAAAAACCCCTGTATCAGGAATTCTGCACACTCCGGTTGCTTATGACAAGGGAACCATAATTCAAAGCTTTTTGGTTATGCCTGCTGGAACCATGGAAGGGACTATAATCTTAGGGCGCAAATGGATGATGGCCACCAAGTGCAATATCGATTGGGCAACTAGACAAGTCACAACGCAAGAACCAACACTAGGTCTGACCGCTCAAAATCCCGCACCTAAGTCATCCACTCAAATATTAGATAATGAAAAATCACAAAGTCCAGTGGCAAAACCATCTTTGATTGTTTGCCACCCCTCTAATGCTTCAACGCCAAGAGTGGAAACATGCGAGATGATCTCTAAAGCTCCGCTTACTATGCCAAAAAAAACATACAAATGGGTCCCGAAAGCTTCGTTAATAGCTACTTCCCCTGCTCAATCTCGTTCAGCCACCAAGAAGCCTCGTAAAAGGAAAGTAGCTACCCACCCGAGAAAGGGCAGTGTAACATCGCGGTGGATCCCTAAAAAATTATTAGTAGCCCAAGGGTACTACGAGGGGAATGACCAGATTTGGGTTCCTAAACATAAGGTGAATCCCTCTACATCACCTGTAAAACCTTGCAAACCAATTGTTGCCACCCCAATGACAATTCAAGACCGTGGTAAGGGAAAGGTAACAGAGTGCTCCGCACCACTTCTTCCAGAGTTAGTTTGGATTCCCAAACGATATCGATCATTACCACCTAGCTCAGGAACGGGGGAGCCACATGAAGCTTCTAGCTCCTCATGCCAGGCACACAATCATATAGAAGTTTCTACATGCTCTACACCTACTCTTGTCAACACCCAACAAAAAACCGATGAGTCTACGTCTCCCCTTGTAATAGTATCGTCGGAAACCATTTCCTCCATTCGTCCATGGGAGCGTACACTACCATCTCTACAATTGGATGTGGCCACAAGGGTCATAAAAAGCTATCTGCCCACATCACAACCTATGACCCGCTGGACAAATTGGTTCCAAGAGGCTGCAACATCATTGCAAATAATATGATCTACCCAAGGAAAGGGGGAGCATGTACTCACGCTCGACATTCTAATGCTTCCTCCTTAACCTTCTCCCCTGACCATGTAATTGCCAAATTCAAGGGGATGTATATATATAGCTTCATACATTAAAAAAAACAAAACAAAACAAAACAAAGAAAAGAAAAACAAAAAATAGTAAAAAGAGCAAGAGCACAAAAAGAGGATAAATATCCATATACAATCAAGAACTAGATTGACCTGTCTCACAAACCTACTGATGCTATATCTGTGTTTGCAGATATGGCAGATGCACGATCATCATACACTTCATCCATTCCCGCCTTTGATGAGAGGTATCATCTGTACCTTTCTCAGATATTTCACATGTGCTATCCTGTAATTGAAACTGAATGGGATCATATAGATGTATTAGCCAGAGAGGAAAATGTTGAGGAATTAGAATGGCTAATTCGCCTATTGACCATGACTGACCCTTACTCCGTAGAGGACATATCCCCGATAGCCCAATGCTTTCCTTTTCCACAAGATGACTATCCTCGCATGGTTACATTCTTGATGAGTCTATGTGGATGGGAAAATGAAAAGGAAATATCTGACAATGATGAATGGACGGATGAAACTCATGGCACTACTGAGGTTGACTTTATTTGTTTGGATGATGCGGATAGAGGCTTAGCCTTAGGGCTAGAGCCAGGACTCTACAACATCCTCTTACCGTATCCTCAGTAGTAGTGTGGTGACTGGTAGGTAGGTTAGTGTTTTTAAGTTTTTTCTAGTTTAGATTCCTTAAACAAGTCTTGAAATTTTCACACTGATGTGCCTCTCGAGGTATAGTGCTTGTTAGTTGATTGTACAGGTTAAAAAAGTTTGAGGTGGGTTCGCTTCCAAGTCCAGAGACTGCCGCAACGTTCATCAAAATATATCTACATCAAATTGCAAGCTGTCTCGTCAAATCAAGGAGATCTCCAATTACAGGTGTAATTCTTCCATACCCACTCTCTTTCGTTTTTACTGTTCAATCAATTGCATAAACTATAATGCATGACCACATGGAAATTGTCAATGTACTACTTAGTTTTTGAAGTTGCTTGCATGCTAGTGTAAATCATTAATGAGCTTAACTTTATTGGAAATATTCCTAGGCAGCATGACGTCTTTAGTTAACCTTGGAATACGATTGTCTTAGGTCTAGGGTAAAACCATCTTAATGTTTGACACCTGGCCATGTGTGTGTTGACCTCTAGGACATAGCTATTACCCCTTTGTCGAAAGGATGCTAGACAAATTATAGTTCAGGAGCGAGGATCAAAAGAAATAGATTTTTAAAAAAAAGCCTACAATAAATGGCAATACAAGTCTATGATGTGCTTTAATGTTGGCCTATCGCCTTATTGATACTTGGTAGGCGAGGAGTATTCTACTCCAAACCGATGCCTTGGTTGGTAGGGGGTAGCCTTGCCTAAAGTGAGCTAATAGATTCCTGGATAATGCCTTGTGTTAAACATGGTACCAGGATCGATGTTAGTTTTGCCTTAGGAAGGTCGCCATTGTGTAAAAATTGTCACGTGCATTTTTTTTTAAAAAAAAGGCAAAAGGCTCCTGTAACTCTAATGTTTCTTGTGTCCCTAGACTCGTGGTATTAACTTGTTCTTAGAGTAGACACAGTGTGGTCATCTGTTTATTTATTAAGCTTGGTTATTTACCTTGACTTAGGCCAGTTATAAACCTTGATTAACCTTTGACACCTTGCTTACTCTTGAATTCCTTTCAATAATTTTAAACTCCTATTAATTTGCTACACTAGCTCACTCATGTGACCCTTAAACTAAGTTCTCATAGCAACATCCATTGTGGTCTCACATGCTTGAATTTATACACTTTATATCTTTTGAATTCCAGCATACCTTCACTCTACTTCCCTGTTTTGCAGACGGTCTACCACAACACCCTCTCGAACTTACCATACCATAGCTTCCGAGGACGGAATCTACATCAGGAAGGGGGGCATGTTAACCCATGGCGGACATGGCGACGTACTATATTTTACGTCATTAATTTAAATATTCTGAGTCATGGGCCGGGCTTGTCGGCACTATATGTTAAGGATGAAGGGATTGGGTGATCGCCGATGAGAGGCGCACCTTGGATATCAGTAGGATAAGGGTTAGGGTCGGCCGGCCATGTATGGGCGCCCAAGTGTGAACGGCCAAGTCACCTATATGAGTCAAATGTAACCCTAAAATCCTCATTCTCATGTGTTGTGAATACAAGAGTGCTCTTGCCTTATCTCTTTGGTTTCCTTCTCCTGCGTTTGTGAGAGAGAGAGAGAGAGAGTGAGTGAGAGAGCGATCGAGCACTGTGTAGCGGCACGGCGGCGGCGGAGAGGCGGTAGAGCGGCGACGGCGGCTCCTCCTTCACGGCTGCGACGCGGGAATCCTTCAAGGCGGCGGTTGAGCGGTGAGTGACACACCCTTTGGCATTCTGTTTGAGCTTCCTTCCCTGGTTGTATGCTTGCAGCCATTCGTGGCTCGCATACGGTGTCTGGCAAGTCCCCAGCTACGACCTGTGCGGCAAAAGCGCACAGTTAATGATGTTGATTCTTGCATTTGATCCACCATAGCTCATCACTTTGCTTGTATTTTAACATAAAGAAGGATCATCACTTTGCTTGTATTTTAACATAAAGAAGGATCATCTTCAGTGGGATGAGGAATGTGATGAAGTTTTTGGTAAGGTTCAAGAAGTATTGGGAGAAATTTCAAATATAAGCTTGAGTTTGATAAGCTGTTTTATGTGAATCCTTCTATTGGACCACATGCAATAGGAGCCATTTTGTTACAACAAGGGAATGAATCCAGGTACATGAGGCTGGTGTATTATGCAAGTAGGGTGAAGACTGAGATGGAGAGGAAATTTATTTAATTAAAACTGGTGATATCAAGCCTAGTTTATGCTTGCAGAAGATTCAGATCATACTTGTTACCCAAACCCTTTGTAGTGTGGACTAGTTGTACTCTTTTACCACAACTTGTCAACAATACCAATTTGTCAAGAAGTATGCTCAAATGGATATTTGAATTGCAAGAATTTGAATTCACATTTTTGATCGAGGAGTCCACTTGATCTTCGTTAGCCAATTTACTCACATATACAGAGGGGCCAATTCTAGTAAAAGAAGTATAGAAACAAAGTAAAAAGATGGAAGATCAGCAACTTGTCAATGCTCATGTACTCTTTTTTGATGGCTCTTTCAAAAAAAGTTTGTCAAGCTACTAGTGGAATGGTGATTTTGGACTCACAAGGAAAAGAAATATAAAAAACAGGACTTCAATTGGAGGCCAAAAGCAATAATGAGGTGGAATATGCAGATCTATGTCAAAGTTTAAAGGTATGTCTTAATTTTGGAATTAAAAGGATTGCAATTAAAGGAGATTCTTTGTTGGTAGTCAAACAGGTACTGGGAGTATGGAGAACCAAGCATACTCATCTCAAAGCTTGGGTAGGACAATTTTGAAGCTTGGAGCATTCATCACATTAACATGGAACAAAATCATGGAGCCCATGAAGGTGCGCAAAGTTCAATTATGTCTACACTTTATGCAGCCAGGGTGGATGGACCATTGTATCAAGGAAGGAGTACCTTTACAAAGAAGAAGCATATCTCATGACAGGAAAAGTGCCTCAAGATGTGCCAAAATCAAAGAGGTATCACTTTGCTAAGAGATGTCAAAAATTTTGTTTGATTAATGATGTTTTATTCATGAAAGGACCATATTTAGTGCTGAGAGAAGAATTCCTTGGTGAGAAGAAATCTATCGGATCTTGAAAGTGAATCATGACGGTGACTGCGGAGGACATTTTGCTTTCAAAATCACATTACAAAAGATATTATTGGAAGGTTTTATATGGCCTTCAATCCAAAAGGATGTACATCATTGGTGTAAATCATGTTTCCAATGCCAAAGAATGGGAAAGAAGAATACTAAAGTTTGAGCCCAGGAATGTTATACTTACTTTTAACATTTTTGAAAAATGGGGGATCAATCAATTGGGCCATTGTCTGTGATTGCACGTGGGAAATGTTATATACTCACAGCCATTAATTATCTCTCAAGATGGGCAGAGGCTAAAGCTACAAAAGCAGTCAATGTAAAAGAGGTATATAAATTTGTATATGAAGGAATTTACTGGGTACCACTAGAGCTGCTTTCTGATAGGGGACCAGGATTTAGAAGTGAACTGATGGATCATCTATGTGAGAAGCTAAAAAATCAACATAGATATGCTACACCATATTACCCCCAATGTAACGGGATGAATGAAAGATTTAAAGGGGGACTGATATGCATGTTAAGTAAAATGACACAATCTCATGAAAGGACTTGGGATTTAGAGCTTCCTTGTGCACTTTGGGCTTATATGATTACAGTCAAAGAGGGCACTGTTGAGATTTCGAGCTCATCTAGTGAGGCGGTGGACACTAATGACCCGCCTCGGGGATAGGCCCCACACACCACTCGCATGGTTGGTGAGATCATGGGTGATATGCGGCCAGTGGGATGACAGGCCGTGTGACAGCCATTCTAGAGACTGGCATAGTTATAACGCCAGCTCATTTAGTTGGGTTCACACTATAGAGAACCCTAGTATGTATTTGGTTGAGTACCTTTTCATATTGTGTGTACTCTTATCTTTGTATATGGTGTGTTGAGTGTTGTGTGAAGAAGAAGAAGATTTTCAACCTCTCACCGTGTGTTCTCTTTTAGGGTTGTGTGAGTGTGTGTGTGCTTGCAAGAGCTCAAGCTCTCTTCTCCCCTGCATCTTTTCCTGGTGTATCAGAGCCTGGTTCATGCTAAGGGCTGAGCGCTGCACAGGAAGCGGTACAAGGATAAGAGCTTCATCTACTCTTCCCTATTTGTGTTGGCGACTACACCCTTGTCGCGGGAGCTCTACGGGAGGCACCGGCAAACGATCTCTGATTGAGGAGCTTTCTTCGTGGGAGTAAAGCTATAGGGCAACTATACTGTCCTATTGGACTACATTTTTCAGGCCAAAAACGCATTTCGGGCGTGTTACGACCTCCGTTTTTGAAAAGCAGGCAATTTCGAGCACTGCAGGTAAGTCATCGATTCTATGCAGAACTATGTTTTAAGAACTGTAGGAAGACAGATTGGTTGTGCAGACATTGTGTGCAAGGAGGTCAACACTTGCCATTGGGTGTATGTATGCAATTGAGGTCACTGGTTGTGACCTCAAATGGGTGTATGTATGCAATTGAGGTCACTGGTTGTGACCTCAAATGGGTGTATGTATGCAATTGGGTGTATGTATGCAATTGAGGTCACTGGTGTTGTGACATTTGAGTGTAGTATGGTACCGCTACAGAAAATACAGCAGTTTGTGCAAGACAAACCAGAGTGCTGTTTCTGGTAAATTTGTGTGTCTCGCAAGATGTCAAATGATGGCATAAACCAGAACAATTTCCATGCTTGTAGGTTCAGGTTGACAAATTTCCTGATGGGAAAGGGTTACTGGGACTATATAAAAGGTGAGCATGAAGAGGCACCGGAGATACCGGAGATCAATCCGACTACTGCAGATGTGAAAGAGTTCAAGGACTGGAACCAAGGAGCCAGAAAAGTTATGTATTGGCTCTCTATCAGTATACAGGACACCATGATTGGGCACATACAGGATGCCAAGTTCCCCAAGGAGGCGTGGGACACCTTGGTAAAACTCTATGAAACGAATACCAAGGCACGAAAGATACAATTGAAGAATGAACTTCATACTGTGAAGAAAAAGAGTATGTATGTGAATGACTATGCATTGAAGATCAAGGGTATTGTGGAATCCCTTGCATCTATTGGCATTTCAGTAGATGATGATGATAAGGTGGAAGTCTGTCTACGTGGTCTTGGGCCACAATACAAGGCGTTCAAAACGTCTATTCAGACTCGGGAAAACATTCCCAATTTAACAAATTTGGTGTCTATGTTGACTATAGAAGAGAAGAGCTTGGGTGAAGACCAACAGTCTTCATAAAACAAAAACGGTTCAGAGTAACAGGCCTTCTACACAAGTTCAGGAAGAGGATGAGGTAGAGGAGCCGTGGACGCGGCCAAGGAGGTGGCCGAACAGGTAATCAGAATTATGGCCAGCAGACAGCAGCCAACAACAATAGTCCCAGAAACAACAACAACAACAACACGCAGGTGGAAGAGGCCAATTCAGAGGCAGGGGGAGTCAAAGAGGTCGTGGAAATTGGCAAAGGCAGTATAATGATACACGTGGATGCTTTTATTGTGGTAAGCCTAGACATGTGCAGGCAGATTGTGATAAGAAACAGGCTGACATGCAAAATGGAAAATTGCAGCAAAACAACTATGCATCCTCAAGCAGAAACAATAAGGATAATGAAAGGTTGTTTGTTATGCAGCATGTCGTTAATGCCATGTCTGAAAATGTTGAAGCAGCACATAAAGATGATGTATGGTACGTTGATTCAGGTGCTTCGAACCACATGACAAGTCATGGGGAGTGGTTCAAGGAGATGAAAAATCTTGAAAGACCAGGTTTTGTGGAAACAGGGGATGACATTGCTCATCCAATTGCCCATGTTGGAGATGTGCCATTGTCTATGCAGGATGGCAAAGTGAAGTACCGGATGCAGATGTGAAAGATGTGAAAGAGTTCAAGGACTGGAACCAAGGAGCCAGAAAAGTTATGTATTGGCTCTCTATCAGTATACAGGACACCATGATTGGGCACATACAGGATACCAAGTCCCCCAAGGAGGCGTGAGACACCTTAGTAAAACTCTATGAAACGAATACCAAGGCACGAAAGATACAATTGAAAAATGAACTTCGTACTGTGAAGAAAAAGAGTATGTCTGTGAATGACTATGCATTGAAGATCAAGGGTATTATGGAATCCCTTGCATCTATTGGCATTTCAGTAGATGATGATGATAAGGTGGAAGTCTGTCTACATGGTCTCGGGCCACAATACAAGGCGTTCAAGACGTCTATTCAGACTCGGAAAAACATTCCCAATTTCACAAATTTGGTGTCTATGTTGACTATAGAAGAGAAGAGCTTGGGTGAAGACCAACAGTCTTCACAAAACAAAAACAATTCAGAGTAACAAGCCTTCTACACAAGTTCAGGAAGAGGACGAGGTAGAGGAGTCATGGACGCGGCCAAGGAGGTGGCCGAACAGGTAATCAGAATTATGGCCAGCAGACAGCAGCCAACAACAATAGTCCCAGAAACAACAACAACAACAACACGCAGGTGGAAGAGGCCAATTCAGAGGCAAGGGGAGTCAAAGAGGTCGTGGAAATTGGCAAAGGCAGTATAATGATACACGTGGATGCTTTTATTGTGGTAAGCCTAGACATGTGCAGGCAGATTGTGATAAGAAACAGGCTGACATGCAAAATGGAAAATTGCAGCAAAACAACTATGCATCCTCAAGCAGAAACAATAAGGATAATGAAAGGTTGTTTGTTATGCAGCATGTCGTTAATGCCATGTCTGAAAATGTTGAAGCAGCACATAAAGATGATGTATGGTACGTTGATTCAGGTGCTTCGAACCACATGACAAGTCATGGGGAGTGGTTCAAGGAGATGAAAAACCTTGAAAGACCAGGTTTTGTGGAAACAGGGGATGACATTGCTCATCCAATTTCCCATGTTGGAGATGTGCCATTGTCTATGCAGGATGGCAAAGTGAAGTACCTTGCAGATGTACTTCATGTTCTGAACATAACAAAGAACCCGGTTTTAGTTGGCCAGATGATTGAGCAAGGTTTGCAGGTTCGGTTTAACCCTGATGGTTGTTATGTTGAAGAATTTAAAGACAAGTGCAGGTTGGTTGCAAAAGGCAACAGAGTGGGCAGAATGTTTACATTGAATGTAAACATGCCTGAAGTGTTGTGATGTTTGCAAATGGTTCATGAATTGTTACAGAGACACAGACATTTGGCATAAAAGAATTGGACATGTGAATGTGCAGAGAATGAAGTCTATGCAGACTAAAGGAATTATGACAGGGCTGCCAAAGTTTAAAGTTGAAGGTATGCAGAAAATATGTGAAGCATGACAATTTGGAAAGCAAACAAAGCATGTATTTCCACGTGACAGAAATGTGAGCAGAAATGCACTAGATGTTGTGCATTCATATGTATGGGGTCCTATGAAGACCATGTCTATGGGGGAGGCTGCAGGTATCATGTGACATTTATTGATGACCACACAAGGAAAGTGTGGGTATACTTCATGAAGGAGAAGGGTGAGGTGTTCACTCATTTTCAGAATTTCAGAGTTATGGTTGAAAAACAAACAGGGAAACATGTAAAGTGCCTAAGGTCAAATGGAGGGGGAGAGTACTTCTCCAATGAGTTCTTTAATTTTTTTAAGAAGAATGGTATTCAGAGATAATTTATATGCAGATACACTCCGCAGCAAAATGGAGTTGCTGAGCGAAAAAACAGGCACATTGCTGAGATTGCGCGAGCATTGATGGGAGAGAAGAATATGCCGCATAGCTAATGGGCTGAGGTTGTTTCTACAGTAGTTTACATCATGAATAGGACTCCAACTACAGCCATACATGATGTAACTCCAGAGGAGAGGTTTACTAGCAGAAAACCTGATTTGTCTCATCTGAAAGTCTTTAGATGCATTACATATGTGCATGTGCCAGATGAGCTGAGAACTAAGCTGGATCCAAAAGCTGAAAAATGTGTGTTTATTAGGTATTCCCTTGAGCAAAAGGAATACAGGTGTTATAACCCTGCTACACGTGAGTTGAGGGTAAATAGGGATGTTGTTTTTGATGAGATGATCAACTGGTATGCTATTGAAAAAGAAGCTATTGGGGCTGAAGTGAGTGGAAATGTGGTTGCACAGAATGCAAGTCAGCAATCACAGTCTTTAAGTGGGCCAGGAGAGTCCTCATCTAGTGGTTTAGTTGATAAACCATGGAGTGGCAGGCTGCATCATAATACCAGTCCTGCAAATGTGATTAGTACATCACATAAAGGCAAAGAGAAAGTGGTTGAGCCCCTTGGTATGCCTGACATTTCTGAAGGGCATTATCATGTTGATGGAGAGTCTAGTGGCTCAGAGATGAGCCTTGATGAGGATCTTGGGATACCAGCTATGAGAACACCTGGTGTAAAGAAGGCTATGGAAGCCATGAATGCAAAGTTGCGAAGATCTGGGAGAGTGAAGAATCCTGTGCAAAGGTTTACCTATGATGGTTATGTGGCACATCACTATACATACATGGCAAAAGTTATACAGGTTGTAGAGCCCACATGCATTGATGAGGCTATTGGAAATGTGTGTTGGGAGAAAGCTATGGATGAGGAGATGGATGCACTATATGGAAATGAGACTTGGGATTTAGTGCAATTGCCTGAAGGCAAGAAAGCCATTGGTGGATGCAAGTGGGTGTACAAAGTAAAACATAATAGTGATGGAAGCATAAGCAGGTACAAGGCTAGATTGGTAGCCAAAGGATATGCGCAGACATATGGCATTGATTATGAGGAAACTTTCAGCCCAATTGCCAAGATGGCAACAGTGAGAGTTGTGATAGCAGCGGCTGCGTCAAAGCAATGGTCTTTACATCAGATGGATGTAAAGAATGCATTCTTGTATGGGGATTTGCAGGAAGAGGTGTATATGTTGCAGCCACCTGGTTATGAGGATGTGAGTCACCCCGAGCATGTTTGCAGGTTGAAGAAAGCCTTGTATGGCTTAAAACAAGCACCAAGAGCATGGTATGACAAGATTTCTGAATATCTTGTCACTATTGGCTTTCATGTAGCCAATGCAGATTTCTCGCTGTATGTGAGACACAATGATAGAGGGGTTGTGCTTGTTGTCATCTATGTAGATGACCTAATCATTACGGTGGACCATGATGCAGAGATCTTTGATGTAAAGATCTTGCTTAGACAGAAGTTTGAGATGAAGGATTTGGGGGAGCTCATATATTTCTTGGGCATTGAGGTGATTAGGTTACCACATGGTATTGGATTACTGCAGAGCCAGTATAGCTTGGACATGTTGTCCAAGTATGGTATGACAGGCTGTAAGCCTATCTCAGTGCCATTGGATCAGAATGGCAAGTTGAGTGCAGATTCATGAGAGATTTTGGAGGATCCTACTATGTATAGTAGGAAGCTTGATCTACATGATGATCACCAGGCCAGATTTGAGCTATGCTGTTGGGTTGGTGAGTCAGTTTATGCAGGTTCCTCGGAAGCCACATTTGGATGCATTGAGACGCATACTGAGGTATGTGAGGTCTACTTTGCATTGTGGACTATTTTATGAAACTGGGATAGAGATACGTGTACATGGGTACACAGATGCTGATTGGGCTGGTAGTATCTCAGATAGAAGATCTACTAGTGGCTTCATGTTTTCTTTGGGGAGTGCTGCTGTAACTTGGAGTAGCAAGAAACAGCCTACGGTTGCTCTATCTAGTACTACAGAGGCCGAGTACAGAGGTGCTGCTATGGCAGCATGTGAGGTAGCTTAGCTGAGAAAGCTACTTGCAGATTTGGGTCTATCAGTGGATAGACAAGTTGTCATTTTTTGTGACAACATTAGCAGTTGGCCATGAACCCAGTTTTTTATGCTCGCACGAAGCATATAGAGGTCCACTACCATTTTGTCAGGAGATGTTGACCTTGTTTATGTCAGCACACAGGATCAAGTCGCTGACATCTTCACCAAAGCATTGGGTACACAGAAGCTCCGCAGATTCAGGGCTTCGCTTGGTGTACATGAGATGGAGTTGAGCTCGAGGGGGAGTGTTGAGATTTCGAGCTCATCTAATGAGGCAGTGGACACTAATGACCCGCCTCGGGGATAGGCCCCACACTTACACCACTGGCATGGTTGGCGAGATCATGGGTGATATGCGGCCAATGGGATGACAGGCTGTGTGACAGCCATTCTAGAGATTGGCATAGTTATAGCGCCAGCTCATTTAGTTGGGTTCACACTATAGAGAACCCTAGTATGTATTTGGTTGAGTACCTTTTCATATTGTGTATACTCTTATCTTTGTACATGGTGTGTTGAGTGTTGTGTGAAGAAGAAGAAGATTTTCAGCCTCTCACCTTGTGTGTTCTCTTTTAGGGTTGTGTGAGTGTGTGTGTGCTTACAAGAGCTCAAGCTCTCTTCTCCCCTGCATCTTTTCAGGCACTCAGTTCTTTCCTTTTCATATTCTTTATGGTGTCGAAGCTTTATTACCTATTGAGGTGGAAATGCTGGCCTTAAAATTCTTGGTAAAAGAAAGTGAAGAACCACAACATTTTTTCAAGAACAAGGTTCTTGCACTACAAATAGTGGAGTTGGACATGATGCATGCTGTAGAACACTATCAAGGGACTCAAGAACAAAATCAACGGAGAGTTAACAAGAAGATCAAGGACAAAGGCATTGAAAAAGGTGACCTGGTACTCCGATATAACAGTAAGATGGACAATACGTTTCACACAAAGTTTCAAACAAAGTGGGAAGGTCATTTCAAAGTGCAACAAAGATTCCCTAATGGTTCATATCAGTTAGAGGATTTGGATGGCACATTGCACCAGAGAAGAGTCCATGGATACCGATTAAAAAAGTATATAGCAAGGTTGATGATGATTACTTCCAGTCAACCAAACAAAGATAAGGGTGAAACATGTTCATATAACCAAGAAGAAGATATTTCTATACGACAGCTATTTGAGGACTGCAGGATATGAATGTCCATAGGCCAAGGGGTGGGCAAAATATGCTAAGTAGATTTTACGAACCCTATCAATGCATAAAGTTATGCTAGGATTGAATGTAGAAAATCATTGAATAAAGAAAACACAAGTTTTTTTGAATAAAACAACTAGGGGGTGTTGTTAGGATGCATTTCTGCTTGTGTGTTCATCACTTTTGTAAATATAGCATTATGTGACTGCATTATTTAGAGGAATGAGGGTACAAATGACTCATGTGGCTTTGAAATTTTATGAGATGGACAATGTATCAAATGGTGGCCAATCTCCTTTCACATACATTGAAGAGGCACGAATGGGCATATTTTCCAAAAAGTTTTTGACTTAAAACCAAGGATTTAAGGATTGTTGAAATGGCGCATTATCTAGTGGAGAAGACCATAGAAATATTAAAGGAGTAAAGCATAGATGAAACCGGCACCAAGCGCATCAACAAGCGAAAGGGAAAAGAACCGGTTGTGCGCGCTAAAGAAAAGCGGATGGTAGAGAAGGAAGAGAAATTGGCTGCAATCGACTAAAAGCAAAAGGAGTGGTGATGCAACTACCGAGGAAAGGGAAGGTGGAAGTTGAAAGTTACACAGAAGAGAGGAGGAGATTAATGTAGAAAAAACGATGGAGAAAATTATTGCAACACAAGAAGAAAAAGAGTAGCATGAGCATTGCATGGGTATCCCATTGGAAAAGGAACTAGAGGAAGCAAAGGAGGACATCATTCGAGTAAGCTATAAAAGAACCAATGGAATCATGCCTAGATGTTATGGTGAGTTGATGGAGAGATGACTTGATGCAAAGACGGTTTTGTTTCTTTTGTGTTATCTATTGGTTAGCCGTGAGAGAATGATGGATGCCTGAGATGGGCGGGTGCTGAGAGAGAGAGAGAGAGAGAGAGAGAGAGAGAGAGAGAGAGAGAGAGAGAGAGAGAGAGAAATCGATTCATGCATAAAAAGAAGCTATTAGGCTTTGATTATAGAATCTATGGGCTTAAGGTTGAATGCACAAGGGGTTGGTAGTTTTAAATTTTTTTATCTTGAGAGTCAAACCATAGCTATGTTGAAGCCAAGTTTGAGAGAGCACAAGGAGGCCGTTTTTTCCTATTTTTTTGAATTATTGTCCTGGTGCTGAATTCGTTTGTGCTGAGGCAAGGGAGAGCTGGAGGACTGTAGTTGGGTCTTTTTACGTGATTGATATCTTGTTGATTGGCTGGTTAGCTGTCTGAAGAGCACAAGGTGGCCTATTTCAATATTCTTGATATTGTTATCCTTGAGGCTTAGTCAGTCCGCGTTGAAGCTGACTATGCATATAAAAGGTTTGCCAATTTTAGGATATAGTTCTTTGATGATGGGTTGTTGCTGAGTCAAGTTTTATTAGTGGATTGGTCTCTTATTTGATCGACTGGTTGTTGGATGTAATTGCGAGTCGTTAGGCTACCGCCATTGATCCAATTGATCATGTATTTGTCACTTGTCCTTGAGCCATGGGTAGTCGATGTTGATACTATCGGCTTCCCACTTGTGGTAGAAGCTTCGTTGCATACGGAGGTTGAATGGTTTCTTATCTTGCAGCTTCCAGACTGGTTAAGTCAAGTTTCTCTCTGCCCAAATATGCTAGATGTTGTAATTGATGTTGAAATAGTTCCAGATGAAGACATGGATTTCCACTGAGAAAAAACCAACTTGTGTCTTCGAGTAATATTGTAAACCGTTGCAATAAAACAAAGTTGTTTTTTCTTTTTTTGCTACAAGAGTGTTTAGTGCAATTAGTGGTGGAGCTTATTGATGGGTGTCCAAGGTTTTCTTAAAAAATGTGTCAGTAGTGCTTTATTCTCCAGCATTATGGATATTGGTTATATGGATATGGTACGAGGTGAAGCTAGATAGAGGCATTGTGGTGCTCTACCAACGCTTAACAACGGTTGGTTGATGGAGGGCAGATATTTGGATGCATTCTATGAAAAGCAAGTTGTGAGACAGATTGCCAAGACGTGTGAGGTGGACAGTTGGGCGATGAAGGGCACATATTTGGATGCATTCTATGAAAAGCAAGTTGTGAGTTAGATTGCCAAGACGTGTGAAGTGGACGGTTGGTCGATGGCTTATCAACGAATGGACGTTTGTTGAAAGGAGTGTGTAAAGCCCCTCTTTGGCCGAGTATAGGTGCTAGTGTGTGATCATCCTAAGGACCTATTGGCTTGGTCACTAGCGTGTAAAGTCAGTCGTGTGCCATATATAGAGTAAAAGGGGAGCAAAGTGTAGATATTCTTATTTGTGTGTGTGGAGGCACAGACAGCATAGCATCATCATGCCTACATTCAAGACTGCGTTCAATGGCTACTCGGTAAAGTTCAGCCCTTTCATGGAGACGAGGCTGGCGGTATCCACAGCGCAGAATTTCGGCATCATCGGCAACGGGAGGCAGCATGTGCTGGAGCTCAGCCCCCACGGCATTGTAGAGATCTGCTCCTTCAACACAGCGGACGGCCTCTACGACTGCACCTGGTCCGAAAGCAATGAGAACGTGCTCGTGTCCGCCAGCGGCGATGGCAGCATCAAGATCTGGGACGTCGCCTGCCCGCCCATGGCCAACCCCATCCGTAGCCTGGAAGAGCACTCCCATGAGGTATACTCTGTCGACTGGAACCCCACTCGCAAAGATTGCTTTCTTAGTGCTTCCTGGGATGATAGCATTAAACTCTGGACCATCGATCGACCCCAGTCCCTCCGTACCTTCCGTGAGCACTCATACTGTGTCTACACCGCCACTTGGAACCCCCGCCATGCTGACATCTGTGCCTCCGCCTCTGGTGACTGTACCGTCCGTTGCTGGGATGTGAGAGAGCCTAACTCCATCCTTGTCATCCCCGCCCATGAATATGAGATCCTTGGATGTGACTGGAACAAGTACAATGACTCCTTGCTAGTCACTGGGTCTGTTGATAAGTCCATTCGGGTATGGGATGTGCGGAACCATAGGCAGCCTGTCACTGTGCTGCAAGGACACACCTATGCAGTTCGACGAGTCAAGTTCTCGCCTCACCATGAGAATCTGATTGCTTCCTGCTCTTATGACATGACCATGTGCATGTGGGATTACCGAGCTCCTGAAGATGCATTACTTGCTAGGTATGACCATCATACGGAGTTTGTCGTAGGTCTTGATATGAGTCTTCTTGTTGAAGGTCTTCTTGCCAGTACTGCTTGGGATGAATCTGTATATGTATGGCAACATGGCATGGACCCTAGGGCATAGAAAGTTTCACTATTACTTTTTTTCAAAGACTCTTATTTCAATGGGCCTTTCACAAATGTGAATTGGGATTGCTCTTGATTGTTCTCATCAACCCTTGTCAACAATAAGAAAGATAGGTCCAAACAAGTATATGAAAGTCCAGGTCTTAGTTCTCTAAGGAGCTTTACCACTGTGTGTATGAAATCCACAAGGTGTATAGTATCAACAAATTGTGATAACATGCCCACATTTGTGTCTAGTGTTTGCATGGTGTAAGTTTGTTTATTATGGTGGTGGTTAGGTAGCCCTTTGCCTAAAAACGTCCTCGAAACACATGTATATATATGTATGATAATGTGTTGTCTTGTGGTCATGCCTAACTTCATCAAATGGGGGGCCTACCATGTCATCAGATGTGGCTATGCCTGCCCTCAACCCGAAGGCAGCCTCCACCCTTATATTGTAAGGGCAGTGTGTCCAGGCACGATTATCTGAAGTGCATCTAATGTTTAACCTTTTTGGGAACATTTCTTAATGTGCACTTGCATCAATAGTTTTGTGGTAGGGGACTCCCTTTTTTGTGGCTTATTTTTTTTTTCTATTGAAGATAGATGCATCAAAGGACTGTCTTATCATGAGCTTGGTACTTTCTTGCTGAACCTTACACCACCAAGTTCAGCAAACTGATTTGTTATAGTTATACATGAGTTTGGCATGACGTTAGAAATCGTAAGAAGAGCATTGTGTATTCATAGTACCCTTGGATCATGCATAATGGCTATAAATATAGGTGTACTAAAACTTATAAAGGTAAGGTTGGATATATTCAAATCTTATGAAGATTACACACACACACACACACACACACACACACACACACACACACACACGCACATATGATTGTAAATATAGGTGCTCTAAAGCTAAGCAATGTTATTTGTTCAGCATTTTGTGCTGAGATTATGGGACAAAAGAGGCCAACAAGCACTTTTTACGAGTTCGCAAGGATAGTAAGAGTATAAGCTTTCCTAGATGGAGAATATCCAAGCCAATTGCCTTAAGCAAATTTTAGAGTTCTGTTGGTTTTGTTTATGGGTTGTTGCAAGTCATGAAATTATGTAATACATATTAGTTGCATGAAGAACAAAGCTAGGCTTGTCATGAATTTCTTTTGCAAGGAATAACATTGGGCACTTTGCATTAATTCTTCATAGAGTTAGACATTTGTGTCACGTGCATCCCGCAATGCCTCGTAGGGGACTTGGGACCCCAAATTGAAGCTGAAGCCGTGGGCAAAGAGGTGCAAGCTACACCTGCTATAGGCAAGCTGCGTGTGCACATTTAAGGCTATTTAGATCATGAAATTTTTTTGGTTGCCCCTCTCAATGGTTTTAATGTATTGCTAGGCAAGCCGTGGCACCATTTTCTTGATCCCGACAAGGATTACAAGACAAATAGAATCACTTTTATGCATAGGGGCCGCATGCATGTTATTGATGCCGGCAAGGAGGGAAATTCTTTTTCCATTGTATCTCATACAGATTAATAAAGCAATGAAAAAGAGTTTTTCCGCATACTTGTTTTTTGTTTGTGATAATGTTGCGGCTAGTTGATATTGTGCTTATTCTTTCTATCTTTAGTGGTGCATTTGTCCTATCAACTACTTATTTGCTGTACTAACTCTTTCTATTTGCTACTTCCCTTAGTGCTAGGCTTCATTATGGTTGAGTCTGCCCTGCATCTCCGGAGGTTTGACAGAAACTCGGTACGAAGGGCTTTGTGTGAATATATGCTCTTATGTGTGTGTCCGTGTGTGTATGTGTGTGTGTGTGTGTGTGGAGTGCGTGTGAGAGCATATCTTGATACAGAGTTCTACATCCACTATTGGGCACTGATGATGTTAGTGGGGATGTCGTAGTATCTAGTCCATACTATGCATAATGGAGTTGATAGTTATATGGTCTTGTGTGATGACTACCATGAGTATATAACATGCACGTTTCTAAAAGGTGAATTTGGACATGTTCCTGGATTCATCTAGGTATATAATTCAGTCGTATTAGCAGACATGCAGATTTCACATTGTGAAGTTTTTGTCCGAGTTGCGGCCAGTTGATATTGTGCTTATTCTTTCTATCTTTAGCGGTACATTTGTTCTATCAACTACTTATTTGCCGGACTAACTCTTTTTATTTGCTACTTCCCTTAGTGCTAGGCTTCATTATGGTTGAGTCTGCCCGGCATCTCCAGAGGTTTGACAGAAACTCAGTACGAAGGGCTTTGTGTGAATATATTCTTTTATGTGTGTGTGTGTGTGTGTGTGTGTGTGTGGAGTGCGTGTGTGAGAGTATATCTTGATACAAAGTTCTACACCCACTATTGGGCACTGATGACGTTAGTGGCGATGTCGTAGTATCTAGTCCATACTATGCATAATGGAGTTGATAGTTATATAGTCTTGTGGGTTGACTATACCATGAGTATATAACATGCACATTTCTAAAAGGTGAATTTGGGCCTGTTCTATAACTCACGGCGGGTGCCCGGGGGACTAGGGCCTTTGACACACTTGTTGATACCATCAATGCATATTAAAACATTTAAACATGGCCACAGCCTTAACATATATCCATCATCACTTTGCATGAAACATAAGAGCTGGACAAAACATCCACAAATGCTGAAAGTGGAGCTTGCACGTGTGACACCGCATAGAGGCCGGAATGGGCCGATCCCCCCTCCCCTTGGAGTATTTTATTACCCAAGGAGAATAATATCATGTACAAGCTTTGAGAGCCTTACTCTCTCCACGGGAGATGCCGGATTATCCATATACAAATGCTATAACATAGCCCAACACGAGGCAACCGAGCCGGAACATAGGCTGTAGAAATGCTGAACCAACAATATTATCCATATATCTCCGTGTGGGTACTGATTCTTCCCCAAAAACCACGGGTCTTCATGCAATAGAGTTGGTACAGCAAGTACAACTCTCCATTCAGTCGGTACAGCAGGTACAGTGGTTGGTACAGTAGGTACAGTGGTTGGTACAGTAGGTACAGTGGCTAGTACAGTAGGTACAATGACTGGTACAACAAGTATAATGATTGGTACAACAAGTACAATGGTTGGTACAATTGGTACTGGTTGGTACAGTAGGTACAACAAGTACAAGGATTGATACAGCCAGTACAGTAGGTACAAGGACTGGTACAACAAGTACAATGGCTAGAAATCATAATAAATGATTAAATACCCTTGCTTTCAGTATTTCTTCGCGATGGAAGCCTCCAAAACAGTCCCCAATAGTTGGTATTCTTCATGGGCAGCCTTCAAGAGAGAGATAAAGAGAGTGGCCATCATTAGGGCAGCCTGTAACGGTGGTAGAGGCTAGTGTGCAGCAAGAGAGCCTTCATTAATGAAGAGAGAGGACTCCAATTTATAGATTTGGACATCCCATGAGCTAAAATGGCAAGAGAAGGCTACAATGACAAGTGGAGAGCCACACAATAGCTGAAGTGACAAGTGTGAGGCCACTTGTCTCACTTTGATCCACTTTCTAACAAGTGTCAGGCCACTTGTCTCACTTTGGTTCACTTTCTTGCCACATGTCCCAATCTAAGAGATGGGTCCTTCCATAAACTTTATCTCTAAAAATATCCCAATTGGTAGACATTCTGTCAAAGGCACTTTGCCAACTCTTGGTATCTGCCCAATTCGAGATGTAATGACGCGAACAGAATTTTCATCGGAGTCAGACCAAAAATAGCAACTCTCCTAAATTTTAGGAGTGTGGTCCTTTGTATTCTAGGATAATCCCCCATTCCCAAAGCTGGTACTTTCCAAATATTTAGACATCCTGGAGTCCACCATACCCCTTTCATACTGGGAAATGTCCAGGCTGGTGACATGTTCCTGGATTCATCTAGGTATATCATGTTGAATGTGATATGCATGTGGATACTCTTACTTAAGAGGATGAATTTTCTTGTTGAATTTAAAGATGGTTTTCTTGATGCATGGCTAGGAGAGCTACCTCCTGGAAGACTGGATCATCGCATTGATATAGTGCTGGGTAGTTCACTACCTAATAGACCCGCATATCGCGTGAGTGTTGCGCAACAAGAGGAGATTATGAAACAGGGAAGCAATGTAATGTGAGGGGAGAAGAGAGGAAAGAATGAAGCAGATTTTTAGGGTTTTATCTCTCTTGTGTGACTTTATCTTTGTCAAAGTTATGTCTGTGCATTACGTTTTTCTGTGCCCGAATCTCTATTTTCGCCTAATCAACATGTTTCTTGTGGAGAAATTGTATATGCTTAACTGCTTGGCTGTGTAACCATTAAACACTGGCGTCTCACGGTGGTTTCAACCACAATGGTTGATTAGGATGGAGCCTACAATAGGAGCATGCAAAGCAAGTGCTACAGATTCAGGCACTGCTGCAGATTCAGGAGGCGAAATCAGATTCAGGAGAGGCGAAATCAGATTCAGGAGGCGAAATTAGAGGCGAAATCAGATTTAGGAGGCACACAGGTTTCTGGATCAGTTTCTCGCATGGAAACAGGGCCTAAAGATCCATTTACATCTTGTGCAGGGCGGAGTACCTGTGAGGATTGTGATACTCTTGTGCAGGGCGGAGTACCTGTGAGGATTGTGATACTCTTGTGCAGGGCGGATGTACCTGTGTGTAGGGCGGATGTACCTACAGATTCTCTTGTTTGAAATGTATTCATTCATAATGTATTTAGAAGAATCAGGTGCAAGCTGGTGGTGAATCCCCAGGCATCCGTAATCTTGTACTTTGCACACTCTTTTGGTAATATAACCTAAGGGGGGGGGGGTCAGCCTATCATCGGCCCCTTTATGTGGTGTACTGTCATTTTCAGCTTTGTGGTTGTAATGCTCAAGTGTTAAGTGCTCAGAATCTTGTTCACATTTATACGATTCCAATACACGCGTCCACCTCCCGTTACAGTCCATATGTATGCTTGGAATGGAGAGCTGCGGTGCTATATCGAGATCCACCCCACTCATGACAAATAGGTGCTCAAACATTGCTAAAAACTTTCTAAAATCAGAATTTGAGGTGTTTATTATGCAAAATTTGAATGATGGCTTACTTGGAACACGTCAACCTCCAATGTGAAGTAGCACTTTGAATGAGGAATTCCACCATCCCATCCAAGGATATGCAGATGCTGATTCTGCTGCACCTACAAATTGTGATTCTGCTGCACTTGTTGCAGATTCTGATTCTGCTCCACCTGCAGGTTCTAAGTAGTCTGTTGCAAGATCAAAGCAGTCTGCAGATTCAGAGTAGTCTGCTTTCTGCAAGATCAGAGCAATCATTCAGTATCTGACTTCCAAGAACCATAACTGATTATGTCAATCTGATTTCGCCTCCTGAATCTGATTTCCCCTTTGATTTCGCCTCCTGAATCTGAGTGCAAGTGTCCCCAATGCTTGCCCTAAGCACCTGCTATACCAGGAATCCTTGAGACACATCCATGCTCACATATTCCATTTCTGTCCGGCCTGTTTTGTGCAATAACCAGTCCAAAACAGCAACTTTCTGTCGCGAGAAATCCACCTGTAAAGGGTCCTACAGCCCTGTGGAGGTCCCTAGAGCTGTCCTGTACTGTCCAAGTTGACTTTGGACACCTGTAACCAGCCCAAAACTCGCAATAACCAGAAATTGCAGGTTTGAAATTTACCAACCAGCCCTTTAGAAGAGTGTGGGGATCGTTGTCCAAGCTTGTGTGAGTCCGGGAAGCAAGCAACCAGCCCTGTAGCAACTCCCAAAGCTCCAACCAGCTCTCCAATATGTTGAATAATGAGTAAAACAGCCCAAAAGGGCCTCTTGAGGGAGGCGCCTTTTTCAGGTGCCACCTCAGGGGCCTGGTGGGTACACATGCTGGCTGACATGTGTCCCCATAAGGTGTCCAGGTAGGTGTCCAGCCCATAGTGCTCCATTTGTCCTGTTTCTATAAGTTTAGGTCCAACCAAATGGGAAATGGCCATAAGCTGTCCGGACTTCATTAATTTTGGTCCAACCAAATGCGAACGCATTATAAGTTGTCCGGCCACTTATTAATGAGTGTGGACCTGCAAACCAATAAACCTTAGTAGTAAATGAAGTAAGCTGTAAATTGAGTGTGGACGCACTTACCACCTGCAAAACCCATAAGCCCACAGTTTTAGGCCTAAACAGGAGTACACACACGTGTCCACAAGGTGCCCGGGCGTCCCCGGTCCCTCGGACTTCACAAGCCAAAATAACAAGCATTGTCCAGGCAGCAAGACAATGTCACACAAAGTAAAATAAAGTTATGGCATGCATCATTTATGCATTGTGCACATGTAAACTTGGAGAACCACCTATCATCATTCTTGTACTTGAAAATATTCCGCTTGCCATCATAACACACCATGTGTGCATGGCCGGAATCCACACGGGCATCGCCCGAAAGTCCACAAATGTCCTGCCATGTCCTTGGACTCATATGCATCCACTCATATGATCCATACACATGCCCAGGTATAATACATACATGCATCCGCATGTTTCTAGGCCTGACACGCATCCCCATGTCCCTAGAATATAGGGGTTTGTGACATTCCCCCGGCTTCTAATCAGTTGACCGCAACTGAAAAGCCTCCAGATAGGCCTTCAAAAGATCTGGGTAATCCTCGAAGTAGGCCTCATCCATCCATTTTGCATCCAAAGCTGAATAATTCTTGAACTTCACAAGGTACCTACGAACGAGTTTGCCTCCCGCAAGCTTTCGTTCCTTGTGAAAAACAATCTGTTCAGGTTGAAGAATCTCTTCCAGCTCATCCACCTCGGGTGGGTCTTCCAAAACCGGCTCAAACGGTGTCGGTCCCACATAAGGCCGCAATAGGCTCACATGAAAAGCATTATGCATGTTCCAATGATCTGGGAGTACAAGCCGAAATGCAACATCATTGATCTTCTCCAAGATCTGAAAAGGTCCATAGTACCTGTTGGAAAGCTTAGGGTACTTTCCCTCTTTCCTTGGCCTCTTCCGAAGGCGTGCCTTTTCAAATTTCAGCAAGACCCAATCACCTTGTTTGAATTGTACATCCCTTCTATGCTTATCAGCTGCCTTTTTATTCTTGGTTTGAGACCTCTCTACGGCTGTCCGTACCTGTGCAAATGCAGTATCCAAGTCTCTGACATACTCATCTGTTGCAAAAATCTCATCCTTTGTACGAAGGATGGGTGGTAGTACCACCTTGCCATAGATAATCTCAAAGGGCGCCTTGCCCGTAGAAGTATGTACCGTATTGTTGTAGGCAAACTCCACAAGTGGTAAATACTTCTCCCAATCCGATTTGCGGTCAGATACATAAGATTTCAGCAAGTCGAGGACGGCTGAATTTGCTATTTCACTTTGCCCATCTGTCTATGGATGGTAAGCTGATGAGAAGTTCAGCTTTGTACCCATATTGTCAAACAATGCGCGCCAAAATAAGCTTGTGGTTCTAGGATCTCTATCCCCCACAATAGATTTAGGCATGCCATGGTGTTTGAATATCTGTGCCAAAAACATCCTAGCCATATGATCTGGCTTTATTGTCTTGCGCACGGGAATGAAATGTGCTTGCTTGCTAAACCTGTCAATGATGGTCCAAATAGCATCATTTCCGTGTGGCGTCCTTGGCAAATCCATAATTAAATCCATAGCAATGCTTTCCCATGGTTCATTTGGTATAGGCAAAGGCTGAAGCAATCCAGGTGCTTTATGTTGGTCAAACTTGACCTTTTGACATACCATACATTCACGTACATATGCTTCAATATCCTTGCGAATATCTAGCCAAAAGAAATACCTCTCCAAAGCTTGTGCTGTGGCCAAAATGCCTCTATGACCTGCATATGGAGGAGCATGGCACTCATCCATAACCTTATGGCGAAGGTTCTTTATCACACACATACGATTTTGCATCATGAGATATCCATCTCTTATGACATAAGATGGGACAGCAATACCCTCTTGCAAATCAGCCCATACATGTGCAAAATCCTCATCCAGATGATAAGTATTACGCATATCCGATAAGTCCTCATGGTATGCAACTGTAATAGCATGAACCTGTGGTCGTCTAGATAAGGCATCTGCCACCACATTCTTTTTCCCTGGAGTGTGTAAAATCTGAAAATGAAACATTGAGAGGAAATTTGCCCATCTCATATGCTTCTCTTAGAGCTTACTTTGAGTCAAAAAGTATCTCAAACTTTGATGATCAGTTTTGACCATAAAATCAGCCCCTAAAAGATAGTGTTTCCAAATAGTAAGGGCATGAATTACAGCCAACAACTCCTTCTCATAAACTTGTAAGTGAAGCTCTGCATGTTGCAAGCGTCTGCTCTCATAGGCAATGGCATGTCCTTCTTGGTTCAAAACAGCCCCTATGCAGTCCCCACATGCATCACATTCCACCACAAAAGGTTTGTGCAAATCCGGAATAATGAGTACCGGTCCCGAGATGATTGCACTCTTCAACTTTTGAAAGGCATCTCTCTCTTCTTGTGTCCATTTAAAGATTGCTTTCTTCTTCGTTAACTCATGTAACGGAGCGGCAATGAAAGCAAAATGCTTGACGAACCTCCTGTAGTAAGCACATAAACCAAGGAAGCTCCTCACTTCATGGACTGATTTCAGCTCTGGCCATTCTTGCATGGCTTGTATCTTTGCGGAATCCATGCGCACACCATCCTTTGATACAATGTGACCAAGATAGTGAATCTCTGGGAGGAAGAATTCACTCTTTTTTGCATTTATGTAGAGCTGATTTTCCTTAAGCTCTTTAAACACAATAGCCAGGTGCTCACGATGTTGGGCTTCATTCTTTGAGAATACAATAATGTCATCAAAGAATATACTCGTGAACTTTCTATGCTTTCTGAACACCCTGTCCATCATCCTGTTGAAGGTAGCGGGTGCATTTGTAAGGCCAAAAGGCACCACCAAAAACTCATAAAGACCAAAGGCTGTCCTAAATGCAGTCTTGTGTACATCTTGAGGTGCCACTCTCACTTGATGATACCCACTCTTGAGGTCTATTCGGCTGAAACATGCCGAACCTTCAAGCTTGTCCAAGATGTCATCAGTGCGTGGAATCGGAAACCGATTCTTGATGGTTATCTTATTGAGGGCACGGTAATCAACACACATCCTGTAAGTACCATCCTTCTTTTGAACAAGAAGTACCGGCGAGCAATATGGCGAGGAACTAGGCCGAATCAAACCCTTTTCCAAAAGTTCATTCACCTGTGCCATAATCTCTTCTTGTTGACTAGCACTCACCCTGTATGGTGGCCTATTAGGTGGAGAGCTACCGGGAATTAGATCTATGCAATGATCTTCCGGCCTCTCGGGTGGCAACCTTGCTGGCAACGCATTCGCAAAACAATCTTTGAACTCATTCAAAAAGTTAAGCTTGTCTTGATCTAATGTGCTAACATCAACACTAGAATGTTCAATGGTATCACGTACAAAAACCAAGTAAGAACAAGCTGATTTCTTTATTGCCTTATTAATTTGTACATGGCTTACAAGAGGTATGGTACTTCCAGTAGTACCAGCATCTATAGAGTGCTCACGGCCTCTATGTACAAAGCTGATTTTCTTCTCTTTGTAAGCCTTAATAGGCTCTAAACGGTGATGCCAGGGCATCCCCAACAAAACATCACAACCTGTAAGAGGAGCCACTAAAAAGCTCTCATGGTCGAGGTAGTCCTGTATATGTACACGGAGCTTACCAATGACCGGAGTTACATCAACCTGTTTGCCCTCAAAGGCGGCATTTGCATTCATTTGCATTCCCATGTCTTCCACATTGAGACCTATGGCGGCAGCCATCTGTACGGATATAAAGTTATCTGTGGAAGCATCATCAAAAAGAAACAAAGCGGGCTGATCCTTCAATTTGCCCCAAGCCTTGCATATGACTCTACTCTTGGGCTCATGCCCTGTATTACCCTGCACATCGGGTACAACATTCACAAGAGGCCTTTCCACATTAGGCTCAGCATTCTTAGGATTCTGTGGGCATTTAGGATATATATGATCTTTACTGCCACACTTAAAGCATTTTCCAGCCTTCCTGTACTCTTCCAATTGCTGTTTTGAGAGCCCGAAATTGTGGCGTTTACCCCCCGGCTTCTTTTCGGAGTCATCCTTTGCATCTCGGCCATCTTTGGGAGCATTCTTAGGTGGCTGTCCACCCTTTTTCTGGTCATAACCAGCCCTGAATTTGCTCTTGTTTTGACCTGCAAATGGCTTATTTGTGGGTGCTTTCATGTGCAAGTTCTCCGCAATCATGGCTGAGTGTATAAGCTCTTGTATGGTCTTATTTGGGTACACTCCCAAGCTTTGTTGGATGATGTGATGGAGCCCCGATTCAAACTTTCTCTTCTTCTCGTCCTCTCCAATCTTCATGAAGGGAGTAACCTTGAGAAGGACTTTCCAAAACTTTGCTATGTATGAAGCAACGGACTCTCCCTCATCTTGGGACAGCCAATCCCACTCCTTGCGTACATTCTTTGCAAAGTTTGGTGGTAAGAATTGATCATAAAACTGAATTTTGAAAGAAGACCAAGTTGGGACAGCACTTCCATCAAGTATTTTTGCAAGCCACCAATCACTTGCCGTATCCTTGAGATGCATTCCCACATGCCTGAGCATAGACTTTTCCGAAAAGTCTTCATTGCAAAAAGCTATCTCAAACTGTCTAATGAAAGCAAGTGCTTTGGTAGAGTCCATCCGTCCTTGAAAGTTTTCAAACTTTACATCCTTGTCACCGGACTTGAACTCTCGAGGCTTCTTCCTTCTATGTGCATCCCTATGTACATCCTGTTCATCTCCATGTTGATGATGCCGCGATGAAGATTCACGATCCCTCTTCGTTCTCTCTTGAGCCACACTCTCCGAATGAGTGGAAAGCTCAACACGAGAACGGATATGTCTTCTTGGAGCAAAGCGGGAATGAGTAGAGGATCCCTCATCCTTACTCTTCTCTTGACCTGCATCAAGCCTAGCACCAGGGACTCGTCCTTTCAGCATTTGGCACTTGCTGTGCTCTTCCTGCTTGTTGTGCATCATGTGCACCACCACGGGCAGCCATGAGGGGTGGCTTCTTGAAAGCCAATCTACCATCTGCTTCGGTGTATACATCACCCTTAACCATTAGGTATGCAAGTGCAAGCTCTCGGGGTTTCTCAACATCCATTTCCTTTGCAATTGCTTCAAAAGTGACTTCATGGACCGAAGCCCTTCCCTTCGCAGCCAACACCCTTTGTACATCCGGGTCATTTTTCAATGACCTGTGCTCTTCGGTTTCAGCCCTATAGCGTCGCACTTGACGCCTCAAAGATTCCAAATCAGAATGCATAGTGTCATGAGTACTCGCATCTCCATAGACATCATTGCCTGGAGCATCTCTTGCATCCCTTGTACCATGAAATTCACGGTCCTGTGTGTTCTCCACACTGTCAGAAATGTGGCTGTCCATCACACTCAAATCAGGTCACCAGTTATGATTCCAAGCCTCAGACCGTTTTCCAATGAGGGGAAAAACTGAGCTCTGATACCAATGTAACGGGAGGCGGACGCGTGTATTGGAATCGTATAAAGGTGAACAAGATTCTGAGCACTTAACACTTGAGCATTACAACCACAAAGCTGATAATGACAGTACACCACATAAAGGGGCCGATCATAGGCTGACCCCCCCCCCCCCCCCCCCCCCCTTTAGGTTATATTACCAAAAGAGTGTGCAAAGTACAAGATTACGGGTGCCTGGGGATTCACCACCAGCCTGCACCTGATTCTTCCAAATACATTATGAATGAATACATTTCAAACAAGAGAATCTGTAGGTACATCCGCCCTACACAGAGGTACATCCGCCCTGCACAAGCCTCTTCACAGGTACATCCGCCCTGCACAAGAGTATCACAATCCTCACAGGTACTTCGCCCTGCACAAGATGTAAATGGATCTTTAGGTCCTGTTTCCATGCGAGAAACTGATCCAGAAACCTGTGTTCTCCGCGAGCAAGTGTCCCCAATGCTTGCCCTAAGCACCTGCTATACCAGGAATCCTTGAGACACATCCATGCTCACATATTCCATTTTTGTCTGGCCTGTTTTGTGCAATAACCAGTCCAAAACAGCAACTTTCTGTCGCGAGAAATCCACCTGTAAAGGGTCCTATAGCCCTGTGGAGGTCCCTAGAGCTGTCCTGTACTGTCCAAGTTGACTTTGGACACCTGTAACCAGCCCAAAACTCGCAATTACCAGAAATTGCAGGTCTGAAATTTACCAACCAGTCCTTTAGAAGAGTGTGGGGATCGTTGTCCAAGCTTGTGTGAGTCCGGGAAGCAAGCAACCAGCCCTGTAGCAACTCCCAAAGCTCCAACCAGCTCTCCAATATGTTGAATAATGAGTAAAACAGCCCAAAAGGGTCTCTTGAGGGAGGCGCCTTTTTCAGGTGCCACCTCAGGGGCCTGGTGGGTACACATGCTGGCTGACATGTGTCCCCATAAGGTGTCCAGGTAGGTGTCCAGCCCATAGTGCTCCATTTGTCCTGTTTCTATAAGTTTAGGTCCAACCAAATGGGAAATGGCCATAAGCTGTCCGGACTTCATTAATTTTGGTCCAGCCAAATGCGAACGCATTATAAGTTGTCCGGCCACTTATTAATGAGTGAGGACCTGCAAACCAATAAACCTTAGTAGTTAATGAAGTAAGCTGTAAATTGAGTGTGGACGCACTTACCACCTGCAAAACCCATAAGCCCACAGTTTTAGGCCCAAACAGGAGTGCACACACGTGTCCACAAGGTGCCCGGGCGTCCCCGGTCCCTCGGACTTCACAAGCCAAAATAACAAGCATTGTCCAGGCAGCAAGACAATGTCACACAAAGTAAAATAAAGTTATGGCATGCATCATTTATGCATTGTGCACATGTAAACTTGGAGAACCACCTATCATTATTCTTGTACTTGAAAATATTCCGCCTGCCATCATAACACACCATGTGTGCATGGCCGGAATCCACACGGGCACCGCCCGAAAGTCCACAAATGTCCTGCCATGTCCTTGGACTCATATGCATCCACTCATATGATCCATACACATGCCCAGGTATAATACATACATGCATCCGCATGTTTCTAGGCCTGACACGCATCCGCATGTCCCTAGAATATATGGGTTTGTGACATGGACTCTATTGGGTGTGGTTCATTGAATATGAGAGCTCACATAGCTATCTAATTTCTAACTTCAAATATGGGTAAAAAGAAGAAAAAGAAGTGTTTGATTTGCATGAGTCATAACCATGCAACAAATGAATGCTCATACATGTGTGAGCCATGTTCAAAAGGAGATCAATGCATGAAATTTTGCATGGTTGGTTTGAGTGCCAAACTTCACAAAATCATTTCAAAGTTCAAATATGCATCCAAAAATGGGTCTTGTGAGAAGATGGAGAGAGCTAGAGAGAAGCTAGAAGCCTTTGAAGAGGTTCTTGATGATGCATATGTATATTGTGAAAAGCATGAGGGTAGGAAGAAGAGAACTTGTTCAAGCCTTAAGCGGGTAGCTAGATTGCAAAAAACATGAGATTGCAAAAAACATGTGAAGCATTGCATGAGAGTTATGAAGATGAGTTTGAGAGTGAATCAAGTGATGACGATGATAAGTGGGGATACCCAATGGGAGTGTCGATGATTGAGAGAAAGGGAGTACAAGTGGGAGTGAGCCAAAGATGCCACCAAGAACCCATAGATATCCCCAAGCCAACATCAGGCATTCAACCAAATGGAAAAATTCTTCACCACACGCATCCCAACAACCAAGACGATGATGAAATCATGTGCATGAGCAATGTTTTTGCATCACAAAACCCCAACTCTGAATTTTCAAAAATGGAATCAAATCAGACTTCAGTTCAAAGCTCTGAAAGAGAATACTTTGAATTTGAGAATTCCATGTTTTCTGCAAGTTTCCTTCACCTGGTGCTGCAAGGTGAAGGGCAGGTCTCAAATGATGCCCAAGATCATGAAGATGGGGCTGAAATGCATCAAATTTCAAATCAGAGAAGTAACTCTGAATGTCCCAGAATTCAAATTTTATGCAAATCAGCAGATCATGACAAGGTGGATGTGCATGTTGATGAAGTGTTTGATGTTGTTTGTGATGTTGAGGTTGATGTTCATGATGAAGATGATGTCATACATCGTTTTCTTCATTTTTATGATGATGTTGATACCAAAAGTGGGTATCTTGTTCATGATAATAATCATATGCATCAAATGCATGATTGTGATGAGCATGATGACGTTGAGAAGTTTTTACTTTCAATTGATGAGGAATGTTGTGAGGAGAAGCAGATCATACATAGCAATGATGTTGTTCATGTCATTCAAAGCGCAATTGAAGAGGCAGATACCAAGATGAATGAAGAGGAGGATGTGATTCAGTTGTTTTTAGGTTCCATGGATGATGTGTGTGGAATTACGGATAAAGAATCAACTCAGCAGGAATTCCCTGAAATCAGATTTGCTGAAGAGGAAGTCAGATCCGACTCACCAGAAGTGAACACAGCACAGAGATGGATGTTCGTAAGGCAGAACATAGATGTTGAGATGATGGCAAGAAGCTTAATTGATGGCATAGGGTGTTTTGATCAGTTGTTGCAGAGCTTGAAATTTGCTGAAGCTTTTGTCAGGGTTTGTTTGATTGAATTGTGCTGTGTTGGAAGTTGCTTAGTCGGACTTTACTGGCTCGGAGTTTTTAAGTTGGGGACTGCATGTCCACTAAGAGTGATGATTACTGTATAGAGAGCACCTTCAATGTAGAAAGTACAGGACCTGGAGAAGAACCAGAGTTTCAAGACACAACTTGCAGGTTTGCTGTGGCAGAATCAGTTGAGATAGTTGTAGACCAAGTGCCTGATGTAGAGATGCATGGTGCAGAGCAGATACAGGTTGTGCTGAGCAGTTCAAGGAACCAGTTTCATTACAAAATATCGATGTAGCAGCAACAGACAAGGATGTTCAGGTTGCTGAACCTGATATGAAGGAAGTGGACCAGACTATTTGATGAAGCAGCATGATTTTACTTTTGTCTGACATTTTGAGCTGATCAAGGGATATGTGGATCCGAGTCAGATTTCTTCGAAATCTACTATTAACGCCAAAAAGAGTGAGTTCTTTCTCTTGGAGATGCCAACACAGGATAGTACAAGTACTTTGGATGGTGATACTAGTTCAGATGTAAGTGTAGCATCCGCCTGCGTGGGGAAGAGAAAGCATGCTGGAGCAAGCACATGTGTCAAATATGCTCTTTGTCGTTACCAACTTTGGCATGATATAGAAGATTTCAAGGTGCACCCTAGGTGGTGGATTGATATATACAAAATTTTAACCATGCTTTTGCTTCTCTCTAGTACTAGCGACTCTCTCTCTCTCTTCACGACTATTGGTTTTTCTTTGTCCTCTTTCTATGCCCAACTTGCCCACTAGCTACCCACATGGCCAAGGTCTCTACCCGTTGCACCTTGTGCCTTGGGTGCTATGTTGTTGAGTGATTGGAGGCTTGCTGGATGGCCTACACAGCCTAATGGGCTGCGCTTTTTGCTACGTGGCCTTTATTTTTGCTAGTCACTTGCCTAGTGGGGCTGTTGGTTGGTTGGCCGCTCTTGGCTAGCTTTGGGTTGGCTCATCTAGCTTGCATAGCCGACTCCTTATGGGCTGATGTTAGCCCATATCCTGAGCTGCCCCTGCCTACCTCATGGTGACTCAACCCCCTTCATGTTGCCTCAAGCTACCATCCGCTCCATCTCCTCGTGCCACACAACCACATATACGTCGCTTTTTTGCTCGTCTAGTTTGCATAGGTGACTCCTTATGGGCTGGCCTTGGCCCATATCCCAAGCCGCCCTTGCCTACCTCATGGTGACTCCACCTCCTCCGTGTGCCTCAGGCTACCGTTTGCTCCATCTCCTCATGCCACACAGCCACATATACGTCGCTTTTTTGCTCGCCTCTTTTTGTTAGCAAAATAGGGCGAAATCAAGGGGCAAAAAAACTACCAACCGTGTCATGGTTTGTGCTCATCTAGGAGGTGATCCCCAGCTTGCAAGATGGTGCTTTTTTGCCGTCTCCCTTGTCCTATGCACATCCATGCTCAAGGATCTTGCTTTTCTTTGTCTCTCCCACACATCGATGCGGGGAAACCAGCCTGCGAGGGTATCGTCGTGTACAACCTCCATTCTTGGGTTCAATCTTGTTAGATCCGCGCTCTCATACCATTGTGAGGTCTCCATAGACCAAGCCCAAGGATGAGTTGACCTCGAACCGAATGCTATCTCTGAGCTCCCGTGTTTGTCACCAAATCTGCCAATGTTGCTTGCATAACAATAATGGTGTTGGTAAGGTTTAAAATCTACTACTAAAGCAAGGTCATCCGTCACATGCACCCTGCACTGGAGTACTATGTGATACCTTTGATTTTGCTAGGATTCGAGCACTTGCAGCTTTTACAGGTGTCAGCTGATCGTGTTTTTCATGGTACATGTATACATTTGTGGTTTGTTGCAGTATATGTATGCCATTGTGGACAGTTTGACATATTTGCATCATAGTGCAGCACACTTGTAGATTTGGGACATGCATATGTATTTCTCGTGGTGAAGGACTTCTCTTTCAGTCCATTGATTATCATACTATTTATCTCTTGCATTCTTACGGTTTTGTTGGGCATTGCGTACTCGTGGTGACTTTGACAGATTTGCTGTGTTATCAGCCAACAGTAATAATGACCTCTTTGGAATGCTCTCTCAAGAGGACAAGCTCAATGGGGATAACTACCCTATGTGGGCTTATATGATGCATCATGTATTGGTTGCCAAGAATGCATGGCTATATGTGGATGGCACCGAGGAGCGTCCTCTTGCACCTGCTTCAGCGGAAGGTGAAGTGATTCCCGCTCACCCTCTTGTAGGTCCATTTCCTTGTCCTCCTACTCAGCAGCAAAGTACTTGGGATGCTAGGGATGCTCAGGCCTATGCGTTGATTCGTAGGCATATCATTCCGCACATTCGTTCTTGCACCACTGCAAAGGGTGCTTGGGATACCTTGGCGGCGTTGTATTCAGGTCGCAATGAGGCTCGTGTAGCTTACCTTCGGGGCAAGCTTGAGACTGACCGCATGCTTGAAGGTGACTCTATCGATCAGTACCTTACGCATGCGAAAGACCTACGAGAGTAGCTCATTAACATTGATGAGGTCTTGACAGGTGGCTATCTTGTTCAGACAGTTTTGTGTAATTTGCCCGACTCTTATCAGACATTTGGCACCACTTTGCGGTTGTTGGCTGGCAATGCACCTAATGCGGTCACTTTTGACAACCTTGTGATTCTCTTGCTCAGTGAAGAGTAATCTCGTTCCAACAGGAACAACATGATGTCTGCTGAGTTAGCAGTGGCTGCTCCCTTTCGTGGGAATAGATCTGGGCCTAAACCTAGCCCATCGGATCCTCCCAAGACAGAGGACAAGCCTAAAAAGAAAAAGTGCTGTAATTATTGCAGGAAAACAGGGCACACCATAGAGGAATGCAGGAAGCATATTGGGAGTGAAAAAAAGAAGAAGCTGGCATCTTCTTCCACAGGTGCATATCAGGCCAATTTGGCTACACATGTATCAGCCTTGACCCTACATCTTCATCACCTGCAGAGATGTCTTCTGATGCCGTTGCTTTTGATGACTATGCTCTATAGTCTGTACTCCTTGGTATGCATTGTTTGGCAGATGCATTTCAAGGGGGGATTTTACTTGCCCACATGCAGTTGGTGATGCCTCATGGTCACTTATGCTTGTTGACCCTTATGCTTGTCTATGCTAGACACTTTCTCTTATGTGATATCTGCAAGAGATGTCTTTTATGCTGTTTTCCCTTGCAGCGGGATTGTTTCTACAGTGTTGACATTGTCACTTTCTCACATGTGATGTTTACTGGGAGTGCCTTTTACACACTTGGCTAGTGTTGGCTTGCTCTCATGGTTTTGACACGTCACATGTATATTATTCATTGTGGGGTTATGCATCTTTACACTTGCCATACATGCCACTGATCATGGCATCGCTGAGAGTTTACCCATCCTCTCATAGCATTGGCTGATGCCCGCCTCGAGCCTCCACTTTTTCTCCCCATTTTCAGCTTTTCCCATTGCTGAATTTTTACTTTTATCAGCCCTACCATTGTTGATTTTTCCTCATCGGATCCTCCATTGATGAGTTTCACTCTTGCAGCTTACATTGCATGTCTCACAGGCATGACTTCTGGATCTTGTTGCCTTTACACATGCGTATATCTGCTACCTCTTCTTATGCTTATCACTGGTCCAGTTACAGAGCATTGATGTGGATTACATGCAGTTCAGCTTGGCATTTGGATGCTTGCCTTTAGGGGAGTTATTATGCGATGCCTGTTGATTTGATGCAGTTGATGTCCACATGATCTTTGCCATGCATTTCAGGTGATGCGTTTATGTACTACTGTGCTCTAGCATTAGCACTATGACAGTGGGGATTCTCCTTTTCCTCGTCATACAGTGCTTGCTTTTCCCATTGGCACTGCAGTTCACTCTTACTGTGAAGCATAGTGCAAGGCAGCATTCACAGCTTTATCACCCTGTTGCTACCCGTTCACACCGTTCACTTGAGGGGGGTTTGTTGGTCATGTCCACTCTCGGCTAGTTCAGGTGTGAACCCAGCTTACTCACGGGCACTTTTTCCCTGTGATTGGACACAGTTTTTTTCCCATGTGAACACACTTATGTGTGTTGGGCACTTAGCCCTAGGCTTTTTAGTACTCACTTGTGCTTTCATTTTATATCATTATTGAGTACATCTTTTCCAGCACTCTCATAGTACTCACGTTTCTCTGTGCTTGAGGTTGTGTGTGTGTGTGTGTGCAGAGGCTAGTTGCCTTCCTACCCAACAATGCCCACCCACACCCATCACATCTTATCCATATGGCGCACAAATGCACGATCCTTGTACAAAGTACCCGATCAGCCCCCATCCCACCACCATCACATCCACGTCCCATCATATCCACTTTTTTCAGACCCGCCATGGTAGCCCGAGCTATCCGGAGACTCAAAAACGGTAGATCACAGGACCACGAGGGCCTCTTGGCAGAGCACATCTCCCATGCGGGGGAAACTATGGCACCCCTCTTGGTCCATATTTCAACCGGGCTCTTTCGGAAGGCTTCCCGCCCACTTGGACAGCCCATATTATCACATCCATCCATAAAGCCAGAGATCCCATGGACCCCAACAGTTACAGGACTATTATGATTGGCCACACATTGGCCAAACTTTATGGGTCAGTACTTGAGATAGAGCTTAGCACAGAAGAGTAGAGAGACGTGGGCTCAGAGCATCAGGCCAAGCAGACTTCCGCAGGTCATTCTCCACTTTGTATCACATCTTCACTCTTCGAGCCATCATAGAGGAGGCCAGAGCACAACTCCGACAGGTTTACTGTTGCTTTGTGGATTTCCACAAAGCCTTTGATACGGTGTCTTGAGCCTGACTATTGCAGAGACTCTAGGATTTGGGGGTACCATCAAACATGATATGGGGGATCATTGCAATTTGCATTATATGAGCTGGTCATAGGGTGGGTGAGATGCCTAGGAGGATTATTAGAGGAGATCTCTAGTACCATCGGAGTGAAGCAAGGATGCCCACTGTCTCCCACTCTCTTTGGCCTCTATATCGACGAGATTTCGGCCTTCATTGATAGAGTAGGAGGAGGAGGCGTATCACTAGCAGAAATCCTTGTTTCCATACTACTTTATGCTGATGACATTGTGCTTATTGCAGATTCTAGAGGCATCTTGACACATTATAGGACTTTTGTGCCCAACTGTCATGTGCATGACATGTACATGCTATTCCCTGAGCTATTCCCTGAAGGGCAGCAGAATAAATGCAAGTTTAAGGCATGAGCCAGGCTCAAGAGTGTGCAGGAGAACCCCGGAAAGACTAGAGGGCTGTCGGCCTGTGCTGTAACTGGCCAACAGGTTGGGTGGATTATCTGCTGGCTGACAGCAGGTCGGCCAGGTCTCTTGCATGTGTAGAGCCTATAAATAGGCTCAGCCAAGAATCATTAGGGGATTCAGTCCCCTTTTGGGACTGGGTCATAGACTAGGTTTAGACTTGATGATTCTATCTGTTATGGGCCAGCCTATGGTTTGCTAGATTTGTACACCTTTTTGTACTATATTGAATATACTGAAAATACAGCTCTCTCTCTCTCTCTCTCTCCATCTTCTGTTTGCGTTTTGCATCAAGATGTTCTTGAAAGGTGTTTAGGGCTGAAAGAAGACTCCAAGAGCTTCTGCATTTGACATTGATATCAGAGCATCAGGCTCAGCAAGGCTAAACATTGATTCAGTTGTAGATGAAGGTGCACAATTCAAGGAGAGTAACACAAGACATGGAAGAAGTTCCCAGGAGGTTGGTTGGTGGTGTTCCACAAGATCCAAGGGGAACGGCAGTCCTGTGGAGTTGGATGCCACTAGGGCATACCAAGAAAGGCTTTCAGGCAACGGTTCGAAGGGATGATGATCATCCAAGGGGTGGAGTGAGAGTGCCAGATTCAATACTCAAGAAAAAAATACCAAAGAAAGTGTTTAGGGATAGGGCATGAAGGGCAAGGGGACAAAGTGGAACAGATGCACAGATCTTCATCGGATTTGGAGTGGAGTCAAAGACAAGGCAAGGTTTTCATTGAAAAGGTTGCCAAGAAGGGAAGGATGACAGGTTTGGGAGTGCATGAGGAAACAAGGGGATGATGACAGTCATTGAGGGTCAGAAGTTGGAATCCCGTCATCAAGTTTAGCAGGGGGGATGTCATGTGCATGATATGTACATGCTATTCCTTGAGCTAATCCTTCAAGGGCAGCGGAATAAACAGAAGTTTAGGGCATGAGCTGGGCTCAAGAGTGCGAAGGAGAAACCCGGAAAGACTAGAGGGCTGTCGGCCTGTAGCTACCGTAGTAGCTGGCCGACAGATTATGGATAGCAAGTCGGGTGGATTATCTGCTGGCCAACAGCAGGTCAGCCAGGTTCTTTTGTTTGCCTTTGCATCAAGACGTTCCTGAAAGGTGTTCAGGGCTGAAAGAAGACTTCAGAGCTTCCTCATGTGACAATAGTGGGATCTCACAGTAAACCTTGGGAAAACCAAGGTTATGGTCTTTGACACATCCCCTCTTTTCACATCTTGACTGAGTTTCACCTACATGGGCAGCCCAGTGGAGATTGCACACTTGTGTGTATTTGGGAGTCACTTTTACTGGACCGGTCTTCTCGATCAGCCATGCTGGAAAGGCTAGACTGATGCGAGGGTATGCTTCTCTTGCTCCCATGGAGAGACAGTGCTTCCAGCCCATTTCCATGAGCTGAGGACCAAGATGTGGCTATTTGACACCTTGGTCACTTTGGCATTGATGTATGGAGCACCCTTTTGGGCACGTGATTTTACAACAGCCAAATGGCCGAAGATAGAGAGGCCTCCCGTATGATACACAGTAAACCATCGGTCCCATGTGAGATTATCTTGGTAGAGTTTGCTGCTGCACCCATGGTAGTAGAGGCACTCTTCCAAACAATCACATACATTCACAGGATCAGTGCCATGGTCCCCCGGAGACCCCCGAGGCTCGCCCTATAGTCCTCCCAGCAACTAGCAGAAGATGGGCACGAGTCATATAGCCGAGTATGCACTTGGTTCACGAGGCAAGGACCCAAGATGGATTGCCTCCTGTCACCCTAGTATGACCCGAACTCCCCATCCATCAAGCTCTCTCAGGATGATAGGAACCGGGTAATCAAATATGATTTATTGGGACTACCATACATACAGGATTCGTGGATCACAACACATGCGCCACTCTCACACAAACGGCAGTCCTACATGGACACTTTCATGAGGTTACAGATGATGGTTTCATTCTGAGGACCAGATATCTTGACATATGCATGTCACATGTGGATTGCAGTGGGCCAGTTGCAGGTGTCATCGCACTGCCTGAGGATAGAGAGAGGGAGAGCCATGCAGATACCTCGTGAGGAGAAGATATGCACTGTGTGCCTCTGCAGGAGGTCGAGTCAAAGGAGCACTTCATACACAAGTGCACCGTATATTATGAGATTCGAGGGAGGTTCCATTGTCTCTTCAGAGAGGGGTTTGGACGATCATGGATTACCTAGATCAGTGGTGCCTGGGCTTGTTCCTACTAGAGCTTCATCGCTACCGAGACTCATTGACTAGGGAGTGGAGACCCCGTGGGAGACATCCACCCCGGCCCCAGGTGACCATCACTCAGTTCATTCGATCACGAGAGGACGCCACACCAGCCATGGATGACATACCCACAACCTCATCGAGGCACACATTCCATTCTCGAGTGCCCCACCTCCTGCCAGACCCCACTCTGGTGTGACTCTAGATCGGACCACGGCGCTACGGCGAGCCCGATGTCCTAGACTCCCTGGAACTTGCCAGCAACATAGACATTAGCCCCAGCTTGAGGAGATCTTGGAGAGGCACATAGCCACCTTCCCACGCCTAGCGGATCTGCAGAGCTGTCTACAGGCTAACCCCATGCTTGATATCCTTGATGGCCCCTCCTTCTACCAGGAGGTTAGCTCCATAGGCTGTATGATGATGATGGTCCCATTTTGTATCATATGGCTCGGATTTGACATTCCCAGCTCATAGCTCTCGTCTTTATTTTCTTTTGTACCATGATGAGATTACATGGACACTATTGTATCACTTTTGGTCTCATAGATCCATCGGGTCTTTTGAAGACGTTTAATATAACTCTCTCTCTCTCTCTCTCTCTCTCTCTTCTCTCCTTCTCTTGCAAGTTAAACACACTGGTTCCCCTTCATACTCGTTGCAAGTAAAAGTTCTTATAGGCTTCCGCATGTTACAGTGTGTCATGTCTACTGGGGGCACTAGGGTTAAGGTTTAGCAGAAGGGCCTAGAGGCCACGATTTATGTGAGTGTAGGCAGGGTGCCTGAGTGCTTTGATGGCATGAGTGGTATGAGTTAGGGAACCTTGGGCAGCCAAAACAGCATTGGCAGGCCGCTCAAAGTTTCATGGTGTGTTTCACATAACCATTGTTTAATTTTTGCCCTCCCTCCTCTTCAATAGCATCCACTTTTCTCTGGCCACTCTGCAGCCGTGGGTGCAGGTTTTAGCCCCTGATCCAGTATGAGAACATTATGGTAGCAAGCGAAGAGCAGAGCTATGAGGATGTAGCAGATTCTTGCAAAAATGGAGCTGGACTGCTGACGATAGCTGAGCGATGGCAGTGGTGATGCTTGGTAGACTCTAGGGTTCCTCCTAGGTATTGCTCTGCTATCAGCCTGGAAGGTCTAGATAGAGTGCAGTGAGGTATTTGCAGCACAGTTTCTTTTAGATTTACCTTGTACTCTGTACTTTAATATCAGGAAAGTAGATGCTCTGTGGAGTTCTTGGCCACTTGGACACCATGTGGTGTGGAAGAAATTCATCTTTCTCAGGTTTTCTTAACATTATTCTGCCAGCTGTCTAGCAAAGTCTGATGTGCTTGAAGTTAATTATTTCATCCGCTTCTGTGACATTGGTTTCAGCGTAGGTTGAAGAAAGTATCTTTTTAGACTTAATTTTGTTTCGCCTTGTCTCAATAGCCATCTTTGAGCTTGTGGACGAACGGTGAAAAAGTAAACTGCCGTCGCAGTTATGTCCCCCCCAATGAAGGTGACTTTCCTTATGTGTCCACACTATGTGAGGTAGATAAAGGGCTTGGAGCAGCTGTGTAACTCCTAGTCTAACCACCTTTAAGCAAGATTTCAAATGGTTAATGTAGAGCTTTCCTGAATCGTTTTAGTAAGCGGGCTGGCAGTTAGCTTTGGTCACATCGTCAGAGATGCTGATCTGTTCATCATCAAGATGTGTGCCTAGTCATCCTATATCTGCGCATCCAGACCTCTTGGTACGATGGAGGTCACTTTACTTTGAAAGATTTTATCCACACATTCATGGGCGAGGCAAATCTGCCCCTTTTCGTTGCACCTGGCCGAAGTGATGGAGGATTGAACCCGGCACCTCTGCCAAAGAACTCTTAACCCTTTTGCCAACTCGACTACGCGGTGGGTGGCTGCACTGCTGCGGTCTTAGCAAAGCCTTTAAAAACATGCCAAGTTGATCCCGCTTTTCTGCTTTGCTTTCAGACGCTTATTCATCTATTGTGATTTGCAATCAATTGGGCTTGTTTTTGCTACATGATCTATTTGTTTCTAAACTTAGTTGTGCACTTGTTGCATCATCTACTGGTGGTTCTACAGCACTTGCATCATCATGTGGTGCATCATTTACAACCCTGGGCATAATGTAGGGAATGATGCCTCTAGGATCTATGTGGTCTAAGGTGCTAGGTGTCGTCTTATGTATCATATCCAACACTAAAATGCATGTCATGCTAGGGCTACTAGTTAGGGTAAAGGTTTAGTAACGCATCGTGTGAGTGTAGAGGGACAAAAGACTCTGTTAGTGTGAGATAGGGCACCCAAAACGGGCAACAATAGGTTGCCTATCCAACCAATTCCAACTAATTCAGATCTAGCAAATCAATGCAAGTAGGCCTAGCCTACTTCTTGGAGATAGAAAAATAAAACCCCTCTCCCCAATCAATACATCTTTTACAATTGTAGCAAGCTAGGTTAAGGGGAGAACCCCTTGAGCTGCAAGGAAAGGGAGTCTTGCTGGGGCAATTGTCACTGCTTATAAACCCAAACCTGTGTGATCTATCCATGACTTAGATGAAGCTTGGGAAGGGAAAGAAGACCATTTTTTTTTCCAGAAAAGATCCTTCTATTAGGTACCAAAAGTAGCCATGCAGGCCAAGTACAACCTTGAATTTGTAAAGGAGGCGACAATCAACATGAAAAAGGGGGGGGGGTGGTGCTGTCCTCCCCAGGCTGGCTACTCTAGGGGGCGGGGGCTACCTCATACGATTATTTGGGGGGAGGGGGTGGGGCGGTGGAGAAGAACCAAACGGGTGGTTTATAATACTAGGTGGGCTCACCACAAGCTCGCGGGAAGGCCCCACGGTGCTTCCGCATGCGATCAAAGCCAGCCTGGAGTTTCCCCCGTGTCCATGGATGTCAAATCCCCACGGATCCCCTCGTGATCGATCTTGGTTCGAAACTCGAATCCTGCAAACAAACGAACAAACAAACAACAAAGGGGGTGCAGGCCTGACTCACCTCCCAACCATGACAGCCGTGGGCAAGCCCACAGTCTTGGTTGTCCCCATCGAGCCACGAGCTGAGCTAACTAGGATGACGTACCGACCAATCTCCTCCTCGTGACGTCCCATACCGCCACGAAGCTGCCCTCGCGGGCCTCGAGATTGCTGCCGGCCTCGGTTGCATAAAGAAGGTGCACGTCTGCACTAGATCCAGGCTCCAAGACCATAGAGCTCTCACAAACTCGTGAGACTCTGTATATTCAATAACTAACCTTGGCCACCCTTTTATAGGCTCTTGGTCGGTCATCGGGCGTCCACACTTGGCCGCCCGCTCGTCCATACTTGGGTGCCCGCCCGTTAGTATTTCCCTAACTCAGCTCGTCAATCAGCCTGCCTAGTTCCAAGCTTCCCCAAGCCTCGAAACTAGTCTTGCATGCGTATAGCACACGGTAGATACACACTGTGCACATGACATACTCCCCTTCCTCTAAGAGCTCACTCCTGAGCTCACTAAAAAGCCAGGGTAATCTCTCTGAAGAGAAGTCAATGTCTCCCATGTAGCGTCCTCCTCAACACGATCCTTCCACTTGATCTTGTATTCCGTGATAAGTGTATGACGCAATCTTCGTTCACGAAATACAAGAATCTTTTCAGGTTCGTGCGGAACAAATGTCATGTCCTGGACATCTATGATTTCTTGAGGAGTAACTAACTGATCTGCTCCACCCAGTACTTCCTTAAGTCTACTGACATGAAATACAGGATGAACTTTCACATGAGAAGGCAAATCCAATTCATATGCAACTGAACCAATCTGTCGTATAACACGAAATGGTCCACAGTATCTAGGGGATAATTTCGGAGATCTACCTGTCCGTAAAGTCTCGGAATCTTTTGGAACTCGCAAATACACCATCGTTCCTTCAGAGAACTCTCTAGGTGAACGATGTCTATTAGAATAAAACCTGTCTCGGTCTTGAGCACTTCTAATAGATTCCTTCGCAACTTGTAACATTTTCTGCATATCTTGCAAAAAATTACGTGCTGCATCATGCTGAAGTCCTGAGAATCCTACTGTAACAGGTGATCTAGGTTGAAAACCATAAATAAGCATGAAAGGACTAAACCCTGTACTCGTATGCTTAGTACTGTTATATGCAAATTCTAACATAGGAAGATAATCCTCCCATGAACTCTGTCTTTTGGATACATATGCTCGAAGCATATCCTCCAAAATCTGATTCACTCTTTCAGTCTGGCCATCAGATTGAGGATGATCTGAGGAACTCAAATTCAAAGTTGTTTCCAACTTCTCAAAAACAAGTTTCCAAAATTCACTCGTAAACTTAGAGTCCCTATCACTGACTATGTCCTGCGGTAACCCGTATAGTCTAAACAATTGCTCGATAAACTGCCGAGCTAATTGCGTAGCTGTAATAGTCTTCCGGGTCGGTAAAAATCTAGCCATTTTTGTCAAGCGATCTACCACAACCTAAATAGAATCATGGCCTTGATGTGTTCTTGGCAATCCGGTTAATAACAAGTCTACATTTTTCAGATGCATAACACAGCATTCCAGAGTATCTTTGTAGTCCTGAATCTGGATTGGAAGCATCTCCACCTTGCGATCCCAAACTTGTCTTCTCGTAGGTAGACGTACCTCATAGGTATGGTCGCTGAGTGTCGTATCAAGACTCAATTTTTGCACAAGTTTGTAGTTAATAAAGTTATGCGAACTGCCAGGGTCTAAAAGAATGTGAACCTTATGGCCATTCACTTCTCCATAAACTCGGAGAAGATCATGCAAGCCAAATACCTTAGAATTGAACAGACAATCAGAACAAGTACTAGGGCGAGAAAGTACAGTAATTGACGTACCTGTCGAAGACAACTGGTTAGCTGCCTTTGGCTTGGGTCCTGCGTTTGACTTGGTACCCTTTTGCTTCGAGCACTCATTACGCATGTGTCCTTTTTCTTCGCAGATAAAACAACGTCCTTCCTTCTTGAGCTTCAAAGCCCTAAGGAGCCGTTTCTTCTTCGCTGGTGTCGAACTTGAATTCTTCGAAGGGTGGTCCGAAGACTTACCTTCAGTCGTGTTAGCCATAGGTGCGGAGAACTTTCTTTTATGCTTGTTCCCCTGCTCGGTAACGGGTTTCGACTTGGAAGAGACCATCGTATCATCATAGATACGAGCTGAATGGATGGCCTCGTCCAATGTTTTACATTTGTTATTTTTAACCTGTAATCGGTACGAGTCTGGTAAACCAGCTACGAAAAACTCCAAAAGAGTAGTGGGATCCATCTTTGTAGCTTTCATCTGCAAGTCACGAAACTTCTGGAGGTAGACCTCATAACTGAGGTGCTGCGAGGTCATGGTCAAAGCTCAATACCGGGCAACAACATCGTAGTCATCCTCTTTCTTGAGGAATTCTTTCTTGAAGATATCTTCAAATTGTGCCCAAGTCGTTGGCTTAGGGTTGAGTTCCTTCCACCAAAGCAAAGCTTTGCTGGACTGGAAACCTGCTGCTAACTGGATCTTCTTTCCATCATCATATGGATGAAACTGAAAGTGAACTTGCCACTTATGTAGCCAAGTGTCCACGATCTCCTTGGTTCGCTGCTTTTGCTCGCCCCCGAACGGTTCCGGAGTAATCTTGGGGCCTAAAGCAGAAGCCAAGGTATCCATTCCCGAGAAAGTAGAGAGGGTAGTGGTCAATAGAGCGATGGAGTTCTGCAAAGCTTGCATCTGAGCTGCGATTTGTGCCTGACATTTCGTCGAAGAAGCTTCGAGAGCTACTTTGAACTCTTGGAAATCTGATTTTGACACAAAATCGTCAAAAAGATCGGCATCGGTACCTTCCGTAGCCGGCAAGTCTTCGCGTTCCACGAGGGGCTCCAACTCCGATTCTTGGGTCGATATCGTGAAGAGGGTACGTGGAGAGAAAATTCGATCTTTGCACAAAAAAAGTGCGAGCGAGCTTGAGAGCTTGAGAGCTTGAAAACTTGAGAACTTGAGAGATGTGTGGCAAGAAGCCCACTTGAGGGGTTTATAAAGGTTTTCCAAAAGCCAAAAAATCTCCAGAAGCTAGGCTTAGCTTTTGCTTTAGCTTTTGTGTTTTTTTGAATATATATATATATATATGAATATATATATATATATGGATATATATATTCTAGGGTCTTAAAAAAAATAAACACCTTTAAACTTTGAAGGAAGGGTCTTTTAAAACTTTTAAAAAAAATTTTAACTAAAAAAAAACGAAAGCTGTACTTGTTTTTTTTTCTTCCTCCTGGAATAGCCCGTCGATGAGCTGCCGACGCATGCTTTTCCTCCCGGTGGATGCTGACGTCGCCTGAAGTGGCCGCCATTGCCAGCACCTTCGCCAGATTGCTCGAGCGCACGCGCCAGCTTGTGCTTTCCTTGCGCCAACTCGCACGTGGTCTGTGGTAGCGTAGCCTACCGTGCGTGGACTGGGTGGGTGCTCGCTTGGCCTAGGCGTCGCCTGGGCTGGCTGCGCAGGCCTGGCCACAGCCACGTGGCCTGGGCGCCGGCAGTACTGGGCCTGGGCTGGCTACGCAAGCCTGGCCGGCCTGGGGTGGCTGCGCAAGCCGCCTGGCTTGGCAAGCTTGGCCGCCCGGCTGCCTACAGGCCTAAGCCGCCTGGTTACGCACCCGCCCGCCTGCAACGTACCTGCCCGCCTGCCACGTAAACACAAATTGGCCAGCAACCCACTCGCCAGCACTTCTTTCGCTCTCTCTCTCATGCGTTCAACGAAAGCAGTTTTTTCTGTTTCTCTCCCTGCAGTTTATGACAAAACAGGCCTCTTCTTTGCAAAAGCAATCAACCCTACTTAATCAACATGGGTGTCTTAGATGAAGGAAAAACATATACTAATCTGAAAACTGCAGTATGCACAGAAAAAACAGCAAGTTTTTAACACATACCATTCTTCGACCTCTTCTTCTCTACCTACCGACTTGCTCGTTCACGAGGTATGCTCTGATACCACTGTCAAATCCCCACGGATCCCCTCGTGATCGATCTTGGTTCGAAACTCGAATCTTGCAAACAAACGAACAAACAAACAACAAAGGGGGTGCAGGCCTGACTCACCTCCCAACCATGACAGTCGTGGGCAAGCCCACAGTCTTGGCTGTCCCCACCGAGCCACGAGCTGAGCTAACTAGGATGACGTACCGACCAATCTCCTCCTTGTGACATCCCATACCGCCACGAAGCTGCCCTCGCGGGCCTCGAGATTGCTGTCGGCCTCGGCTGCATAAAGCAGGTGCACGTCTGCACTAGATCCAGGCTCCAAGACCATAGAGCTCTCACAAACTCGCGAGACTCTGTAGATTCAATAACTAACCTTGGCCACCCTTTTATAGGCTCTTGGCCGGTCATCGGGCGTCCACACTTGGCCGCCCGCCCGTCCATACTTGGGTGTCCGCCTGTTAGTATTTCCCTAACTTAGCTCGTCAATCAGCCTGCCTAGTTCCAAGCTTCCCCAAGCCTCGAAACTAGTCTTGCATGCGTATAGCACACGGTAGATACACACTGTGCACATGACAATGGAGAACTTATTTTCATAGTGATAATTCAAAATATGGTCCTTATGTGAGTGTGTGAATGATGTTGAGCCATATGCTTTGGATGGACTCTGTGGGTGGAGTGAGCATGTCCTCAATGGCCTCGTTGCAACGAGCACGCCAAATGTGCCACGTAGCAATGGTGCTGCAAATCTCCCATCTCTGGAGTCCAATGAACTCTAGAGGGGATGGTGGGAATTGGAATTGTCGAGATCTGATGATGAGCAACTTGTAGTGCCAGTCCCCCACCATCCTCATATGCCATGGTAGTCTCAGCATTGGAGGCCCAAGCCACTATGCCCCAAGTAACTGTGTGGGGGGAGCCAAGTCCATAGTGAAGATGCGAGAATCCTCTGCTAGACCTATTGAGCCTTCGAGCAATCCCAAAGGCAATGACGCAGAGACTTTTGTGGATGGTGGCCACACCTCGAACAGGGTGCAAATCTAGCTCCGATGGCCAACCAAGTGCCAACCGCTAGGCTCTGATGGGCTACCTACCACAAAAAGAGTGTAATCTCTCGTGGCTGAAAATTGTCCCACAACCTCTGAAAGAAATTGAGGAGGGAGGCCCTAGGACTACCAATGCCTCGCTGTTGTTGGGGTGCCCTCAATCTCAGGCATCTAAATCCTATGCCGTAGTTGTGTGGTGTACTCAAAGAGGGGGGTGTTGGGGGTTGCCTCTCTGGCAAAGGGATCTTGCCATGTCCACTCTCTTGGGTCCCACCGAAGGAATGTGAGCAAGCAACCCTCCCATAACCATATTCGCTAAAAGCCCTCTTTGACCATCTTGGCCGTTGATGTGCTAGCCATGCTCATGGAAACCAATCACCTTTACTCTCTGCAGAGTACATCCGCTAAGATCCTTGGGCTTTGCGCTCTGACAAGTTTGCCATGAGGTCCGATAGAATAAGTGAGGAGGCTTGAACTCTCGTCCGCACCATGAACTACTAAAGGCATGTCATGTCTGGTGAACCCTTGTAGCCACTGCGAGGGAGGGGGCTCCGGGATCGGGGTAAGCCACTCTGGGGGAATGTAAGAATCAATGTCAAGGCTAAGTCTGTCCCTACCTTGTATCCCAATGAGGCTCCTGTCTGAAAACCAATCTCCGAGGGAGTGTGCTGGGCCCATGCTCAGACCTTCCCAAGATACTTGCGGACAGGCACCCAACATGGGGTTCCATATCCTCGGCTGGGAAGGACTTCTTAAGGGCCGGCTTGATGTGATCCTAAGGTGTAAGGAGGATGGCTGCAAATTTGTCCTCGAATGCTAGGCTAAAGCAATGGGCCCGCATCTTTGTGAAGATCCATCTCAGACTCGGGGGCCAGGGACTGGCCAGAACAGGGGTGTAGGCTGAGACCCGAGCTAAAAGAAAGTCCTTCCAGGGTTCACCACCCAGAAGGAGTCTACGAACGATCAACTTGCCTAGCAGGGCTCGTCTTTGAACATAGGGATCAATGATGTTGGGTTCTCCACGACGGCGAGGCTGAATGATCACTCTCCAGGCCACCTTGGCTTGCGCGGGCCTTGCATGCGGTCTGAGCCACCCTGAAGCTGCTCCCACTGACCATGGAGGGTATGAATGATATCGACCCAGATGCTCCGGATAGACTCCACCGGCGGGGTGAGGGTGCCTTCGATGGCTTTGTTGCATTGAGCTCTCCATTTATGCCACGCAGCTATACTGCTGCAAATCTCCCATCTCTGGCTAGAACCTTGTGTCCAACGACTTGTAGGAGGAGCTGGAATTGCTAGTGTAGAAATACGAAGGTCAGAGACTTGAAGGGCTAGTCCTCGGCCTTCCTCCTTATATGGCATGATTATTGCGGCGTGAGTGGCCCAAGCAACTGTGCCCCACGTAACAATACGTGCATGGGCCCAATCCATAGTAAAAATGCGTAGGATCCTTTGCCAAACCCGCTGAACCTTCGCGCAATCCCAAAGACAATGACGCTGAGACTCTTGGGGCTGGCCACACCAACATAATGCTGGTCTACCCCCAGTGGCCAACGAAGTGCCAACTGCTAAGCTCCCATGTGCCAGCTGCCACATGAAAAGAGTGAATTCTGCGATCGAAAACTATCCCACAGCCACTTCCAGAAATCTGAGAGAAAGTGTGGCAGGAGGCCTTGGGACTGCCAATGTGTTGCAGAAGTGCCTTCCACCTCTAAAATATGAATCGTACAGCCTAGCCATGTAGTGTAAGAAAAAAGGGGGTGCTAGGCGTCCGCTCATTGCCCTTTGGATCTTGCCATGGCCACTCTATGGTAATAGCTAGCAAGAAGTGTTGCCTTTGTGCTTGGATCGGATTGACTGACAAGTGAATATGAGAAGCCCCTTTTATAGTGAAGTGAGGGGTTTGATTGCTCACGACTTTCTAAAATAGGAGAAAATAGGTAAGAACCCATAAAATAGGGAAAGCCCAAATACACAGAGATGCACAAATTCTAACACTCCCTCTATATGAAGAAGATAAGCTGATGAAGATGCAACCATGGACCCTCCAGGACTACAGATACCAAAATCACCTCGGAGAGAGCACCTACCAACATGTTTCCTCGAAACAAAATGCCACCACAAATAGCAAAGGAAGCTTGCTTGCCTTCGAATTCCCACACAAGCGTGCAATGATGAAACCGATCCCGTCAAGTAGAAGTAGACTCTGTTGGACACCCACACGCGTAATAGCACAACTTAAATATCACAATATGAATGGACAACTCAATAACAACTGAAAAACTAAAATGAAATGATGATCAATGGACACCAGCATTGGGGCCGGAACGGGCCGACCCCCCCCTCAATATATAATATATTATTGGAAGTATTTAAGTGATACAATGCTCCATGCGTTCAATGAACAATGTCCATGTACAACTGAAATGAATACAGTTACCAAACAAGAGACTTGAAGTAGACGTTCGAAGTAGAGTGATCCACTTGAAGAAGTCTAGTCTCTATGGTCTCGTGCCTTCATTGGAATCCGCAAAGAGCGCCCCATTGGTGCTCCAGGACCACGCACAAACAGGCGCTCCCGTACTAACGCCTGGCTCTCTCGATCTCGGCACCCACGGACCGTGGTTCTCCAAAAGCTTGGACTACCCGGCACCGAACGGGTGTTAGCAACAGTGAATATCCCTCGAATGTTTTACACCAAGGACTTTTGCTTGAATCTCTTTCAATAAGCTTTGCAAAAACCTTTGGTATCAACAGAGTATAAGTTTGTACTATACCTGGGTTGCAGCATCAAGTATTGAGAGACCTGAATATGGGACTGTTTTGGGTCTGAATCACGTTGCCACACACACACGACTGGAGCTTACGTTTGATGGAGAGATGCGCTGCTACAGATTGTTGTTGATCGGCTGTGCTTGCACGGAAGAAAGCCCTGAACAGCAGCCCAATAGCCAGCAAGAGAGAGAACCGCCTGGTTGCTGCTCGCCAGCCAGCAAGAGAGTGAGAGTGTCGCCTGTTGCAGTCGCTTGCGGGGTTAGTGAGGAAGAGTCGCCTGGGTGCAGCCCGCTTGTGAGCAAGAGAAGGAAGAGTCGCCTGGGTGCAGCCCACTTGTGTGCAAACAAGAGAAAGGCGCCAAGCTATGGTGAGGGCCCCTCGTACGGCTGGCCGACCTACTCTTTGCATGGGGGCGGCCAGTTCGAAGGTACCCAAGGGGGAATGGGTAGGTGGCCATGCACCCACCCCCACACACACACGATTAAGGGAGGGCTTCCCTCCCCACCATGGCCCATGTGTGGGTGCCCACCCTACAAAGGGCACCAATAAAATATTGAGGAGGCCGCCCACTCATTAATGAGTGTGAACCTGCAACCTTATAAAAAACAAAGGTTAGAAATAATGCTATAAAATAAACAAATGCAATACACATGAAAATAAAAATGATAAAAATAACACTTTTGATATAAAAATTTATCCTTTATGCATACTTCTATGCATGAAAATAAAAATTGATAAAAGTAACACTTTTGATATAAAAATTTATCCTTTATGCATACTTCTATGCATGAAAATAAAAATGATAAAAATAACACTTTTGATATAAAAATTTATCCTTTATGCATACTTCTATGCATGAAAATAAAATTTGATAAAAGTAACACTTTTGATATAAAAATTTATCCTTTATACATAGTTCTATGCATGAAAATAAAAATGATAAAAATAACACTTTTGATATAAAATTTATCCTTTATACATACTTCTATGTATGAAAATAAAAATTGATAAAAGTAACACTTTTGATATAAAAATTTATCCTTTATGCATACTTCTATGCATGAAAATAAAAATAATAAAAGTAACACTTTTGATATAAAAATTTATCCTTTATGCATAATATAAAAATTCAATTTTTTCCATGATTACAATGAAATTTTTTTAATTAATCTAGGATGATAATTCCTAGAATATGGTAGGAAGTCCTCTTTTCATGCTTTGAATGAAATTATTTTATGTGTAAATTTTTACAAAATTTTACCATAGCTTCGCTGCTATGACTGATAAATCTCAATTATTTTAAAAGATAAAGGCAAAGCTCTTCTATTTGCAGACATGTCACCCCCTCCATGGGATACATGCCTTGAATACATGTGACCATCATGCCCTCCACGAGCACTAGCATACATATACCTATCACCCTTTGTGCCTTGTGGAGAAGATGCATGACGAGAGGTGGTTGTCACCTCTTCCCTTTGCATAAATGACCTCAACCTTTGAGATGCGGGATCTCCATACTTCAAGCGAGGTGGATTTCTGAATTTCAGCTCTCCATCTTCCCCCTCTTTAATATCACCTTTACACGGAGGAGGTAGGAGAGTGCCAACTCCCTTGGCTTCTTGCCCACTTCTCGTGCCATGGACTCAAAAGTCATGTCCACCATTGCATCGGCTTTCCTGGCTTCAATGGCACTTTGTACATGGGGATCTTCATGCAAGAATTTCAGCTCTTACTCTTTTGCCTGCAAATTTGCTTACAAAAGCTTTCTCATATGCTCCAATTCAGTCCTCATTGCATTAGGTTTCTCTTCTTGCATAACTGTCTTTCCACGAGACGGTTGTCCCCTCGAATCACTATCATTCACCCTCTCAAGGAGCTTGTGCCTTCCCTGCAAAGCATCAGAACCACCACGAGAGGCACTTGATGGGCCCCTAGAATTAGGCACTTCCAAAGGGTTGCCTTGGCTGTCCATTGTGTTAAGGGTGCTAGAAGCGGGGTGTCCAAAACACAGGTTCGTTTTCCCACTAAGAAGAGGGAAATAACTTGGCTCTGATACCAATGAAACCGATCCTGTCAAGTAGGAGTAGACTCCGTTGGACACCCACATGCGTAATAGCATAACTTAAATATCACAATATGAATGGACAACTCAATAACAACTGAAAAATTGAAATGAAATGATGATCAATAGACACCAGCACTGGGGCTAGAACGGGCCGATCCCCCCCCCTCAATATATAATATATTATTGGGAGTATTTAAGTGATACAATGCTCCATGGGTTCAATGAACCAGATGATGTCCATGTACAACTGAAATGAATACAGTTACCAAACAAGAGACTTGAAGTAGACGTTCGAAGTAGAGCGATCCACTTGAAGAAGTCTAGTCTCTACGGTCCTGTGCCTTCACTGCAATCCACAGAGAGCGCCCCACTGGCGTTCCTCCAGGACCACGCACAAACAGACGCTCCCGTACTAACGCCTGGCTCTCCCGATCTCAGCACCCACGGATCGTGGTTCTCGGCACCGAACGGGTGTTAGCAGCAGTGAATATCCCTCGAATGTTTTACACTAAGGACCTTTGCTTGAATCCCTTTCAATAAGCTTTGCAAAAACCTTTGGTATCAACAGAGTATAAGCTGGACAATATGTACTATACCCGGGCTGCAGCATCAAGTATTGAGAGACCTGAATATGGGACTGTTTTGGGTCTGAATCGGGCTGCCACACACACACGACTAGAGCTTATGTTTGATGGAGAGATGGGCTGCTGTTTGCAGACTGTTGTTGATTGGCTGTGCTTGCACGGAAGAAAGCCCTGAACAGCAGCCGAATAGCCAGCAAGAGAGAGAACCGCCTGGTTGCTGCCCGCCAGCCCAACAAGAGAGTGAGAGTGTCGCCTGTTGTTTGCAGCCGCTTGCGGGGTTAGTGAGGAAGAGTCGCCTGGGTGCAGCCCGCTTGTGAGCAAGAGAAAGAAGAGTCGCATGGGTGCAGCCCACTTGTGTGCAAACAAGAGAAAGGCGCCAAGCTATGGTGAGGGCCCCTTGTACAGCTGGCCGGCCTACTCTTTGCATGGCGCGGCCAGTTCGAAGGTACCCAAGGGGTGGGTGGGTGGCCATGCACCCACCCACACACACACGATTAAGGGGGAATGGGTAGGTGGCCATGCACCCACCCACACACACGATTAAGGGAGGGCTTTCCTCCCCACCATGGCCCATGTGTGGGTGCCCACCCTACAAAGGGCACCAATAAAATATTGGAGGAGGCCGCCCACTCATTAATGAGTGTGAACCTGCAACCTTATAAAAAACAAAGGTTAGAAATAATGCTATAAAATAAACAAATGCAATACACTTACCACCTGTTCACACGCAACAAAACTCGTCAGAACACAGCAAACTTCACGACTCACTAGTAGGCGTCCCTGCTCAGTAAGTGGCACGTCAGGCAGGCAAACACAAGAATACAAATCACGCGAAAACAGTTTCAGACATGCAAACATGAATGCATGTGCAAACAGTATCATGGACACATCTCCCGTTCATGGAACAAGTACTTAACATTCCTGTTGGGCACAGTGAAGGCACGACAGAAAGTAGAAATCCCGGTCTTCCTATGGAGTGATAGTCTCATAGGTAAGACACAGATCTAGGCACGAGCCTCCCTATGGAGTGATAGTCCCATAGGCAAGACACGACACAAATACTGGCTCTTTCATGGCGTGACAATCCCATGGATAGAACACAATCCAGGTCATACATGGGTGGCACCAGTCTGGCTCCTGTCCATACGACACTATCCTGCTAACACACGGGTGGCACCAGTCTGGCTCCCGTCCATGTTATGCAAAATACTGGCCCCTTCACATGAGACACCGGCCTGGCCTCAAGTGAACAAGACACAGATCTGGAGATGGACCAAATGGTCGGCCAATTGGTGACAAAGGAACTCCAAGAATAAGATGATGAGCTGTTGGACACACCATGCCCATAATCCCTAACAGTGGATTGTGAACACATCACGTCCCAAAAGCCTCGAACAATGAACTCGGAACAGATCCTGTCCACAATCTCTACTACACCGAAGATGTCTTGCCACATTTTTAATGCTTAGAACTCCGACTCACGGTTCCCATGCACCAACAAATGGAGCTACTACAAGTCCCCTCTCCTACCCACAAGCCTCCTCTAGTTGGAAAGCACAGGGAGGAAACTGCTTGTATACTAGAGAAGTACACGATCTTGGTTCTCCCGAGCCGAAAGCGCATGGGAGCCCTAGATGTATCACTGTCGTGTGTTGTGTCTTTGCCCTTCTTTTGAGATGAAGACTTGCCCTTGGTTTTGTCCTTCTTCTTGGACAAACAATCCTTAGACAGATGTCCTCTTTCCAAATGAGAAGCAACAACTCCGACCTTTCTTTTGAACTGAAGTAAGTGCCTGATCATAACTGTTGAGAGACACCTTGATCTTACCTTGAGAAACGAGGACAGACTCGTCTTCCAAGAGAAGGGAGCCAAGGTCATCAAAATCCAGCTAAGTGGCTGTGACTTGGCACATTAAAGGTCCAGAAACCACATCATACTCTGGGGGAAGCTTGGTGAGGATAAGTGCAACCAACTGAGCAGAGGACAAAGTGGCACCCATTGTCAGTAATTGGTCATGGATAACTTTGGCCTTCATGAGAGATGAGTGCATAGAACTGCCAGCAGGAAATAGCAAACCGTAGAGTTGCCCTTGCAAAGTAACAAGCCATAAAGCTAAATCCATGTAGGTGAGAGTAAAGTAAAAATGTTTTGGAAAGAAGCTCTGATGATCCACCAACCACATTAAATAAAATTTAGTGCATAGAACATAATCAAATAGTCACTCTTCTTACAAAGCCCTTTGAGTGGAACCAAAACCACAAGCTAGTTTTTTGACTTATTAGGTTGAAGGTGAATTGAAGGTTTGAAGAAGAACATGTCTCTCGCCTGTGTCCAAAAAGAGGCTATGGCATGGTATTTGTACTCCACGTGCCGCTCCTCTATGGATTTGAGCATTGTACGGGGGTAGCCAGTTGACTCTCAATGCATGGGCTATCTGGTGCACTCTTGTGAAGCCGCTGTAGAGAAGCAAGAGCATCCAAGGTGCTTGCCCATTGCTCCTGAGTGAAAATCTAGCCTCCCCAATCCCCTCCATCATGTTACAAATCTCAAGGTCCTGTTTGGAATCCGGGTGCTCAAATGTTTGTCCTGCCTCTAGGGGTCAAGGGAGAGAATAACTGGTGCATGATTGGAGAAAGTAGTACCAACCAAAATACCAATCATGCCACCATGACCACAAGCCCACTTGTCTACATAGAACCGATCTATTTTGGATAGGTTAAGGCATGTACTTCTCATATTGGATTTGGAAAAACGTAGACTCTCGAGACCACGTCCAAACTTTGGAAGATGCCAAGGGTCTTGTCCCTTGAGAGCCAAAATCAACTCCTCCCAAGCCGAGTACTCTGTAAGTGATATTGTAGCCATGCCACTTCCGAGGTCCTTTGCTGACTCTAGCATGTTAAAATCCCCACCCATACACCAGCAGAAATATCCCTGTAGGTAGGGATCGATGAATTGTACTCCAGAAGGTGGCTCTGTAGTGTTCAGCGCTCGACCAATGCCGACAATAGCTGATGGAAATGCATACTCCATCCTCCATCTCCTCGGAGGGGCCAAAAGAGTGGGACCAGAAGGTGACTCTTGCCCTACAAGATCTTCTTGCAGCGGTGGGTATGTCTCTTTGAAAGATGGTGCTCCTGAATGAAGAGATTGTCAATGGGTCCAACTGTTGCTATGTGGAGCTCCTTTCTAAGGACACCATGGCTCTGAAAGCACTGTGGGCTCCCCAAACCTTGGATGTTCTATAAGACAATTTGCATAACTAAGAGTGGTGGGAAGCGGAACTATCTGAACTGCTTTCCACTCCAGGAGTCTTTGTTCGTTGATTTTGATGGAGATCACTGTCGGTCCTGGGGCAAAGCCATCCCAGATGGGCACGAATCTTGGCCTCCATGTGTAGCCACTCTCTTTGAGCCGTAGAGTATGCATACTCTGGACTCCACTTGTCGAGGTATCTGTAGGAGGGGGGAAGTGGTATTGCCACCTAAACATGAAGAAACACAAAAAGCAGCACCTCCAGGACCATCTTCCCAAGACCTGAGCCACGGAACTCCATCCGAGCCAAAGGCCGGAGGTGGGAAAGCACATCAGTGATATACAAGTCACGCAAATGATGCGACAGCTATAGTGTTGCAAATGACATGTGTTTCATTCCATCTGAATGAAACGAAACGTTTCATAAACGTTTCATTGGAATGAAACGCGTTTCTTTCATGCAGCATGGAAAAACCTACGTTTTTCAACGTTTTCTAACCAAAGCACGTTTTTTGAAAAAAACGTCGACGGTGGCGGCTGGGAAATTGAATAAAGGAGCTCTTGCCTTGCACAAATCAGCTCCTACAAGCTTCTCCCGCACTTTCGAGGTTCCGTGCCCGCCAACTCTCAGGTTGGTTGTGTTGATTTGTGCTTTTTTTCTTTGATTTTGTAAAAAACACACAGATTTTGAAATTTGGGGGTTTTCATGAGAGGGTGCCAATCCAGCCCTACTTTTGTCAAGATGCCTCACACTAAGGATGCCATGTGGGCCCATGTCACTCCCATATCTAAATATGGTGGTTCAGGCACACAAAAGTGGAAATGCAATTTTTGTGGGGTTTGCTCAGGAGAGTCCATAATTGAACCAATCCCACCGGTCATTCCAGACCCGTCGAATGTCCTCAACCCTAAAAATTAGCCATGAATGATCAAAGCTATTAGCTCACTCCTACAGGCTGCTATGATAGATCATAGTACGATACAACTTACAAGTTACAACAAGAAGGAAACTAGTTGGAAGTTCAATGCCTCTCATCTGTCAAGAGAGTGCATCAGTTTAAGAGCCTCTCCAATCCCGTCCATGAACTCGTACAAGAGTCCAAGCGTGATGCCCTCCATGTCAGTGATGCAAAGAACACTATAGATTGGTTGAAGAGCTCTCAATAAAGCCTCTGCCTTCTTCCACCAATCTTCTTGCATCACTCTACGTGCAAAAGCAACTGCCTTCGGGTTCTCACGGTCCTCCCAGCTCATCCACTCTCAACTAACCACTGTGCGCATGAGTCCCTGTCGGACTCTCACTACCCTCTCAACCACAATGAACATATATGCAAACCTGGTTTGTGAGGGCTTCAAAAGCTCAAGGTCACTATTGGCACGAAACATTGCCAAGACCTTGGGCCTCTTGGTGTAACAAACTTCACCAAGCTACGTGCAATGTCAAAGATGTCAACAATCCACCTAATCTTGGCAAGATCTTCAATGAGAAAGTCTAGGCTATGGGATGCACATGGAGTCCATACAATCTGCACGAACTCATTCTCTAGCATCCGTCCCATAGAGACACAGTTGCTACCATTATCAATGACCACTTGCACTATGTTTTGTGGGCCTATCTCCATGATAGCCTCACGGAGGTGTGACCATATAAATGCTCCTGTCACCAATGTCCCAGGCATAGATGCATCAATGGCACGCAAAAACATAGTGCCCTTGCAAGAGGACACCAAAATATTGTACACATTCCTCTTGCATATATCTGACCACCCGTCACATAACAATGTGCAACCATACTTGCTCCAAGTGGCTTTTAATGGCTCCCTCTCCACCTCCATTGCTTGTTGCTCTCTTCTGAGATCTTAGTACACAAGGTCTCATAGGAGGGTCCCTCTCCCACTCACATCCAATGCGGCTGATTGCCCTCATGGCCTTTTTCCATCGTGGTGTGCGCACAATGTGAAAAGACAAAGCACATTGGATGAAAAGCCTAGTGAGTTCCCTAGTTGCATCTTTAATTGCCTGCTTTTGCATGCTTTGCTTGAATGCTTGCTCTCTTTAGAGAGGCTTTGGGTGCTACAAGAAAAGGGGTTTGTGTTGCCGTGGGAGTGGAACTACTAGCACCCCCAAATCTTGCTTGGCTCTGTGCATCTTCATCTAAACCCAACCGTGTTCTCTGTGATTCCTCACATGTATCCTCACTAACCCCAATATCCTCAAGCATAGGCCCACAATCGCATCCTGCCAGTTGCTGTCTTTTCCATTCTTGTAGCTCGGCTTTGATGTTTGCAGGCACAAGTTTGCATGCACCAATGCCTTCCCTGGTTAAACCTATGAAATGGGCCTTAAATCCACACGGTTGCCCACATATTGCACCCTCTGTGGCATAGTGAGGCCCAGTATATTAATGAAGAGTTGGAAGATGGATGGCAAGATTACATTCAGAAATGGACAGGAGGAGACGTGGAGCTCATGAGACGCTTGGAGGATGAGCGGCTAGTGTATCGGAATGCCAGCCACGCATTTGGTAGATAGACTGCACGCATGCGAGAGACATAGCTTCAGCCAGTCTCATGGTGGGAGAAGTATGGGATCATTAGCCCTCACTTGGTGAGTACAACTCTAAAAGGCAAGTCTGTTATTTACATAATACATTGATCAATGATGATTATACTTAGACTTTGGTACCCTGTACTTACAAAGTTTCTGTATTTTAATGTCAAAAACGCCTCACCATTCGCGTCCTCTCACATGATTGCAATTCGGGTCTGTTGAGAGGAACTGGAGCACATGGGCCCTCTTCCATACAAAGAAGAGGAACATGTTGTCTACTGCTCAGTTGGAGTGGTTGGTGTATTGCCATTGCAATCTCCGCCTAATTGAGCAGTCGGGCAATCCGATAGAGTCTCATCAGGTCAATGTCGATAAAATCGACATTGAGAAGATGAAAGATGTCTGAGAGATTCCTCACAAAGAGCACGACATATATGCCATGTTGTATGAGGAATTGATGGCACCCACTCATGGCACACGAGCATCTACTGTAGCATTATCAAGAGGTGCTAGTACTAGTGCAACAGTTGAGACGAGTGCGGCAACTGAGCCAGCATCATCCTCTTCTGAGAGTGACATTGAGTCTACCGAGGAGAGTATTGATGAGGACATTGAGGATGTTGAGGATTGAGTGCCCAGTTGGTAGTGCCCACACTCCATATTGAGGACTACTCTAGTCTTTGGGGCCATCAAGCTCCTCTAGTTTACTATTTGTCATCATTCATGCATGATTGCATCTTTCAGGCTTCAGCATGCTTTACTTTGTGTATTTCAAACTGCAGTTTACTTTTTATGTATCAGCTCACGATTCAAACTTTTTGTGATCACTTTGAGTGCCATTATTGATGATGAAATCCAGATCTTGATTCTTGATGTTGCCAATTTATTTATGCCAATTGGTTAGTGACTCAGTTGGGTGCCCATTGAACTAGGGCATGTAGATTCTTTAGCTTTAGCTTGTAAACATGTTTTAATGTGTAAATGATGCATGTTTTATATTGTTTTGCAGGGAAGGCAACATATTTTTAACATATTATAAACCTGTATATAAATTTTGAGGCTTGTACCCCCCCTTTTTGTATGAAACGTTTTTGAAACGTCTGGAAAATGAATGAAACGTTTATGAAACACGTTTCATGAAACGCCTGGCAACTATGGATAGCTCTAAGGCTTGTCCTTGAATAGTGGTGGACACTGACTCCATGCTCCAATCTGTTCCCTGTGCTACACTCAGTGGGTGTCGGGGGTCAATCTGATGGGAAAGCAAATCTGTCAATGCCTAAGTCCAATGTGTTCAGAACTCACAAGCTCACAGGTTGAATAGAGAATACACATAAAAAAACACAGATGTTCACTCTCTCATTCACTCACTCAGACAGCACACAATGAATAATGTTCAGAGACTCTATTACTATGCTCCTCAAACTAGTACAATGCTACTCTGTCAACAAACTCTATATGTGACTGTTCTCTCTCTCTCTCTCTCTTAACTGCTACCTGCTTCCTACTTTACTATCTTGAAAGGATCTCCTTTCTTGTCTTACTGTTGGCCTCTTTGTTACAAGAATATTATGTTTCAAGACTTTTACAATAGCATACATATGATTATAATGAGTGCACATGTGCGCTGCCGCATGTGCACTGCCATTTACTGTCGGCCTATGTTTGTCGGCTAGTTTTTTAGGTCCCACCATCTATCGAGCGATCAAGACCTAGCACTACCGATGGCTCTGTGCTAGCAGTCGCCTTAGAGGTTGATCGAAATGATTGATGGATGGGCGGGGGTGGCCTAGTGTTACCTGATTGGAGCCACCCTTTATTCTTTTGCTAGTGCCTGTCTGCTACTTGGGGATCACATCCTAAGCCTCCCTTATTATCATGGGGCTGTATTGTATCGAAAACTATTTGCATCGGCATGTACATCTTGATAATTTAAAGAATGAAAGAATAATCTAGCAGATATATGTTTCTGCTTGTTGCATTCAAGCTGTTGTTGCAGGGCAACTATGGTTTAGCTTTGAACTCATCTTGCCTTGTAGCAGCTGCACAACATTATTTGGGATCCGTTGCTGAAGATCTGAGGGTTTGGGATGTGGATCTTTCCTTTGGTTTATATTTGCTGAGAAATTCAGCTGAGAAATTCATTTAGCTTGGAGGGGTTTATTGGTAGGTTCCATCCCTCTTCATCATATTGCTGTTTGATCTTAAAAAGTGAGTAGGTAGCATGCTCCAGATTTTGTGCTCTGGCCTTCAATTGCTCTGTTGCATGTGCTTGCTGTGTCTGCTTGGCCTCTTGTAGATTCACCAGTTGCTTGTGGCGGAGAATGTTTACTTGATTGGTTGTGGCAGCTGGCGGAGTTGATGATTTCAACTACTAGACTGTCATCTTCGTGCAGCTTTTAATGTTTGCTTTGTTCTTGCATTAGCTGTGTTCGTACGCGTTGCAACTCCAATTCTGCTTGATTTGCTTTGGCCAGCCTTGTATCCCTTAGCTGAATTTCTTTGTGTAACTCTACCAGTTTCTTCTTGATTGACTCTATTAGCTGTTCTAGTTTTTCTTGTTGCTTGCTGGCTTCTTCCTTGATGGCTTTCAACTCTTATTGGAGGTCAGCTTGGAGTTTTCTTCTTTTAAACTGCGCAGTTGTTGTAATTTCTTTGCGCTGATGCTGTGCTTCTACTATGTCTGACTTCTGTCGAGACCTTGTCTTTGGGGAGGTTTTCTTCTCCGCGGCTTGCTCTTCTAGCTAAGTTAGCTTTACTTTTTCTTGTCTAGCTTTGGATAAGCCTGTGCGAGTGCCTTGTCTATGTTTTTGAACGCTTCCTCAAGTTCTAGCATGGTAGTGTATTTGGCTGTGCTCTCATCTTATTGCATAGACATTTGTTTCTACAAGATAATGATTTGCTCTTTCAGTTGGTTTGGTGACATCTGATCTATGACATGCGTAGTCTATTTGGCTTTGTTCTCATCTTGTTGCACAGACATTTGTTTCTCCAAGATAATGATTTGCTCTTTCAGTTGGTTTGGTGACATCTGATCTATGGCATGCGTAGTTCCAATTGTTATTTTCTTTATGGGCTCCAACTGTTGTACTGGTTCTTTCTCTTTGGGTAGTGCCAGCTTTGTTTTTTGCTGTTCGTTTTCTAGTTGCCTTTTAAGTGTTCCTACTTACTTTTGTTGGTCCAACAGCAATTGTTGATCCACTGAGCCTTCTGCTGTAGAGCGCCCAGCACGCTTTCGATTGCTGTGTCCAATGCATCCATGAACACATGGAACGTCTTGTCTCATTTAGGTGGTTGAATTATTAGAGCACTAGCAAGCATTTTTTTCAGATTTTGGAAGGCCCCCTTGGGCTCTTTTGACGACCAAAGGAATTCCGCCCCCTTTTTTTTTGAGGGTGTATAGTGGCTGTGCCACATCGGCCAGCAAGGTACATGAGGAATCTGTTGTGACATTTAATTTGGCCAAGGAATTTGCCAAGCTCCTTCAGGTTTTGAGGTGGATTCATCTTGCTTATCATCTTGACCTTTATCGGATCAACAACAATTCTATCTTTCGACACATTGTGTCTTAGAAATGTTCCACATCTCACAGCAAATGCACATTTCATTGGGTTTAGTTGCAGCTTAGTTTGCCTGCATCTTTCTAAGCATAGGTTTAGTTGATTCATATGCTCCATGCACTTTCCAAAGACACTAAAGTCATCCATAAACACATGCATGAATTCTGTTAGATAATCAAAAAAAATTTCTTGTACCATGCGTTGAAATGTTGCGGGTGCATACTGGAGTTCGAAGGTCATGACATATGTAAATGCTCTTTATTCCATTGATGAATGCACTCTTTTCCATGTCTTCAGGTGCCATTCTGACTTGATTATATCCACTCAATCCAAGAAGGATTTCATCTCATGGCCGGCCCAACATCTAGCATTGAGTTTGTGAAAGTCAATGGAACTGGATTCGGTATAGTAACTACATTCAGCTTCCTGTAATCTACACAAACTCTTAGCTACCCATTCTTCTTTGGCACGATCACTATTGGGCTCAGCCAAGTTGCTTTCTCAATTGGGTGGATGAATCCTATTGCCAATAATTTGTCAATCTCCTCCTTGACTCCGTGACACTTCTTCGTTGACTCCGTGACACTTCTTCGTCTGACTCCTTGCGAGGCTTATCTTCCCACAACTTTTGTTCTTTTGCCTTCTCCCGGATTTCCTCTATTCCTCTTAGACCCTGTCCAATTTGAAGTATTTTCTTCCAACTTTCCTTCTGTGCTTGTTGCACCTCCTTTGTCGTAGAGTCTCTGACTTGTTTTTTTTTCCATTCTATACTAGTTTCCTTATGACTGGCGGGTTCATCTCTGACACACATTTGGCTTCTCTTTCTCCTTTTGGGATCTGGTGTTTACGGCCTAAGTTGGCTATACATCTTCTAGCTCTTTGATTTTGATCACATTGATGGACGGTGCTGCAACATATGTCCCTGTTGATTTTTCGTGTAGCTCTTGTTGGTGCTTCTAAAACAACTGATAGTCATTCCACCTGTGGCTAGGTTTCTGACGGTAATAACATTGGAATCCATCTGACTGCGTAGCACCACCTCTTCCTTTGCCTTGTCCTTGGCCATAGTAAGGTCTGTAAGGTGCTGGTGCAATAGCCATGGGTGCTACTATTGTTATTACATTGACAAATGTGCCTGCCCAATTCTTAACATTATATTTGCAATTAGATGTCAGGTGTGTGAAGGTTTGGTAGATGGCACAGGTCGGCTGCATCTTGCATTCCTCCTTCAGATGTCCCTCATTCTTGCAGATTGGGCAGAAGACACTTGCTCGGTAGTCAGATGAGTTGGAGGTCTTTCCAGATCCCACAACGAGATTCTCCACAACATTCTTGGCTAGGACATCCACCTTGTCCTTCTTGCCCTTGTGTTTGTCCTTCTTGTTGCACGTGGTCTCCTCAGTGTCTAACTTAGATTTCGAGTCTTCTGATTCCGACTTGCTTCCAAAGTCTCTATCTGAAGAGTCATACTTCTTACTTTTTCTTTTTCTTGGACTTCTTTTCGAAGTCAACCCTTGCCAATCTCTCCACCCTTCAGTTGATTACACACTAAGTGGGCAATAAGTTGCCTTGCTATTGCTTATGCAAGAAGTTCCTCTACCCTTGTGGAGTTTTGCGCTGCCGGAATGTTGTCTTAGTGAGAAAAATGGTGAGAGTAAAGCCAAGAGGATCGCCAAAGTGTCGGGGGTCAATCCGACGGGCAAGATAGGCACTTATTGGTTGAAAGAAAATCTATCTCAATGCCTAAGACCAATGGGTTCAGAACTCAGAAGCTCACAGAGAGTGAACACAAAATACATACACAAAACCCAGAAGTTCACTCACACTTGCTCACTCAGACAATACACAATGAAAAATGTTTAGACACTCTCTATTACTGTTCTCCTGAAACTAGTACAATGCTACTTTGTCAACAAACTCTATCTATGATTGTTCTCTCTATCTCTGTATATCTCTATCTCCTAACTGTTATAATTGCTTCCTACTTTACTATTTTGGAAGGACCTTCTTTCTTGTCTCTTCGTCGTTGGCCTCTTTGTTACAAGAATATTCTATTACAAGACTGCTACAATAGCATACATATCATTATAATGAGTGCGCATGTGCCGCATGTGCATTGCCATTTGTGCACTACCATCATCTATTGTTGGCCTATGTTTGTTGGTCAGTTTTTCAGGTCCCACCAGTGTGCAACTTTTGTCGGGCGATCAACACTGGGAAGTAGAAGATCATCATGCCACTCTCTGGGTGGACGGTATATGGAGTGATATAACACCACACATATGCGAATGGGAGCCACTCTCTCCTCAAACATGCTAGTGCCTTTGGGGAGACACTAGAAGAAACTATAGTCAACTGGCTATCCCAACACCTTAGGGGGGCCACTTGGCGACTTGGGAGGGAGAACCCACATCAGAGATATAGCGATGATCATCTCTATTGGCTTTAAAAAATGATGGATTAGATGGTGGACCGAGCTGGTAGGTTGTCTTCGCTTCAGGTCTAGCACAGTCTGGGGGTGGCTGGAGTGCTCGGCAAGGCTGAAGGGGGGGAGGATAGGGTTCCGGTGTAGTTGGAGTTGAGGGAGATACAAGGGGACGGGGGGAGTCGAAGTGGAAGGTGGGGGAGGGGGGTAGGGTGGAGAGATTGACGAGGGTTGCAAAGAGGGGGATGGGGGAGAAGGGTTCACTTGGAGGGTGGGGGGGAGGGGCAAGCTTAGGAGGGTCATCTAGCCTCTCAGGAAACTGAAAGCCTGGAGGGTAATCGTGACGAGGTAACGGTCTCTAGAAGGGGGCGCGGGGGAAAGGGGAGGGTGCGGGGCAGATTCCTCGAAGGTACTGAGGGGGGTGCTCGTCACCATCGAGGGTCTCTTGAGGTAAATGCTCAAAACGATTCTCTGACACAATTGTATCCTCCTGGATCTTGCTAGCTTGGCATGCCTGTCGGCACCACTGTGCTCTGGAAGTCCGCACGATGGTTTCGCCTTGAGCGAACGGTCTGCCACTCTTGTGCACCAGTCTTAACCAAGGTCGTGTCCCGATGCTCTAGTAGCTGGGGGCCTGTGTCCCATTATCCCCTTGAGCTGGGCACCAAGGGGGGGGAGGGGCAATTGGAGGTGACTGCTTGTTGGAAAAGATTTGGCGAGGTGTCCCATCTGCTTGCAAATGAAAGAGTGGCCTAGGAGGCCATAGTACTCAACTCTCTGTAAAATAGGGTCTACCCGCATGCTAGGGAGAAAAATGGTGTGAGGCACTAACTTCGGGGAGGCAATGCAAATACGAAGGGATGGAATCCCAACCATGCATGCAAGAACTGAAGCGGCGGTGGGAGGGGATTCCATCAATCTTTTGATAGCACCATCTACCTCACATGCTGTCCCTCTGTACTTGGCCTCTGTAGTACTGGATAGAGCAACCATAGGCTGCTTCTTGCTACTCCAAGTCACAGCAGCACTCCCCAAAGAAAACATGAAGCCACTAGTAGATCTTTATCTGAGATACTACCAGTGCAATCAGCATCTGTGTACCCATGTACACATATCTCTGTCCCAGTTTCATAAAATAGTCCACAATGCAAAGTAGACCTCACACACCTCAGTATGCGTCTCAATGCATCCAAATGCGGCTTTCGAGGAACTTGCATAAACTGACTCACCAACCAACAACATAGCTCAAATCTGGCCTGGTGATCGTCATGTAGATCAAGCTTCCTACCATGTGCCTATACATAGTAGGATCCAAATCTCTCTTGAATCTGCACTAAACTTGCCATTCTGATCTAATGGCACTGAGATAGGCTTACAGGACAACATGTCCAAGGCATACTATCTCTGCAGTAATCCAATACCATGTGGTGACCTAATCACCTCAATGCCCAAGAAATATCTGAGCTCCCCCAGATCCTTCATCTCAAACTTCTGTCTAAGCAAGATCTTTACATCAAAGATCTCTGTATCATGGTCCCCCATAATGATCAGGTCATCTACATAGATGACAACAAGCACAACCCCTCTATCACTGTGTCTCACATACAGCGAGAAATCTGCATTGGTTACATGAAAGCCAATAATGATAAGATATTCAGAAATCTTATCAAACCATGCCCTTGGTGCTTGTTTTAAGCCATACAAGGCTTTCTTCAACCTGCAAACATGCTCGGGGTGACTCACATCCTCAAAACCAGGTGGCTGTAACATATACACCTCTTCCTACAAATTCCCATGCAAGAATGCATTCTTTACATCCATCTGATGATGTAAAGACTATTGCTTTGACGCAGCCACTACTATCACAACTCTCACTGTTGTCATCTTGGCAACCTGAAAGTTTCCTCATAATCAATGCCATATGTCTGCGCATATCCTTTGGCTACCAATCTAGCCTTGTACCTGCTTATGCTTCCATCACTGTTATGTTTTACTTTGTACACCCACTTGCATCCAATGGCTTTCTTGCCTTCAGGCAATTGCACTAAATCCCAAGTCTCATTTCCATATAGTGTATCCATCTCCTCATCCATAGCTTTCTCCCAACACACATTTCCAATAGTCTCATCAATGCATGTGGGCTCTACAACAACCTGCACAACTTTTGCCATGTATGCATAGTGATGTGCCACATAACCATCATAGGTAAACCTCTGCATAGGGTTCTTCACTCTCCCATATCTTTGCAACTTTGCATTCATGGCTTCCATAGCCTTCTTTACACCAGGTGTTCTCATAGCTGGTATCCCAAGATCCTCATCAAGGCTCATCTCTGAGCCACTAGACTCTCCATCAACATGAGAATGCCCTATAGAAATGTCAGGCATACTAAGGGGCTCAACCACTTTCTCTTTGCCTTTATGTGATGTACTAATCACATTTGCAGGACTCAGCCTGCCACTCCATGGTCTATCAAAGAACTGAACCACTAGATGAGGATTCTCCTGGTCCACTCAAAGACTGTGATTGCTGACTTGCATTCTGTGCAACCACATTTCCACTCACATCAGCCCCAACACAGTCTCAACAGCTTCTTTTTTAGTAGCATACCAGGTGCTCATCTCATAAAAAACAACATCTCTACTTACCCTCAACTCACGTGTAGCAGGGTTATAACACCTGTATCCCTTTTGCTCAAGGGAATACTCAATAAATACATATTTTTCAGCTTTTGGATCCAGCTTTGTTCTCAGCTCATCTGGCACATGCACATATGCAATGCATCCAAAGACTTTCAGATGAGACAAATCAGGTTTTCTCCTAGTAAACCTCTCCTCTGGAGTTACATTATGTATGGCTGCAGTTGGAGTCATGTTCATGATGTAAACTGCTGTAGAAACAGCCTCAGCCCAATAGCTATGTGGCATATTCTTCTCTCCCATCAATGCTCGCGTAATCTCTGTAATGTGCCTGTTTGTTCGCTCAGCAACTCCATGTTGCTGCGGAGTGTATCTACATGTAAAGTGTCTCCGAATACCATTCTTCTTAAAAAATTCAGGGAACTCATTGGAGAAGTACTCTCCCCCTCCATCTGACCTTAGGCACTTTACATATTTCCTTGTTTGCTTTTCAACCATAACTCTGAAATTCTGAAAATGAGTGAACAGCTCACCCTTCTCCTTCATGAAGTATACCTACACTTTCCTTGTGTGGTCACATAATACTTGCAGCCTCCCATAGACATGGTCTTCATAGGACCCCATACATATGAATGCACAACATCTAGTGCATTTCTGCTCACATTTCTATCACGTGGAAATACATGCTTTGTTTGCTTTGCAAATTGGCATGCTTCACATATTTTTTGCATACCTTCAACTTTAAACTTTGGCAGCCCTGTCACAATTCCTTTAGTCTACATAGACTTCATTTTCTGCACATTCACATGTCCAATTCTTTTATGACAAATGTCTGTCTGCAACAATTCCTGAACCATTTGCAAACATCGCAACACTCACTTCAGGCATGTTTACATTCAATGTAAACATTCTGTCTACTCTGTTGCCTTTTGCAACCAACCTGCACTTATCTTTAAAGTCTTCAACATAATAACCATCAGGGTTAAACCGAACCTGCAAACCTTGCTTAATCATTTGGCCAACTGAAACCAGATTCTTTGTTATGTTCGAAACATGAAGTACATCTGCAAGGTACTTCACTTTTCCATCCTGCATAGACAATGGCACATCTCCAACATGGGCAATTGGATGAGCAGTGTCATCCCCTATTTCCACAAAACCTGGTCTTTCAAGGTTTTTCATCTCCTTAAACCACTCCCCATGACTTGTCATGTGGTTCGAAGCACCTGAAGAATCAACGTACCATACATCATCATCTTTATGTGCTGCTTCAACATTTTCAGACATGGCATTAACAACATGCCGCATAACAAATAACCTTTTATTATTCTCATTGTTTTTGCTCGAGGATGCATAGTTGTTTTGCTGCAATTTTCCATTTTGCATGTCAGCATGCTTCTTATACCAATCTGCCTGCACATGTCCAGGCTTACCCATAATAAAAGCATCCACGTGTATCATTATACTACCTTTGCTAATATCCACGACCTCTTTGACTCCCCCTGCCTCTGAATTGGCCTCTTTCACCTGCGTGTTGTTGTTGTTGTGAATTTTGGGACTGTTGTTGTTGTTGCTGCTGTTGGCCATAATTCTGATTACCTGTTTGGCCACCTCCTTGGGGCTGCGTCCACGGCCTCCTCTACCTCGTCCTCTTCCTGAACTTGTGTAGAAGGCCTGTTGCTCTGAACTGTTTTTGTTTTGTGAAGACTGTTGATCTTCACCCAAGCTCTTCTCTTCTATAATCAATGTAGACACCAAATCTGTGAAATTGAAAATGTTTTTCCGAGTCTGAATAGACATCTTGAACGCCTTGTATTGTGGCCCGAGACCACGTAGATAGACTTCCACCTTATCATCATCATCTCTACTGAAACACCAATAGATGCAAGGGATTCCACAATACCCTTGATCTTCAATGCATAGTCATTCACAGACATTCTTTTTCTCCACAGTATGAAGTTCATTCTTTAACTGTATCTTTCATGCCTTGGTATTCGTTTCATAGAGTTTTACCAAGGTGTCCCACGCCTCCTTGGGAGACTTGGCATCATGTATGTGCCCAATCATGGTGTCGTGTATACTGATAGAGAGCCAATACATAACTTTTCTGGCTCATTGGTTCCAAACTTGAACTCTTTTACATCTGCAGCAGTCGGATTGATCTCCGGTATCTCCGGCGCCTCTTCATGCTCACCTTCTATATAGTCCCAGTAACCCTTTCCCATCAGCAAATTTGTCAACCTGAACCTCCAAGCATGGAAGTTTTTCTTATCAAGCTTCTCAGCAACTATCTGGTTTATGTTATCATTTGACATCTTTTCAGACACACAAATTTACCAGAAATAGTACTCTAGTTTGTTCTACACAAACTGCTGTATTTTCAGCAGCGGTACTGTACTACGCTTAAACGTGACAACCAGTGACCTCAATGTGCATACACACACCCAATGGCAACTGTTGACCTCCTTGCAGCACACACAATGTCTACACAACCAATCTATCTTCCTGCAGTTCTTAAAACAGAGTTTTGTAGAGAATCGATGATTTACCCCCGCAGTGCTCGAAATCACCTGCTTTTTGAAAAACGGAGGTCGTAACGCACCCAAAACGCGTTTTCGATCGGAAAAATGTAGTCCAATAGACAACATAGTTGCTCTATAGCTTTACTCCTGCGAAGAAAGCTCCTCAATCAGAGATCGTTTGCCGATGCCTCCTGTAGAGCTCCCGACAAGGGTGTAGTCGCTAACACAAACAGGGAAGAGTAGATGAAGCTCTTACCCTTGTACCGCTTCTTGTGCTTCTCTTGCTTGCAGCACAGCAGCTTAGCTCTTAGCATGAACCAGGCTCTGATACTATGAAAAGATACAGGGGAGAAGAGAGCTTGAGCTCTTGCAAGCACACACACACACACACTCACAAAACCCTAAAAAGGAACACACAAGGTGAGAGGCTGAAAATCTTCTTCTTCTTCACACAACACTCAACACACCATATACAAAGATAAAAGTACACACTTATGAAAAGGTACTCAACCAAATACATACTAGGGTTCTCTATATTGTGAACCCAACTAAATGAGCTGGCGCTATAACTATGCCAGTCTCTAGAATGGCTATCACACAGCCTGTCATCCCACTGGTCGCATATCACCCATGATCTCACCAACCTGCCAGTGGTGTAAGTGTGGGGCCTATCCCCCAGGCGGGTCATCAGTGTCCATTGCCTCACTAGATGAGCTTGATATCTCAACAGGTATTCCTTTCCTAAGACCTGGAAAGAAGACTATCATACGAAAGCTTGAGACGCAAGTGAAAGGATCGGACACTAGAGGCTGAAGCCGTGTTGAGGAAGATGAAAGGCTTGATGAAGAAGATGGGCTCTTGGACCTTTTCTGACTACGTCAGCTTTTCCCATGATGAGAGTGGGCTGATTTGGAATGGCTCCTCTTTCGTCCATGAGAAGGTGGAGGACTCGATGATCTCTTTTGAGGGAGATCTCTTTAATGAAGACTTTTGATTTTCATCCGCATTCTCCTTTGTTGGTTACTTATCCCCTTTCTTCATTTGCTCAATCTTCTTAGATGGTTGCTCAAAGATTCTCATAAAGTTGGATTTTTGGAGAATAATGTCCAAATTGGTCATAGGTTCTTTAACCATGTGGGTTCTTGGGTCTTCTTGGGTTTGCTTTCCAATTTTGGTGGCTTCTTGGTGCTTCTCGGTGAGTGCTTCCCATTGCTTGAAGAAAAAGAAAAAAAGCACCATGTGTAAAGATTGCTATCCCGCGTAGGAGAGAGATATAGCTTTTGTGTTGATACCAATGGAAGAGGCCTTCATAAGGGCTATGGCACGGGTGCTTAGCTTATCTTCAAGAAAACAAATTCACATGTAAAACCTTGAAGAAATCTAAAAATAAACAAGAGAGAGTAAATAGAGAAGACACTACACTAGGAGATGAAATAGCCTTGGGCCGATTGCCCTCCTTCGAGTTACATTAGATAAAACCCCTTAGAGGAGCCTTGAGTATAAGTTCTTAGAGCTAGAGATCTCTCTTGTTTTTTTACATGTCTCAACAATGAGAGAGTAGCTCAATTTATAGTTCTTGCCTAAAAGTACTTAAGAAGAGCACTTAAAAACTCACTTATAGCCCAAAAGCATATTTTTAATAATAAAAGCTCCTCTTTTAGTATTCAAAAAGCTTTTAATCTTTTTCTTTCCAAAAGCTAGTCACATCATTCCAAGCTTGTAAGGTGGCCCTGTGTTATCCACATCAGTCACATCGCCACATCATTCCTCCAAAACTTAAGAGTTGTCACACCTTATCTTCAAGAAAAAAATAAATTCACGCGTAAAACCTTGAGAAAATAAGAGAGAGAGAGAGAGAGAGAGAGAGAGAGAGAGAGAGAGAGAGAGAGAGAGAGAGAGAGAGAGAGAGAGAGAGAGAGAGAGAGAGAGAAGGCACCACACTAAGGGTTAGAATAGCCTCCCTCCTCCCATTAGATAAAATCCCTTGGAGGAGTCCTGATGAGTACATGTTCTTGGAGGTAGAGAGCTCTCTTGTCTTTTTACATGTCTCAACTATGAGAGAATAGCTGAATTTATAGTTTTTGCCCAAAAGTACTTGAGAAATGCGCTTTAAAACTCACTAATAGTCCAAAAAGCATCTTTTTAATAATAAAAGTTGTTCTCTTTTTAGTATTTACAAAGTTTTGAATCTTTTGCTTTCTAAAAGCTAGTCAGATCATTCCCAGCCGATATAAGGTGGCCCTGTTATGCTATCTTACAATGTGGTAGTGCCACATCAACATCGCCACACATCATCAATGCCACGTCACTTTTTTTTGTTTTTGTTTTTTGTTTTTTGGGTTTGTTTGTTTGTGTTGTTGCGTTTTTGCATGCCAGCATTTGTATTTTGATGCTTTAGAGATAAAACAGTTTCCCTCAATTGATAGGTATAGATTTTTCTTAGCTTTTCCTTGCTTTTCTCTACTTTTTTCTTGCTCTAGGCCTAGCTCTTCTCGCTTTGGCTCTTGAGACATGGTTCTTCATGTGGAGAATATCCTCCTCTTCTCTTGTGCTTGGCTTCGGGGAGCTCTCATGGTTTTCACTCCACATAAAGTGACCTTGGGTTTGACCTCTCTGGTAGATACTCCCATCACACGTACATAGATATGCTGACAAGAATAAATCATATCCATGTACTTAGTTCTGATTTTCTTCACTGAGAACAATGCTTCCATGACATGGCTAGTTCCATGACTCTTATACAAAAGATTTAGTGTTGTTCAATCTCACAGTTTTGCCTTTTGGATACAACTTAGACAATAACCCTCGAGTTCTAGAATACTCATTTCCTTGGATTAGAATATAAACCTTGAGCATTCTCCTTTGTTCTTGGTCCCTTGGATGCCAAAATACAAAGTTCGGTCCCCTCGCCTTCTTCTAATCAGTTATCCTCAATCGAAAATCTTTTCAAATATGCTTGTAAAACGTGTGGATACTCCACAAAGAAGTTCCCATCCACCCACTTGGCATCCATCATCACCGAATAATTTTTGAACTTCACAAGATACTTTCTAGTAACCTTGCCATGCGATCCCTTTATTTCCTTCTAAAAGACAATTTGCTCTGGTTGAAGGAACTTCCTCTAGCTCTTCAACTTTTAGTGGATCCTCATTCAGTGGTTCCAAAGGCTCGGGATCCTTATAAGCTCTTAGGAGACTCACATGAAAGCATTGTGAATCCTCCAATGATCGAGTAATGCTAGTTTGAAAACCACATCATTGATCTTTTCTAATATTTGGAAAGGTTTATAGTACCTATTGGACAACTTAGGATAAACCTTCCCTTTGCCCTTCTGCATTCGAAGCCTAACTTTCTCAAACTTCAACAATATCCAATCACCTGCCTTGTACTCCACTATCCTTCTATGTTTATCCGTAACCTTTTTCTACTTAGCCCTTGACCTCTCTATGGTTGTCCGCACCTGTGCAAAAACCATATCCAGATCTTTGACATACTCATCTACTGCAAAGATCTCATCCTTATTCCTTAGAAGTGGTGGTAGTACAACTTTTCCATAAACAACCTCGAACAATGCCTTTTTAGTGGAACTATGCACTATATTGTTGTAGGTAAACTTTACTATAGTGGAAGATACATCTCTCACTCCATTTTCTGTTCTACCACATAGCACTTTAACCAATCTAATATGGTTGAATTTTCTATCTTACTCTGGCCATCCCTCTGTGGACAATATGAGGAAGAAAAATCCAATTTTGTCTCCATATTATCAAGCGATGCCCTCCAAAACAAACTGGTGGTCCTGGGATCTTGATCACCAATAATAGACTTGGGCATTCCATGATGCCTGAACACTTGTGTCATAAAAATTCTTGCCATGTTTTTTACCTTGATGGTCTTCCTCATTGGAATGAAATGATCTTGCTTATTGACCTATCCACAATGGTCCAAATACTATCATTCCCAAATTTTGACTTTGGCAAAGTAAAACATGAAGTCCATCACTATACTTTCCCATGGCTTTTCGAAGAATAGGTAGAGGCATAAGGAGTCATGGAGTCTTTTGACGATTATACTTGACCTTTTGACAACTCAAGCACTCATATACATACTTTTCAATATCCTTTCTCATGCTAGGCTCATAGAGGTACCATTCCAATGCCTACATAGTAGAAGAAATACCTCTATGCCATGCATAAGGTGGTGCATGTGACTCCTCAATCACTTTTTTTCTCAAATCCTTGGTTACGCATAACTGTGTATCCATCATCAAATATCCCTCTTTCAAGGAATAGTGATTTAATTGTCTGACCATCCTCTAGCTTCCACATAATCCCACCAAAGTACTAATCATGCACATAGTGATCTCTCATGGAATCCAACTAGGCAATGGTTATTGAATGTACTTGTGGTCTCCTAGATAGAGCGTCTGCAACTTTCTAAGTGTATCAATACTATTCTTTCCACTTATATTCCATTGCAGGGAGTTAAGTATTCTAGAACTCGAGGGTTGTTGTCCAACTTGTATCCAAAAGGAGAAACTCCGAGATTGAACAATACTAAATCTTTTATACAAGAGTCATGGGGGGACTAGCTATTCATAGAGGCACAAGGAAATTAGAACTGAGTACATGGATATGAATACTGTTAGTCTACCATAGTCAGACATTGACATGGGTAGTTGGACTACAATAGGAAATGAAGAAATTGCTTCTGTGAAAACCAAGGAGCTGTTTGTGCATTCATTTGTTCATTTGATTTACGCATGTGAGCATATTTTTGTATGTGTGCCAAGGGTAGGGATGCCCGGTTAAACCTAAGAACGAGCATGTGTGCATGTATTTGTGTCTTTTGACATATAACGGATGCGTGTTGATCTTGACAAGAAAAGAAATGTGCTAGCAAACTCCTGACTGAGGGCGACTCTAGAGGTTAGACCCAAGGCCACTTTTTGTGAAGGGTGAAAACTGTGAGGGCAAGATGCTCCCCAAAGCGAAGCACAAGAGGAAGACACTTCGTATGAAGAATCATGTCTCAAGAGCTAGAGAGAGAGAAGAGCTAGACCCATAGCAAGAAAGAGCAGAGAAAAGCAAGGTAAAGCTAAGACAAAGCTAAACCTATTAGTTGAGGATAGATGTTTAATAAGTTGGAAGGATGTCACCAAAGAATCAAAATACAGGTTACTTACATGCAAAAATGTAACACAATAGAAAAAACAACAAAAAAGTTTTGGAAAAAAAGGTAACGTGGTGAAGATGATGACATGGCACTACCACGTGGCAGGATAGCAATGCAAGGCCACCTCATAGACTTGGAATGATGTGACTAGATTTTGGAAAGAAAAAGATTAAAATATTTTTAAATACTAAGAAGAGAAGAGCTTTTATTATTAAAAAGATGCTTTTTGGGCTAGAAGTGAGTTTTAAAGCGCTTTTCACAAGTGCTTTTGGGCAAGAAGTAGAAATTTAGCATGTAAAAAGAGAAGAGAGCTCTCTAGCTCTAAGAACTTATACTTAAGACCCCTCCAAGGGGCTTTATCTAGGGAGGGGGGTTTTAGCCTAAGGCTATTCCGGCCCCTAGTGTGGTGTCTTCTCTCTCTACTCTCTCTTTTATTTATTTTCAAATTTTCTCAAGGTTTTACTCGTGAATTTATTGTTTTCTTGAAGTAAGCTAAGAACTCATGCCAAAGCCCTTACGAAGGCCTGTTATAGTGGTATTAGAGAAAAGTTTATATCTCTCTTCTATGAGGGATAACGATATTTAGAGGTGGTGATTTTTGCTTTTTCTTCAAGAAATGGGAAGAACTCACCACACCAAGAAGAGGACCAAGCCACCAAAAGTGGAAAGCAATGTTGAGAATGCAAGCTCATCGGGATCTAGTGGATAGCAATAGCATGTGGATACTAGTCTAGCAGTGCGTGTGGATAATAAGAGCCGCTTTCAGTTGGCTAAGTGTATGGACAATAGACTTAGGTTATTTTAGTGTGAACTTATCACTAGGAAAGCGTGCTGTGTTTTGTGTGTACAATGAAGGAAAGCTATGGAACTTCTCTATCATGTGTGTGTTGATGGTTTGAGATAATGAGAGCTAATTAGGGTTTTTGCCTCTCTACCTTGATGTCTATCTCCTTGCTCTTTTCATGGTATCAGAGCAGCCTAGTGCTCTCATTATAGGGTTTGTGAGTGAGTGAAGGAAGAGGTGGTGAAGAAGCTCTGAAGCCTTCCATTGAAGCTGTGAAGCTTGGAGAACACCCAACTCAAGCAGATCTAAAAGCTAAGCATGGTACTATCCTTCTTCAGCGATGCAGGTGATTTGAACAATATTAGAGCCAAGACTTGGCTGCCCCATGCAAGAGAAGATAGTTTGAGCTTTCCATTAAAGCTTGGAGGCAAGAGGTGTATGTGATGTATTTGACACCAGGGATGTATTAGCAATTGAATGAGGTGCAAGAGTAACTTCAAAACTTGCAATATCTAAGATTTGGAGCAAATCTATGCATTATTGAAGAGGTTGAAATTCTGGTTTGTGAACTACTTAAAAACAGAGAATGTATGCATGAAATTAGAGCTATTGGAGGTCATTCATGCACAGATCTGAGGCATTTGGCATTACCTATTGGAGCTAGCAATAAATTGCAAGGTTTTTCAACTTGAATTGAAGGAGGCGGCAACCTGCAAACTGGCGTTAGGTGACCTTGTTGAGTACTGTTTGAAAACTGGGAGCTGTGAGCTATGCACAAGTGTTAACCACAACTAAAACACATCATTAAGCATGATAATGAAGGTGAGTGAGGGTTGTGTTTGGCCATTTGTAGCAGCAACTGAAAACGAGCTGAAAACGGGCTGTATACCTCTTTGCAAATCAGCGCTTAGATGTACCCAAGTTCTAAAAACATCTAAGACACAACATTGAGCATGGTAATGAAGATGTGTAAGGGTTGTGAGATGGTCTTTTACATCAACAACTAAAAACAGGCTACATACCTACCTGGAAATCAACGCATACCTACAAATGAGCTACTGTGCATGGGATAAAGAGTTTGGAGATAGAAACACTTTTTAAACAACTTGCTTAGGTGTTAATCAAGAGTATTAAGTAAGAAATTAAGGAGCCTTCACTCTTATGTATACACGACAGTAAAAAACGACTTGTATGGGCTGTTGAAAATTTGTGTAGAATGGGAATTGAGCTACTATACTGTGCTTGAGCTTATATGAGCTTAATGTATCATCAAAATAGTATCATTACATGCTAATAAACATGGTTAATCATGGAATTGATCAATATGAAAATGGACATGCATAGTACAAGGAACAGAGAGTGCTACAAATCAGTAGATTTCAACAACAAGAATGGCATTTGTGGACAGGCTTGAAACAGGGATGTATGTGATGCAAGAGAATGGTATGCACAAGTGAGGTATACATGCATCACATGTGACTAAGCTCATTCTGAAAAGTGGAGGACCTTTTTGGATTTGTTTCTTAGATTTTGTGAGTATTTTCAGCTTATGCAAACAATGGTTTTGAGTCCTGGATTCTGTCGCCATAAAAGTTGTGGAAAGTGTGGACAACATTGGTGACGAAGTACATGTATGTATGTGTGTTTGAGTTGATTGTTTGCAATACTCAGTGAACATTGTGCATAATAAAATGAGTGACAATCCAGACAAGATTATTGGGGAAAAGGTGGATAGATATAACTTTCAAATTTGGAAGTATTTGGTGATGAGACAGGTGAGGAGATGGAGCCAAGGATTCCTCTAGTGAATGCAATACCTGCCCAACTTATAGTCCATAGGAATTGAACAATGAGGGTTTTCAAGGTGCTACATTATTTCTCAATTTGTGTGATAAATACCATGTTATGCCATATTCAAGACACATATAATTCCAAGGATGCATGGGATATATTGGTGAAGCTGTATGATACAACCACACAATCAAAGAAGATGAAACAATTGAAGCAAAAGATACATAGTGTGACACAAAACAACATGAGCATAAATAATTATGTGTAGGAGATTAAAGGACGTGCTGATGCACTTGCATCTATTGGTGCCCCCATGGAAGATGATGATTTGGTTGCCATTGCATTGAATGGTTTAGGCATGGATTACAAAGCATTTGACCCCTCTATCAAGGTTACAGGTGGAGACTCCCTAGATTTTGATAAGTTGATCTCTTTGCTTATTGTGGAGGATATTAAACTTGGTTTTGGTGCTTCATCTAGTACCAGCAGTGAACATACAAGGGATCAAGCATTCTACACTCATAGAGGTGTTAGAGGCAGGGGAGATCTAGTTCGAGAGAATGTACATGTGGACGTGCTTGGCATGAGAGGCCACCACAACAATAACAGGATTTGCAGCCATCATTTGGTCCACATGGTGGTAGAGGTTTTTACCCTCGTGTGCTAGAGGGAGGTTTGGATCTCATGGTAGAGGTTGTTGGCAACCACAACAACAAAATATGCATGGCATTGAGTGTCATTATTGTAGCAACCTTGGACATATGGCTAGAGACTTCTTCAAAAAGCAAAATGATATTCGTGGTGGTAGAGTACAACATGAAAATTATGCATCATCTAGCAATGGACATGCATATCATTTGTTTGCCATGAAGCATGTGATGGGTACTATGACATCTCGTAAAGAGAGTGATGACGCATGGTATATGGATTCAGTTGCATCAAACCACATGACATGTCATGGAGAGTGGTTTGATAACATGATGCCAACATAAAACTAGGGTTATGTTACTACAGGTGATGATACTCAGCATCCTATTACACATATTGGTAGTGTGCCATTGAGGATGCATGATGGCAAGGTGAAAACTATGTCTGAGGTGTTGTATGTGGCATCGATTACAAAGAGTTTGGCATTAGTTGGACAAATGGTTGAACAAGGATTGCAAGTGAGATTTAATGAACATGGTTGTTTTGTTGAGAACTTTAAGCATGGCTAAAAATTGATTTCTAAAGGTTAAAAATAAGGAAGATTATTCAAGCTGGATTCAAGCATTCCAGAATTGAAGTCAGCCATGTTTTCTCATAGTCGTGGAATAGTGCCAGACATTGATATTTAGCACAAAAGGATTGGTCATGTAAACATTCAAAAGTTAAAATCTGTGCAAAAAAAGGTATTGTTGGTGGTCTACCTAGATTCAAATATGATGGGAGTACACATGTTTGTGATGCATGCCAATTTGGGAAACAAGTAAGGTTGCCATTTCCCAAGGATAGTCAAATGAGTAGAAGATAACTTGAGGTTGTGCATAGTGATATATGGGGTCCCACAAAAGCCCAATCAATAAATGGGAGCAATTATTACATCACATTTGTTGATGATTTCAGTAGAATGACATGGATTTATTTTTTGAAAGAGAAGAGTAAAGCCTTGGGTAAGTTCAAAGAATTTAAAGCACTTGTAGAAAAGCAATATGGTCATTAGATTAAATGTTTGAGGACAGATGGTGGTGGTGAGTATATCTCACATGCATTTGATACATTCTTGCGAGACCATGGTATTAGAAGGCAGCTTACATGCAGGTATACCTCTTAGCAAAATGGAGTTCTTGAGAGAAATAATCATGTGATAGGTGAAGGGGCAAGAGCATTGATGAATGAGAAGAGTATGCCTTTGTATTTTTGGGCAGAAGCATGTGCTACAACGGTGTACATTTTGAATACGACACCTACAGATGCCATACATGAGAGTACTCCTGAGATGAGGATGACAGGTTTTAGGCTAGATATTGGGCATCTCAAAGTTTTTGGATGTATTACTATGTACATGTGCCAGATGAGAAGAGAAGGAAATCGGACCCAAAGGAGGCTGAGAAGTGCATATTCATTAGTTATGCACAAGATAGAAAGTTTTATAAATGTTATAATCCAAAAACTAAACAGGTGCTCATTTCTAGAGATGTGGTGTTTGATGAGTTGGCAAGTTGGTATACAAAGATGATGTTATGGTGGATGACATAGATGCAGTAGATGTGCATGTGAACTTGCCAAAAGAGAGAACTACTTCATTATTTGGGCCAGGTGAAACGAATTGGCATAATAGATTATGAGTCATCTAGCTCGGAAAGATTAGATAAATAACTTGGCATCCCAGCCTTACATACTTCAAGTGTAAGGCAAGAGTGATATGTTCCTCCACATGCTAAAGCACAGGGTGTACAAAGTGATCCACAGGTTTTGAGAAGGTCACAAAGGATTAGGTATCTAGTGGAGAGATTGACATATGATGGATATGCAATGCATTATGCATACATGACATTAATGATAAAGCATGTGGAACCATCATGTTTTGGAGAAGCTATGGGAAAGCATGGATGGGAGAAAGCAATGGATGCCTTGGTACACAATAATACATGGGACTTGGTTGCATTACCAAGTGGAAAGAATGTCATTGGTTGCAAATGGATGTATAAAGTGAAATGTAAGTCGGATGGATCAATACTACAAAGGCATAAAGCAAGGCTGGTCACAAAAGGATATGCATAGATACATGGTTTGGATTATGATGAAACATTTAGCCCCATGGCTAAGATGGGAGCAGTGAGACCTGTGATTGCATTGGCTACATCAAATGGTTGGGAAATGCATTAAATGGATGTAAAGAATGCATTTCTAAATGGTGAATTGCAAGAAGAAGTGTTTATGGAGCATCTAGAAGGCTATGTGCATTCCAAATACCCTACATATGTATGTAAGTTGAAGAAGGCCTTGTATGGATTGAAGGAAGTACCACGTGCTTGGACAGACAAGATAAGCATGTATCTCATTAGAATTGGTTTTCATGTGGAAACATCAGATTCATCACTATATATGCAAAGAAGACATCACATGGTATTGTGGTGATTGTTATCTATGTAGATGACTTGATTGTGACAGGTGATTGTTATCTCTGTAGATGACTTGATTGTGATAGGTGATTCAAGCAAGGATATTGCTGATGTGAAAGATTCATTATGTGGTGAATTTGGCATGAAAGACTTGGGAGAATCGAGATATTTGCTTGCCATTGAAGTGGTGAAAACAAAGAAAGGTATTTGGTTGGTTCAAAGGTAGTATGCATTGAATGTGCTAGCAAAGTATGGCATGACAGGTTGTAAGACAATGAGCACACCATTGGAGCAAAATGTGAAGCTAAGGGCTGATTGTGGTGAAGAGATCGAGGATGTGACAATGTATAGAAAGATGGTTGGAAGGTTAATATACATGACTATCACTAGATCGGATTTATGCTATACTGTTGGTTGGGCTTGTGAGTCAGTTTGTGCAAAGCCCAAGGAAACTACATTTGGATGCAGTGAGAAGAATCTTGAGATATGTGAAAGCTATAGCACATTATGGAATCCTTTATGAGTATGGAAGGATGTTCATGGATATATAGATGCAAATTGGGCAGGTAGTTCTTATGACATAAGATCTACTAGTGGCTATGCTTTCACATTGGAAAGTGCAGTGGGTGAGTTGGAGTAGAAGAAAGAAACCAACAATTGCTTTATCTAGCAGAAGAAAGAAACCAACAATTGCTTTATCTAGCACATAGAGGCAGAGTATAGAGGAGCAACTATGGCTGCATGTGAGGTGGTATGACTGAAAAAGCTACTTGAAGATTTGGGACATCAATGTGATGGGAAAGCAACATGAGCAGCATACAGTTGGCAAGCAATCCGATCTATCATGTGAGGACCAAACACATAGAGGTCCACTATCATATCATCAGGGAGAAAGTATTGGATGGACAGATAGAGTTGATATATGTGAGGACTGAAGAGCAGGTGTTGCAGATATCTTTACCAAACCACTTACTAAGAGAGCTCTTATACCATTCTTTCCATTTTCACTAATGAAAATTTGGTGTGAATTCACCTCACACTTGGCTGAAACCCTTTTAATAAGTAAGGTTTCAATAGGACATGCATATCAAGTGTAGATATTCATTCCAAGTTATGTTTGTGTAAAAGATGGAGAAGTGTAACTTTGCATTCATCATCATACCAAACCTCCTAGGGTTGAGATCCACCAACTCCCTTCTTCTTTGCTACAATAGTAATATCCTTATTCTTTTACTTATAGAAGAAATGGTCCTCTTGAGAATCTAGATAATATCACTCTTCCTATGGAACCATGGCATCCCCAAGATGACATCCGAGTGCTTCAAAGGTGAAATATAGAAAATTATCCTCATAGTTGACATAACCCTAGACATGAATCCTCAACTTACCAATGATAGGCATTACTGCCATTGCATCAACATGAAACACTTATTTCACAGAGAAGTTTGAGTACTTTAGAGATAGGCTTGGAGGACATGAGATGGATATGGTGAGCTTGAGGGGGAGTGTTGAGAATACAAGCTCATTGGGATCTAGTGGATAGCGGTAGTGTGTGGACACTAGTATAGCAGTGTGTGTGGACAATAATGGCCGCGTCCAGCTAGCCAAGTGTGTGGACATTAGACTTAGGTATTTCAGTATGAAGTTATCACTAGGAAAGTGTGTTGTGTTTTGTGTGTGCAATGAAGGAAAGCTATGGAGCTTCTCTATCATGTATGTGTTGATGGTTTGAGATAGTGAGAGCTTATTAGGGTTTGCCTCTCTACCGTGGTGTCTATCTCCTCTATCTTTTCAAGCAAACCCAAGAAGACCCAAGACCCACATGGTCAAGGAAACTATGACCAATTTGGATACTGTTCTCCAATATCCAGACTTGATGAGAATTTTTAAGAAACTATCTATGAAGATCAAGCAAAGGAAGAAAGAGGATGAGCAACTAACAAAGGAGAATGTGGTTGAAAAATCAAAATTTTTCATCAAAGAGATCTCCCTTAAACAAATCACCTAGTCCTCCATCTTCTCGTGGAAGGAAGAGGAGCCATTGCAAATTAGCCCACTCTCATAGTGGGAAAAGCCGGTATTCGAGGTCCAGGGGCCCTTCTTCATCAAGCCTTTCATCTTCCTCATCTTTTTCTTCTTCTAGGTCTCCCTCTCCACGACATGGAAAGAAAGGGAAGAATGGTAAGCACAAAGCTAAGGAGTTCAAAGGAGGAGGAAGGACAGCGCGGTTTACACCTTATGATAGAGCTTATGATTACACAGACAAAGCCCTCACTTTATCTTGCAAATTTGATATTGTTTTTGGTTTTGAAAACTATTTGTAGTCATCCAAGATTCACATGGCTAGTTTACACCTTACGGAGACAACCAATGAATAGTGGAGTGCACTCATGGTTGAGGGAATATCTCCCAAGAAATGGAAAGATGTAAAGAATTAGTTTTATGATCAATTTTTACCCAAGATGATGTGCCACTTGCATTGGAAAGATTGCACATTGAAATAGGTGAGACAGTTGATCACTACAACAAGAAAATTTGGGATACATATCTCAAGATTACTCCTTTTTAAGGAGATTTTTGAGAAGTTTAAGTTAAGAAAGTATAGAGCTGGTTTGCATGACAACATTCGAGATTTTGTGAATGTGCGCCCAAATGATACCATCCATGATTTGATGTATTTAGCTTTAATTGTTGGCTGATAGGGTCGACATGGTCGACGAACCAAAGAAAAATACAAGTGTTGGGGATCAAAAGTCTTCAGAACCTGAGAAGTATGGGAACTCCAAGAATAGGTTTCAGCCTATAAAGACGAGGAGTATTCCAAACTCCTACAAAGGAAAGAAGAACTTGAATAATGATCAAATAGAGGTCGACCACAAGGAAGGGAAATGATTAGATGTGGCAAAGAGGGGCACATGTCAGGATTGTCCTAAGGGACCTAAAGAGCAAGTGAAATCCGTGGAAAAGTCTAAGCCTGTGGTGGGGTTGGTGGGATTCTTGATGCATTGGGAAACACTTCAGAACCTGAGGTTATTCTCTTGGAGCAAAGTACGGGACGAGAATGCTCTAGTGTTGTTTGGCATAGGAGCCACATATAATTTTTCATTTCCATAGATCTTGCAAAATATTTGGGTATCAAGCTCGAGGAGATGGGCCTTGCACACCTACCCCTATCGCTCACCCCCCTTAGAATGGGAAGCTTATGCTTATATCCCCACCAAATCCCACCAAATCATATCACATGTCTCAACAACCCAATTTAGCCACCCTTTTTATCCCTACTAATGTCATCATAGCCTAATTAAAGATATAGAATGACAAGGAAAAGGACCTTGAGGATCTCAAAATAAATCATGCTCATAGATGAGGGAATTTTCTAATCCATGTCCTTGTTGATATCTTCAATAGGGCTATCAATGAGAAGAGGTGTATTTTTCATATGATTACAAGTGTGTATTTATACCCCTAATTGAGTATTACAAGTAGCTATTTGGGATTTCTATCCAAGGATGTAAAACATTTGTGCAATGTGATTTCCAATGTTTGAAAAACTAGAAGTAGGCTATCATTTTTTAACAAGGTGGGTTGAAAATGTGTTAACCCCATTTTAACTAGTTGCTCTTTACAACATACAAGAGTGAAGAACATGCAAAGACTTTATATCAAAGCGAAGAACATGTAAATGTACTATAAAAATTGTAACAATCATGAGAAATCTGATCACACCCAAACCCATTTAGGTAAGAGTTTTGGGTGCCCAAGTGTGAATAAGGGCTAGTTGTATATAATACATTATCTCATAACGACTCAACACAATCTCCCTTTGTGCTAAACGTATCCTCCTCTAGTTTTTTACTTCCTTTTACTTCTTGCTATGTGTGGAGAGAGAGAGAGAGAGAGAGAGAGAGAGAGAGAGAGAGAGAGAGAGAGAGAGACTTTTATCAACATCTTCAAAAGACCACTAGGGTCTATGAGACAAAAAAGGTGTTACAAAGTATCCAAGTGTTATACTGATCCTGGTAAAACAGAAAAATAAAACACTAGAAAAAGACTACTAGCTACAAATACAAGTAGCATCCTTAGGAATACATCATTAAGAAAACAATAGCACGATGACCCAAGGTGCAAGGAACATCAAGATAGGGTGGCTGGTGGAGAGGTCTCATCATCATCCTCAAGAATTGTGTAAAGGGCATCATCAGGAAAACAATAGCACGATGACCCAAGGTCCAAGGAACATCAAGCTAGGGTGGCTGGTGGAGAGGTCTCATCATCATCCTCAAAAACTGTGTAAAGGGAATCAATTACCACATGTCCTGTGCGGGCATCTTTGTATTTCCAGAGAATCTCCTGGACTTAGAAATGACGGGTGGAGCATCTATGCAGCCCACTAGGTCTTGGGTTCCTAGCTCGTTGCATCTAAACTGTTTGATCCATGGGTAACCCTAGGGAAATAGAGAGGCTCTTATGTTTGTGCACTGACTGACTCGTCTGAGAGGTGGGGGGTCCTAGGTGTGTTCCTATCTCAGGCGGCTATGAGAGGCTTCTTAGATGTGGGCGAAAAAGATTGTGATCCAAGGCTACAAGATATCTGTGCTCGGACAGTGTCGGCGCGATCCAAGAAGCTAGTCCCTATGTCTACACAACTCGAAAAGATTGTGATCCAAGGCTACAAGATATCTGTGCTCGGACAGTGTCGGCGCGATCCAAGAAGCTAGTCCCTATGTCTACACAACTCGAAAAGGTAGAGCCCAAGACAACGCTGATCTAGACAGTCAATGAATATGGATAATGGCCCAAAATTCTCTCTGAATAGACAATGTAATCTCCCATGTATCTCATAATACACCGGGCATCTACAAACATAGTGCTCCTCAATCTTCAACTCCAGGGAACAAAGTGTGCATATGCGGTCCACTCTATCAATACCCTTAGCTCTCCCCGTCTCCACTCTAAGCTTGTGTGAATAGACCTTGATCTACCCAATAGCTATCCTCATGGCATGTGACATATGTCGAAATAGGTACCTAAGATTCTAAATGAAGCCATTAGTCATGAGCTGTCTCGAGGGTCACCTAAAAATATGTAAGTGTAGCACATGAGTTCATTAGGAGGGGTATCTTATGTTAAAAAAGTTACATAATTACATTTATAGGAGGGGTTTTTTAAACCAATTTTGTAAAAAAAAAACCATAATTTTATGAAGAAAAAGGGGTCATTTTATTCACAAAAGTATGTAAATGTAAGGGTTTTTTAAATACTCCTTAAATGCACGTGATACATAAGATTTCTTCATAGTGCACCCCTCGAGTGAGCCGTAGGAAAACCTCTTTGTAGAGTTTCATCTTGTCCTAAGATGCTCGGGTGCCTGCCATGTGATATGGGTCTCTAGTCTCGTGAGAGGTCAGCTCGTATGAGGCGGTTAATCTCGCGACATGTGAGAGGCAAGAGGGGGGCATCCAAGCTATGTTTAAAGGGTGGAAGGTGGTCAATCTAGAAACCACATATCTGGAAGTTGGTCAATCTAGAAACCATGTATCTGGAACCATCTCAACACTCTAGCATACCATGAAGTGGGCTAACCATGTGTTGTGAGTCTCTGTGATGACTCAAGTGTTAAGCGTGCAAATCTATCATGTCCCAGGGTGTAGATTTTCTATATATATGTCACTATCTGGAAGAGAGCCTCTACTACTGAGGGAAAAGCTCCAAACTCTGCTATGACAACCTGGTATGTTACTTATGGTTTTATTGTGATCATCCTTGAGTACATCATGACTTGCAATCTCTCCACCTTACTCCACTCCATCCACCCAAGATCTGGTCCCTAGAATGTTGCTCCATGCATAGCTACCGATGTCACCAGAGTGTCAAAGAGCCACCCTTTTGTAATGGGCTCCTAGAAATGGGCTTGAAAACACTATTTCTCTAGGCCAGGATTGCATATCCCCTTGTGAGGCAAGCCAAGGTAGCCAGTTTCATATTGAAAATGGGTTCTGTGAATGTGACTCCAAGATAAACATATGAGTCCATAATCTCCATTGTGTCACTCTCCCATAAAACTCCTGGCACTCCTCATGGCTTTCACTGTAGGCCTAGATGTGTTAAACAACCATAGCCTTGGTCTTGCCCAGATTCACCATGAGATCTTGTTGTTCACAAAGGCCTGCAAAGCCTCTATATGGCACGACAATCTAGCCACCAAATCTGAATGTTATCGGCATACAAGAGGAGAGGTATCATTGTACCATATAATGAGGCTCGTGACCCCCCTAATCCATCTATAAAATCACTGAACTCATCAATGTACAATCCAAATAGAGTGGGTAAGAGAGGGCACCCTGTTTCACCCCGATAGTGCATCACCATGTCGGAAAACCCTCCTAGTACTCTCACTCTTCTTGTTACAAACTCATAAAGTGTCTTTACTCCCCAAGAGTAGATACATGAGGATGCTCCATAAGAACACCTTTTCTAGGTGTGATGATGATTCATGTCATGACTTATGTTGATATCAACCTTGGGATTGGGAAACCCTTGGTGAAGATGTGTACATGTGATGATAATGTCATGTTGTCGTAATCACCTCTAGCCACCCATGATGTAGGCTAAGTGATGTATGTGTGTGTCTCCACCATTAAGGGGGCACATTACCTTCTTGGGATGAAACCCATTTGGGCACCAAGGGGGGGTGTTGAAATATGGTGCCCATCATGTCATGTATGGGGCACATGTATGTGAGAGCAAGGTAGATGAAGCCTATAATGTCATGAAATAGGAATGGATGAAGGCTAAGGTTATTTGGGCATGTGAATGGATGAATGTAAGAAGCAGTCAATGGTCAAAAACTAGGTACATGGAAAGTGCAAGGGAGCATAAGGCTAAGGTTATTTGGGCATGTGAATGGATGAATGTAAGAAGTACTCAATGGTCAAACACTAGGCACATGGAAAGTGCAAGGGAGCGTAAGGCATGTGGGCATTTATGAACACATGGATAGCACAAGGGTGCATGGAGCATGTGGATGAGAGCTCTATGAGAGGTATAAATGGATGTAACAAAATCATTTTCTTAATGCAAAATGCGAGCATGTGATTAGCACTAATCCATATCTTGTTTACTTTCATTAGTGTCAATATTATGCTATAATCATGTCTTCTTCAATATTATAACTCTTATTTTCTCATATTTATGCACTCAAATCCATCTCATTTAATAGTGTGTGGGTCCTTGTGTCAAGGTGAAGCAGCTTCCTTTGTGAACAGACCCAATGTTGGAAGCAAGATAAGTACCCCATGATTGTTGTTGCTTGTTTATGCATTTCTCTGTGAATGGCTAAGTTCTCAAGGGAAAGTCGAGCCATAACATATTTGGCGGCATCATCATCGAGGAAGCATTCTTGCATTCTTCACTCTTTTTAGAGCCTCTGCTCCCTTATATAAGTATCCTTTCCCATAACCACTATTATTGTGAGCAATGTTGTGTTGGTTGAGAAGAGGATAAGGTTTCAAGTTTTGTGAAGAAAAGAAGGAAAATTTTGATGTATTTTTAATCATAGTGAAAGGACTGAAGCTCAAAACTTTGGACATGAAAAACAATCATTAATGTCATCAAAATATAAAACTTTGATTTTTCACATTAGATAGTTTTTTATGCCCATGATAATTGCTTTTCACGACCATGAAAAACTCTAAAAAATTATGCCATGATTTTAAGGATTGTCTTGCTAAAATTAGAAATCCTTATTTGAGATAATCTTATACTTACTTGAAAGAATGTAAGATTTTCATGCTTGTGAAAAACTAGACTATTTTTCACGCTCATGTGATGAAAAATCAAAATTGGTTTTTCACGTTCGTGAAAAATAAATATCTTGTGTTGATTAAGGAAAGGTATAAGCCTAAAATCACTAATGAACATAAAACAACATGAGATTTCCTTATTTTAGACATCCAAATCAAAACTAAAAAATTTATAGTTTTTTTATGATGTGAATATTTTCACGTATGTGAAAAACCAAGTAGTTTTTATGATGTGAAAAACTTAGGTTTAGAACCATATTTAGATTGTGGGAATATAGTGTATACTTCTTACAAGTTGAGAAAACACAAATTCTAAGGTTCTCTGCACCATGAAAAATTTGTAGGTTTTCACACCCTAGGCAAATTTTCATGCCCTTGAAAAACTCATAGTAGTGAAAACTAGAGAGCTGATAGCATATTAGAAGAGTGTGATGAGTGGATGTTGGCTTGTGTAGACTAATATCATGCGCTAAAATCTAGGAGAGTGGTGACGATCTCACTTTGAAAGATAGTGCATCAAACCACCTAGGATTCTTCAATCAATTAGCTGTTAGATTTGGTCACTTAAACAAGCACAACGAGTGTGTTTGCTTATAGAGGACTAAAGATATTGAAACTAGTAGCGAGGAATCCATGGAGAACACTCCAAAAAATGAGGAGAAATTGGACCAAAGGATTATCTTCTCCCACAAGATCCAATAGTTTTTTGGACTATACCAAAGGGTTATTTAGGTTACAACCAGATGTTGAACAAGAGGCTCAATCATCTGAGATGATTAAGAACCAGATGCTGAACAAGAGGTTCAATAATTTGAGATGATTAATAAATGACCAGGAGATTAACGGGTATTGAGGGAAGAATGGTTACTCAAACCACACCTCCTCCTCTAGCCTTATATTGGTGCATGGATAGACTCTTGCAAAATTACCTGTGACAAACACATTTCACTCCTTGAATTAGGAGGGATGATGGCAGTGCTCTTAGGACTGGAGAAGAATTCTTCCCTATCGCGGCAGAGGAAATCAAATTAGAAGATGAAATGAGAGAGGCACAACTGTGAATGCAAGTGCTTACTCACAGAAAGTAAGGCAACTTGGATGTACCACAAGTCAATGGTGAATGGAGAAACAATGAGAGATTATGATCTCTAGAGCCCAAAGAGTTCTTGCTATAGCTTTGAGAATATGCATCTACACAAGCCCATGAACTTTCAAAGCCCTAGAAGAGGGAATGTAGAAGGTTCTAGGAAGGGCAAGGAGATAGCTACACAACCTAACATTGTGGAGCCTAATTGTGACATAACAAGAAGACTGACTCACGAAATATATAAATAAGATATCCACAACCTAATCTAAAGTTTCTCACTTCTCACACCCATACAGACATCGTGCTATCTTAAAATCAAGCAAGATCTTAGCTCGAGGAAGTCCAAGAATCCATAGACTACACTCCTATCATCCCAATGAGACCCTACACCTCCATGTGTGCCTGACCTAGGAAAATTGATGAATCTTCATTAGGTCATCTAAGGAAGGAAAAGAGGACAAGGAAGAGGAATGATTAATATGGTAGAACATGGTCAAAGGCCCAATAAATATGGTCTTCCTAGGCTGGCACTGCTAATGCAATAGTTAACCCAACTTATTTGTTAAGAATGAATGTTGAAATAGGAAGGGGGTGGCTAGGGAGTTAAGCACAACTCATGCATTGAGGCTAACATAGACGAAGCCACATCATATAGTAAAGTCGACATAAATTTGGGTACGATGGTATGGGGAGGGCCCCGATTCCCATGGCCTCTTAAGTACCAAGAGACTTGAAACATCCGCACTTGACGCTAATCACTAACCCAAACATGCTCCGATCATGACCAAACTTTGCAAGCATGTGTTGGTGGGTCCCCCCCCCATGCTTGCAAAGTTTGGTCCCAATCGGAGCATGTTTGGGTACAATGGTATGGGGAAGGCCCGGATTTTCCAAGGTCTCTTAAGCACCAAGAGAATTTTGCAAAATTCACACTGGGCGCTAATTACTAATCCAAACATGCTCCGATTGTGACCAAACTTTGCAAGCGTGTAGGGGTCCCCCCCTTGCATGCTTGCAAAGTTTGGTTTCCATCAGAGTATGTTTTGGTACGATGGTATGGGGAAGGCCCTGATTCTCCATGGCCTCTTAAGCACCAAGAGACTTGAAAAATCCACACTTGGTGCTAATCACTAACCCAAACATGCTCTGATCATGACGACCAAACATGCTTTGATCATGACGACCAAACTTTGGAAGCATGTGGGGGTGGGTTCCCCCCCCCATGCTTGCAAAGTTTAGTCCCAATCGGAGCATATTTGGGTACAATGGTATCAATAGAGGTAATCCTTTGCACTGATTCCATTGACAAATAGAAACTCAAAGTTGATGGTTCTCTCTCATTTGGAGTTCATTTTATGAAAGTATAGCTTCTCTTTTTTGAGGTTGGGACCTCCTAAGCCACCATTGGATACTTAATAGTGTTTTGCTCGTCATCACCCTGCATGTCTTCAACGGCTACATAGAGCTACAATGGAGTATTAACTAACATTGTAATTTGCTTGATAGGCCACTTAACTAAGTTGATGCTATCCACCTCATAACCATTTCCACTTAATGTACCCTCTTGCGCCCTATAAACAGCCACACCTACGCAATGCTCACCAAGTTGTTCAAAGTTGACACAGCTTTTTGGAAGCACATATAGTATCAAACCCTTGTACGTTATCTGGGTGTTGCTCTCATCCCATAAAAGGAGATTTTTACTCTTCCAAGTCTCTTGAGTTCTAATGTCAGAATCTAAAGATGTCACTGGTATAGCATCCACAATTGGAGGTTCCTCCATAGGACCGGCTTGTCCATCTACATTTTCCATTTTCTCTCCAAAATTTAGAGAATCTCTAAAAGGCATTAACATAAATTTAGTTCAACGAATGGAAGTCCAAACTTCACCTCTCAGATCTCTTGCGTCCATAGTTGGAAGGGGAAGGTCTACATTCTTCACACATTTCTCTACAAACACAAACACATTCCCTTGACCGACCTTAGAACCACTGCAAAACATCTCTGGATCTGTTCTAGAGATGCAATCAACTCCAACACATTCACTAGCTCTAGCATCATAAATACCTTGTCTCTAGGTCGAGCATCCATACCTATCAATGATAACATCATAGAGTCAAGAGTAGATCGTGTAAATCTCCAAGGATGAAAACATAATACACTCAATTTTGTTCATAATACTAGGGTATGTTTGAAAGGGCTAGAATGGCTAGAAAGGTATGTATGTCCTCATTCTTGCATGACCCCAAGGCACATAGGTCATGTTGAAAAAGGCCATGGGGAATCCAAGAATGGACCTAGGGCCATTCTTGATGCTCTTTTACATTCAAGAATGGATATGGGGTCATTCTAGCATGGCCTTGGTGGCAAAACACTTTCTAGCATGCTCTTGGGCATCCAAGAATGGCCCTTGGGCCATTCTTTTCTTATACAATAGGTGCAAGAATGGCCATGGGGCATCCTAGAATGACCCTAGGGCCAATCTTGATACTCTATACATGCAACAATGGCCCTAGGGCCATTCTAACATAGCCCTAATGCCACCCAACCTTCTTGCATACTCTTGGGCAAACACGAATGGCCATAGGGCCATTCTTTTCATGCACAACCCGTGTAAGAATGGCCCAAGGGCCATTCTTTCATGGAAAATAAGGTCATTGTTTTGCCTTAAAGGCCTCAAAGAGTATGCAAGATTGGCCCTAGGGCATCAAAGTATGGCCCCAGGGCCATTCTTGCATGACCCTAAGACACATAGATCATGTTGGAAATGGCCATGGGGCATCCAATAATGCCCCTAGGGTCATTCTTGATGCTCTTCTACATGCAAGAATGGATATGGGACCATTCTAGCACGTCGACTTAGAGGGTTATTTCTACCCAATCGATGGGGAGACTTGAAGCAAGGTGGGTAAATGTCATCCCAAGGGCAATTCCACTAGCCATTTCTACCACGCTTGGGTGATAGAAAGGTAGTGAGAATTGCCCTCTTTACACACACACCCACTTGAGACAAGACCGCTTAATGTCGACTTAGAGGGTTATTTCTACCCAATCGATGGGGACACTTGAACCCAGGTGGGTAAATGTCATCCCAAGGGCAATTCCACTAACAATTTCTACCACGCTTGGGTGATAGAAAGGTAGTGAGAACTGTCCTCTTTACACACACACCCACTTGAGATGAGACCGCTTAACATCAACTTAGAGGGTTATTTCTACCCAATCGACAAGGAGACTTGAACCGAGGTTGGTAAATATCATCCCAAGGGCAATTCCACTAGCCATTTCTACCACGCTTAGGTGATAGAAAGGTAGTGAGAATTGTCCTCTTTACACACACACACACACACCCACTTGAGACGAGATTGCTTAATGTCGACTTAGAGGGTTATTTCTACCTAATCGACAAGGAGACTTGAACCCAGGTGGGTAAATGTTATCCCGAGAGAGAGAGAGAGAGAGAGAGAGAGAGAGAGAGAGAGAGAGAGAGAGAGCTTTATAATCTTTTAGTATGTATGTGAAGATTGGAAAAAATCTCATGAGGGATTGTATATTACGTGTATACACAAATATTATAGAAAAAAATATTGTTATTTTTATTCAATGTTTACTATTTTATAATAAAGAGAATGACTTTATACTCAATGTGCCACTCCTTCTAATTGAATAATTGATGGAATTAGGTTTATGGCAATATGGTAGAGACAGGTAGTTTGAGGTGTCCTCTTCAGACCATTTCCTTGAATGCTCCAAGGAAAAGAAGAAGAAATGAAAAAATAAAATGTGCACAGGTTTCGAGGGATAGTGAACCTCATTGTTGTGATGCAAGGGTGCAATGTTACCTGTAATACCAGTGATGTATTGATGCAAGAGACTCATAGGATTCTTGTAGAAAATGATACCTTTTCTGCACAAAGACAAGTAGCAAAAGAAACTTTGATGTATTTACCTCAATTTAGCACTAAGAGGTCTCAAATTGCCCTGGGTGGAGATAAAAGGATATCTAACAAGAGTGCTAGAAGTGTTCGCCATGAAATTGCTAGGAATAGGACTCTTTTGAAAGAAATAACAAGGGAAATGGCAAGTGGAGTTTATTCAGGGATATCACTGGTTGAAAGTTTGAGACTACCGTCGCTTCATCGCTAGAAATAGGACCTTTTATAATGCAGCTAGAAGAGTAAATGAGGGTAATGCAATTACAATGTCTTCCTTTTTTGCCCATGAAGAGAGAGAAGTGCCATTTGCTAATACAATAGGAAGGGAGAGTATTGGAGAAATTCCCTCTTATGTATTTGAAAAAAGAAAGGGAGGGATTTTGTCTATCCTCCATGAACTCCCACCCATACCAGGTATACATGCAGCTACTTGGCCTTTGGTATATTCGTGCACTTTAAGCCACTCATTAGGAGGGATGACACATGAGTGTGGGTTTTGTGGAGCACAATTATGGGCAAGTGAAAAGAAGATGAGTTGTGGACAGGTTCTTGGCAAATATTGTTGTAAACATGGGCGTGTGTCTGTTCCTTCACTTGCTGAACCACCTGAGCCATTAAGGTCTCTTTTGATTGGTAGTGACACTACAAGTAAAAAATTTTGAGAAAACTTCAGGGCTTATAATAGTGTGTTGGCTATTTCATCACCCATTGGGTGTGAGATCCCTGTTCCCCACCGATCAACGGATTCGGGGTACTAGCAGCGGAAGTAGCACATCATGCGTGGGTAGGGGTCTCGGGGCCTGGCCCACGGATATCCGGACAAGAGACTAATCCGTCGGTTTGTCCAAAACCGAAACTGGAAAAACTTCCTTTACTCGGAAAGCATGGGCGATTCCACCAGGATAACTCTTTACTCTAACGTAGTCAAGATCATTACGGATCAACTGATCTGACTGCACCTTTAACGGTACTTGGTCAATTCAAGGTAGAAACTTGCACTTGGATCATTGGGATCAACGCTTTTTTCCCCACCAAGAGGCACAGCCGTTGATTCCTATCCATAGAACAATTTCTATCCGGGATTTACTTTATCTATCGTAAAAACAAAGTTGAGTCTCGATTTATGGATCCATCAGTCCAGCCTAACCCCATCCGATCCCATGGGTTAGCCAACCGCCCAACCACTGTAGTGATGGGATCCAATTTGGAATTTGGTTAGGTTTTGTCCCGGGTACCAAGGAAAAGAGTTCCAAGGCCCCCTAGCCGGAATTTCATGCAAACATAAAACTAGCCACACCACTTACACACCCAATATGAAAATTGCCTTTTTCTTAGCATGAGCTAACTTTAAAACAATCCTTTAATGAAACCATAGTACCACTGATCACAATCTCCCAATTTATCCAGTTGATTCATAATTTCCCATCATTCCTTCATCAGAGTATCTATGGCATCATTGGCAACTAGAACGCTCACCACCTGTCCACACAGAGGCCGTTTCCATAGTTCCTAGCCCATAATACTCGGCAATATAATCACTTATCAAGATGGACTCTCGTTGAAGATCAGCAAGATCAACCAACAGATCCATATAAAAGAGCCATGGACTCATCCGTTGAGGACCAGCAAGGTCAGTCAACCAGATCCATGCCCGGTTTCACAAAACAACTCTTACTCCTTGTTCCAATATCTTCCTCGACGCACGCGTGGGTATCCTAGGCGACCCAGAGCCCGAGCACCGTATGGTCAGCACCCTCTAGGATCCTTCGCAGGTGACCTAGCGCTTCACTCATAGGCCGCTTCCTTGGTCCCTCATCCACCGTACCGGAAGCTCACCATTTTAATCGAACCGAGGCTGGTCAAGACCTCGGTCGACCTTGCTACGCGAGACGTCCTCCATTGACTCTCCGTCAGCAGTTGCAACTTTATCAGTTAGGTCTCCACGACCTTAATCACAAGACGGTCAAAATGCTTCCCCAGCATTCTTGACATAAAACAGCCATTTACAAACAGCATTTACAAACAGTTTACAAATACAGTTTCTATATTAACTCTCATTTTTCCACATTATCCCTCATTAATCCACATTACTTATTCCACATTCCATGTATATGTGTACTCATCCAATCATCTCCTTTTCCATCTCTTCACTTCAGATTCCTTCACATCACATATCATATATTCACATCCATATCCACATCCATACATCCACATCCACATCCACATTCACATCCATACATCCACATCTACATGCTTATCTCCATTTTCACATCCTCATTTATACATCCACATCCCATATCCACATTCATACATACACATCCATATATCCACATCTACATCCACATACATACATACATCCACATCCACATTCCACATTCACATCTATACATCCACATCTACATTCACATTCACATACATCCACATCCACATTCCCATACATCCACATCTATACATCCACATTCCACATTCACATCTACATTCACATTCACATACATGCATCCACATCTACATGCTTACCTCCATTTTCACATGCTCATTTATACATCCACATCCCATATCCATATTCATACATACACATCCATACATCCACATCTACATCCACATACATACATACATCCACATCCACATTCCACATTCACATCTATACATCCACATCTACATTCACATTCACATACATCCACATCCACATTCCCATACATCCACATCTATACATCCACATTCCACATTCACATCTACATCCACATCTACATCCACATTTACATCTATGCATATACATCTTCATGCATATATCCATTTTCATGTTCATACATCCACACTCCCATCTCCATATCCACACATCCACATACATACATCCATTTTCACATTCCCATTTATATAACCCCATATACTTTCACATCTAATCTTTTACATCACATCCATTCTCGCCCTATCACAACCCATATACATCTTATCCTATCACATACACTTCTTACCTCATCCCCCCATACACATCTTAATTCATCTTATCACATCCTAACTTATTTCATAAGCATCTTATCACCTCTTATCACACCTCTTATCACATCCTATCACTTTCCATACGCATCTTATCAATTCTTATCACATCTCATACACCTCTTATCACATCTTATCACATTTCATATCTTTTTTTTTTTTATAAAGAGAATTCTTTTATTTGATATAAGATTTCTCTACACATTTATTTATACATAAATTCCATTTAAGGAGACTAACACTTTCGAAATTAAAATCAATCTTTTATGCATCTTCTTATGCATGATTTCAATTTGGTAGGGAATTATACTTTTAGAATAAAAGAATTTCTCTTATGCATCTAAGTTAAGCATAAAATCCATTTATGAGGAAAATCATACTTTTAGTATAAAAAGAATATCTTTTATGCATACCTATATGCATGAAATCCAATATGGTAAAAGTAACACTTTTGATATAAAAATTTTTCCTTTATGCATACTTCTATGCATGAAAATTAAAAATGATAAAAGTAACACTTTTGATATAAAATTTTTCCTTTATGCATACTTCTATGCATGAAAATTAAAAATGATAAAAGTAACACTTTTGATATAAAAATTTTCTTTTATGCATACTTTTATGTATGAAATAAAAATGATAAAAGTAACACTTTTGATATAAAAATTTATCCATTATGCATACTTCTATGCATGAAAATAAAAATGGTAAATATAACACTTTTGATATAAAAATTTATCCTTTATGCATAATATTAAAATTCAATTTCTCCATGATTATAATGAAATTCTTTCAATTAATCTAGGATGATGATTCCTAGAATATGGTAGGAAGTCCTCTTTTTATGCTTTGAATGAAAATTTTTTTATGCATAATTTTTATAAAAATTTTGCCATAGCTCCGCTGCTATGACTGATAAATCTCAATTTTTCTAAGGGATAAAGCTTATCATTAAGAAAATAATTAAAATGATTCTCTAATTGGATCCTTAATCCATAATGGATTGAATCATCAATATACATAAACTAAAAGCATAAGAAAAAGCCATTAATTTGGCCTCAAGCATAGCTTTATCTTGGGTTAAGGAAAAGCTTTATGAAAAGCTTGATTAGGATTGAGAATGGGTCATGAGTATGACCATTTCTTGAGTGAGAGAGAGAATTTACATAAGAATCATTAGAATTTAAACATAAATGAAAATTAACTTCAATAGCATTTATTAAATTATGTAACTCTTCACTACTATTCAAACTTCAATAGCATTTAAAAAAAACCATACCAATTAAACTTCTCAAGCTTGAGAGGGGTTGAGAAGAGAGAAACATTGAGAAATTATAGAAAGATGATTATTCACTAATTACCTTACAACTTGCTTGATTCTTTGTTCACGGTAGAGGCCCCCAACCAATCAATTGGTTAAGTATGTTGATGGAGCCACTAATGGGGATTGAAGAAAGAGGGAAGCTCCAAAAACTAGTGAATTATTAAATGAATTCACAGTTCTTGGCTTAGGTGGAGTAGAGTAACGATGCATAAACACTATATATTTTTCAACAAGGGTGAGGCTTCTATTTATAGGAAAAATTGAGCTCCTAACCAAACAAACTGATTCTAGAATTTTCTAAATCAGTTTGGTCAATATTTGACCATTTTTAGGTCAGTTAAGCTAACTTTTTGGAACTAGACTTGAATGAGGAGAGAGGAGAGATGAAATATCTCAATTTTTATGAGTTTAAAACTCATTCAAGCATGTGAAATATGCACCTCCTTTAAAGAACTCCCCTTCCTTACATATGCCATACTTTTAATATTGCTCATAATTTTTTATTAATAAACCTTGTACATTTTCAACTCTTCATCTTATGTGAAATATGCACCTCCTTTAAAGAACTCCTCTTCCTTACATATGTCATACTTTTAATATTGCTCATAATTTTTTACTAATAAACCTTGTACATTTTCAACTCTTCATCTTATGTGAAATATGCACCTCCTTTAAAGAACTCCTCTTCCTTACATATGTCATACTTTTAATATTGCTCATAGTTTTTTTACTAATAAACCTTGTACATTTTCAACTCTTCACCTCATGTGAGCATTTACTCATTTTTGGGTATTTTCTTTTTACAAGTTGGATTTATCTCCTCCCTACACATGGATTGATGCTATTGGTCCATAGGAACCTTAATTGGACCATAGTCTAAAGATTTCTGAAAATCTAGACCCTTAGGCTAAGGTTCTTTATAGCTATTTTCAATTAATTCCAATTGCACATTGGAAAATTCTTTTTGAATTTTTGTTTCAAGGGAACTCATCTGAATTAGAAGAGATATTTTTCTATCCAAAAATATTCAAAATCTGAATATTCTCTCTCTAGAATATTTTTCTCTCTCTAGGCTAAAACAGATAGAAACAAGGTCTTTATATTTCTGAAGAGGGATTGATTACAGGGAAAGATACTAGACATCAAAAAGGGGGTGGGGGAGGAATCTTACATTCTACCCCACTTAAAAAAATGCGAGATGTCCTCATCTCGCAAACTGGGATAATTTCGCAAGATGCACGAATATGAGACTTAGAGAAAAATTTTAATCAAGATTAACCACCAAGATAAGTCTTAAAGAGAGCAAGATTCAAAATACGAACAAGATTTAAACTTTATTCATTCTCGAAACTTATACAGTAAAGATAGAGGAACTCTTTACACTTCCATAAGCCCGTCCATCATATGGTCACAAAAGCAGTCCTCACAAGCTGCACAAGTATAAGGTAACTCATCTATGGGAATGATTCTGTGGGTTATTTCTGTGCCTATCTCAGTGGTATGAGGTGTTCTAAGAAAAGGACCTCTGAGAGGCAAGCCAAAAATGGGGTAAAGGCATATCTTCTCATGAGGAAGAAAACACGCCAGTAAGAAGACCCGCTCAGAAAACCCAGGATGCCTTGATCTCATGACGCAGTAGTATCGGGGACCCAAACCCAAAGCTTCAATAACCATGGCCAAGCGGACATTGTTACGAAAGTGCTGCTGACCCCAGGGTGTTACCCTAGTTATGTCTTGATAGGTCCGCCATTTTGTCTGCGCTACAGAAGTTCCCAAGTGAGGGAAAAGTGAGCGCTCATACTGCTCTATAAAATCTTTCTTCACAGACTCCCTTGCGTCTTGAAGGTGAGAAATCATCATGGATAAAACTAATTCTTGTTGCCAAGCCATGAAGGAGATTAAGAAAGAAAGGAGATCGATGGAAGTAAGATTACTGTGAACGACAAGTATAAGTTACGACTTATATAAAGGAAGGAGCTAGCGTAACTTAGAAGCCAACGGTAACTTGCCACTGAAGTTTTACCGTGGTCCACAATATCTGGGAGATAACTTCTTCCCAAGAGATAAAGAACTTCTTTTGGGCCGTACTCGACCTTGATATCCAAAACATCGATTCTCCTTCTGAACTCATTGTTCTGAATCTTAAAACAGGTGGGACTCTTGAGAAGTATTCAGGAAAAAGGTTCTTCCTTTTTTAAACAGAATCTTTCTTTTATTTTAGAGAGAGAATAATTATAAGATCAGAAAGGGAGATTCTTACTCCTGTATACCTCTAAGGCTAGGGGAGAATCTTACATTCTACCCCACTTGAAAAGTGCGAGATGTCCTCATCTCGCAAGGTAGAGGACAACTCTTTTTCTTAAGATCCAATTTATTCTGGGGTTCCTTATATTCTGGTCAACCCAACAGAATACGGGGATAATTATCCCTTATATAGAACTCATCATTAAATAACAATTCATTCAGATCATATCATTCATATCTTTAACACGATAATGGCCCATTAGTCTGAAAATTTTCCTTCTGAACATTCCTCCACAGGAATTTTAGTTAAGCAAGTTCTCAATTTGTCATCCCTTAACTTAATCTACCGTCTCAAGTGTTAACAGTAGCAAGCTGACAGCACAATCCACTAATCTCATAGTGATTTGCTGAAATCATTATCATCATTCTAGTCATGAATATCATCACTGGGACTCGTCCCATTCATCCTCATTGTGGTTTCGCTCAGCTTATTACATTTCAACTAAATTTCAAAAATCGTCATTTTTCAATCAGAATCCAATTCAATTCATCAATTCTCAAACAGAATTAAAAATCATATCAACCACATTCGAAATCATCATCTGGATAGCATTAACGCTTATAATTTCAAGTCTTAGATTTACTCGTATATACTATCGGTAAAGAGCTGCAGTTATACCCTCGGTATATACGGATAGTCATGATACTCGAAACTATAAGGTAAATACCATCATGTCTAGGTCTCAAGCAAGTTAGGGTTCCATACAATTGCGGTACTTCCAATTGAAGACCCAATTACTAATTTACGAATTTCAATTTGAATTAACAATTTGTATGAATTATATCAAACAATTACAACCTTTTTGTGCGTCTTGATAAACTTTTGACATAATTTGCTCCTCAGTTGATCTTATTGGAGATCTATGACTTAAGTCTGATAAATAGATTTTTCTTTATCCGATCGTCCGTAAAAAAAACATTTGTATATTTATATACAAGTTGCAATAATTACATAGAGTGGTTCGGCTCCAAAATTCAAAATCTCTTCGAGAGACGTATAAGACGACGGTACTGGGCCATAGTCATGCCCTGTTACATAAGTTCTCTAACTGCGAAGGAAATTATTATTTTCTCCTTAGGGATAAATCGACTAAGGAGTCTATAAATTTGACATGAAAGTCTGAAATTTTGAGGTGTCGAATGATATAGAATGACACCACGCACCATTTTCAGCTTTAACAGGATCATAGTCAATGAGAGATTCTGCCACAGCATTGTATGGCGGTTGCAATGAGCGTGGACATATTGCCCTGCAACCCACTTATGTTGTATTCTCTCCACTGGGGTAGGAAAATATAAATCCTTAAAATGGCGTGCAAGTCTTACTCGGCTTGTTTGAGTTGAAGCGGAAGAGATGAGATGCTCGAAGGCAAATGCAATCATATCTTGAGACTGGGTGAGGTCGGGAATACCAGATAAATGTGGAACTTCCATCTATAAAAACAATTTCTTTGATTAAAAATTTCTTCATTAAAGAAGCTTACAGGATGAAAATACATTATGAAAATGCTATTTCTGAATTCTTATTACCAATTTCAGATAAGAATTTAATTATCTTTATTAGCTTTCAAAACCTGCTCTGATACCAACTTTGAGATCCCTGTTCCCCACCGATTAACGGATTCGGGGTACTAGCAGCGGAAGTAGCACATCATGCGTGGGTAGGGGTCTCACACTCGGGGCCTGGCCCATGGATATCCGGACAAGAGACTAATCCATCGGTTTGTCCAAAACCGAAACTGGAAAAACTTCCTTTACTCGGAAAGCATGGGCGATTCCACCAGGATAACTCTTTACTCTAACGTAGTCAAGATCATTACGGATCAACTGATCTGACTGCACCTTTAACGGTACTTGGTCAATTCAAGGTAGAAACTTGCACTTGGATCATTGGGATCAACGCTTTTTTCCCCACCAAGAGGCACAGCCGTTGATTCCTATCCATAGAACAATTTCTATCCGGGATTTACTTTATCTATCGTAAAAACAAAGTTGAGTCTCGATTTATGGATCCATCAGTCCAGCCTAACCCCATCCGATCCCATGGGTTAGCCAACCGCCCAACCACTGTAGTGATGGGATCCAATTTGGAATTTGGTTAGGTTTTGTCCCGGGTACCAAGGAAAAGAGTTCCAAGGCCCCCTAGCCGGAATTTCATGCAAACATAAAACTAGCCACACCACTTACACACCCAATATGAAAATTGCCTTTTTCTTAGCATGAGCTAACTTTAAAACAATCCTTTAATGAAACCATAGTACCACTAATCACAATCTCCCAATTTATCCAGTTGATTCATAATTTCCCATCATTCCTTCATCAGAGTATCTATGGCATCATTGGCAACTAGAACGCTCACCACCTGTCCACACAGAGGCCGTTTCCATAGTTCCTAGCCCATAATACTCGGCAATATAATCACTTATCAAGATGGACTCTCGTTGAAGATCAGCAAGATCAACCAACAGATCCATATAAAAGAGCCATGGACTCATCCGTTGAGGACCAGCAAGGTCAGTCAACCAGATCCATGCCCGGTTTCACAAAACAACTCTTACTCCTTGTTCCAATATCTTCCTCGACGCACGCGTGGGTATCCTAGGCGACCCAGAGCCCGAGCACCGTATGGTCAGCACCCTCTAGGATCCTTCGCAGGTGACCTAGTGCTTCACTCATAGGCCGCTTCCTTGGTCCCTCATCCACCGTACCGGAAGCTCACCATTTTAATCGCACCGAGGCTGGTCAAGACCTCGGTCGACCTTGCTACGCGAGACGTCCTCCATTGACTCTCCGTCACAGCAGTTGCAACTTTATCAGTTAGGTCTCCACGACCTTAATCACAAGACGGTCAAAATGCTTCCCCAGCATTCTTGACATAAAACAGCCATTTACAAACAGCATTTACAAACAGTTTACAAATACAGTTTCTATATTAACTCTCATTTTTCCACATTATCCCTCATTAATCCACATTACTTATTCCACATTCCATGTATATGTGTACTCATCCAATCATCTCCTTTTCCATCTCTTCACTTCAGATTCCTTCACATCACATATCATATATTCACATCCATATCCACATCCACATCCACATTCACATCCATACATCCACATCTACATGCTTATCTCCATTTTCACATCCTCATTTATACATCCACATCCCATATCCACATTCATACATACACATCCATATATCCACATCTACATCCACATACATACATACATCCACATCCACATTCCACATTCACATCTATACATCCACATCTACATTCACATTCACATACATCCACATCCACATTCCCATACATCCACATCTATACATCCACATTCCACATTCACATCTACATTCACATTCACATACATGCATCCACATCTACATGCTTACCTCTATTTTCACATCCTCATTTATACATCCACATCCCATATCCATATTCATACATACACATCCATACATCCACATCTACATCCACATACATACATACATCCACATCCACATTCCACATTCACATCTATACATCCACATCTACATTCACATTCACATACATCCACATCCACATTCCCATACATCCACATCTATACATCCACATTCCACATTCACATCTACATCCACATCTACATCCACATTTACATCTATGCATATACATCTTCATGCATATATCCATTTTCATGTTCATACATCCACACTCCCATCTCCATATCCACACATCCACATACATACATCCATTTTCACATTCCCATTTATATAACCCCATATACTTTCACATCTAATCTTTTACATCACATCCATTCTCGCCCTATCACAACCCATATACATCTTATCCTATCACATACACTTCTTACCTCATCCCCCCATACACATCTTAATTCATCTTATCACATCCTAACTTATTTCATAAGCATCTTATCACCTCTTATCACATCCTATCACTTTCCATACGCATCTTATCAATTCTTATCACATCTCATACACCTCTTATCACATCTTATCACATTTCATATCTTTTTTTTTTTTTTTATAAAGAGAATTCTTTTATTTGATATAAGATTTCTCTACACATTTATTTATACATAAATTTCATTTAAGGAGACTAACACTTTCGAAATTAAAATCAATCTTTTATGCATCTTCTTATGCATGATTTCAATTTGGTAGGGAATTATACTTTTAGAATAAAAGAATTTCTCTTATGCATCTAAGTTAAGCATAAAATCCATTTATGAGAAAAATCATACTTTTAGTATAAAAAGAATATCTTTTATGCATACCTATATGCATGAAATCCAATATGGTAAAAGTAACACTTTTGATATAAAATTTTTTCCTTTATGCATACTTCTATGCATGAAAATTAAAAATGATAAAAGTAACACTTTTGATATAAAATTTTTCCTTTATGCATACTTCTATGCATGAAAATTAAAAATGATAAAAGTAACACTTTTGATATAAAAATTTTCTTTTATGCATACTTTTATGTATGAAATAAAAATGATAAAAGTAACACTTTTGATATAAAAATTTATCCATTATGCATACTTCTATGCATGAAAATAAAAATGGTAAAAATAACACTTTTGATATAAAAATTTATCCTTTATGCATAATATTAAAATTCAATTTCTCCATGATTATAATGAAATTCTTTCAATTAATCTAGGATGATGATTCCTATAATATGGTAGGAAGTCCTCTTTTTATGCTTTGAATGAAAATTTTTTTATGCATAATTTTTATAAAAATTTTGCCATAGCTCCGCTGCTATGACTGATAAATCTCAATTTTTCTAAGGGATAAAGCTTATCATTAAGGAAATAATTAAAATGATTCTCTAATTGGATCCTTAATCCATAATGGATTGAATCATCAATATACATAAACTAAAAGCATAAGAAAAAGCCATTAATTTGGCCTCAAGCATAGCTTTATCTTGGGTTAAGGAAAAGCTTTATGAAAAGCTTGATTAGGATTGAGAATGGGTCATGAGTATGACCATTTCTTGAGTGAGAGAGAGAATTTACATAAGAATCATTAGAATTTAAACATAAATGAAAATTAACTTCAATAGCATTTATTAAATTATGTAACTCTTCACTACTATTCAAACTTCAATAGCATTTAAAAAAAACCATACCAATTAAACTTCTCAAGCTTGAGAGGGGTTGAGAAGAGAGAAACATTGAGAAATTATAGAAAGATGATTATTCACTAATTACCTTACAACTTGCTTGATTCTTTGTTCACGGTAGAGGCCCCCAACCAATCAATTGGTTAAGTATGTTGATGGAGCCACTAATGGGGATTGAAGAAAGAGGGAAGCTCCAAAAACTAGTGAATTATTAAATGAATTCACAGTTCTTGGCTTAGGTGGAGTAGAGTAACGATGCATAAACACTATATATTTTTCAACAAGGGTGAGGCTTCTATTTATAGGAAAAATTGAGCTCCTAACCAAACAAACTGATTCTAGAATTTTCTAAATCAGTTTGGTCAATATTTGACCATTTTTAGGTCAGTTAAGCTAACTTTTTGAAACTAGACTTGAATGAGGAGAGAGGAGAGATGAAATATCTCAATTTTTATGAGTTTAAAACTCATTCAAGCATGTGAAATATGCACCTCCTTTAAAGAACTCCCCTTCCTTACATATGTCATACTTTTAATATTGCTCATAATTTTTTATTAATAAACCTTGTACATTTTCAACTCTTCATCTTATGTGAAATATGCACCTCCTTTAAAGAACTCCTCTTCCTTACATATGTCATACTTTTAATATTGCTCATAATTTTTTACTAATAAACCTTGTACATTTTCAACTCTTCATCTTATGTGAAATATGCACCTCCTTTAAAGAACTCCTCTTCCTTACATATGTCATACTTTTAATATTGCTCATAGTTTTTTTACTAATAAACCTTGTACATTTTCAACTCTTCACCTCATGTGAGCATTTACTCATTTTTGGGTATTTTCTTTTTACAAGTTGGATTTATCTCCTCCCTACACATGGATTGATGCTATTGGTCCATAGGAACCTTAATTGGACCATAGTCTAAAGATTTCTGAAAATCTAGACCCTTAGGCTAAGGTTCTTTATAGCTATTTTCAATTAATTCCAATTGCACATTGGAAAATTCTTTTTGAATTTTTGTTTCAGGGGAACTCATCTGAATTAGAAGAGATATTTTTCTATCCAAAAATATTCAAAATCTGAATATTCTCTCTCTAGAATATTTTTCTCTCTCTAGGCTAAAACAGATAGAAACAAGGTCTTTATATTTCTGAAGAGGGATTGATTACAGGGAAAGATACTAGACATCAAAAAGGGGGTGGGGGAGGAATCTTACATTGGGTGCACAAATAGATGACTCTCTCTTTCGCAATAGTAGTGTCTATAGTTTCAAGGTGCATGGGACTGTTTATCATCAGATTGGGTCCTTGGTCCCCAATAATATGTACAATCCTAAGCCATAGTTTGCACAGTTGTATGTGTTTGATACTGAGCACGAATTACAAAATTGACTAGGTGTCATGAATGGATTGGAATCCACAACCCTAGAAGCACTTCAATCCATGATGCACACTTCTAATCTATTTGCACAAGCTTTTAAGTATGTGGGAAGAATGTTGAGTGACAATCCGAGTTTGGAATTGAAAATGACTATATGTGAGACGAAATCCACATCTAGGCAGTACTCAATGCTTAACAGCTTCCGAGATTGCTGATATCATGATTGGTCAAGGTGATGATCATAATATTGGTCTTCGTGATATTTTATTGCATACTCGAGAAGGCACATGCAAACACATCTCTAATTTGCATAGGTGCTATATGCCTCTTTTGTACGTCATGTTATTTCCAAGAGGGGAGGACAAATGGCACTTCATAATCCCTTATGCTGATGCACAAGTGAGTGCATTGAGAAATGGTCATTGTTTGACTCAACGGAAATACTATGCTTATCGATTGCAAATTTGCCCAAATACAAATGCATGCTTGCTACGTGGTGGAAGGTTGTTGCAACAGTTTATGGTTGATGCCTATTGCAGTGTTGAAGAGTCATGATTATCTTGGCTACGCCATAATCAAAAAAGTCTGCATTCAGAGGTTTATAGTGGTTTGACAGACATGCTTCATGTAGAAGCAAGTGGAAGTGGTATTGCAGGAAGGACAGTGGGAAGCAGAATAGTGTTACCTTCCAGTTTTACTAGTGGGCCACGACAAATGTATCAACTTTATCAAGATGCCATGGCAATTGTTCGTTCATCAAAAGGCAAGCCCGATTTATTCATTACTTTCACTTGTAACCCAAAGTGGCCAGAGGTATTAGATGCTTTACTCCCATGGGCAAAGTGCATGTGACCGGCCTGATTTGAATACTAGAGTATTTCACCAAAAACATTCATATATGATGAAAAATATCGTGAAGAAGGAGCTCTTTGGTAAGGTGATTAGATATGTGAGTGTCATTGAGTTCCAAAAAAGAGGATTGCCTCATTCACACACGTTATTGATCTTGGATAGTGCCCATAAACCTAAGAATGTCCAAGACTATGATAGATTAGTATGTGCCGAATTGCCTGACAAGCAAATTTTCCTACTCTGCATGATGTCGTGTTGTATTGCAATATCCATAGGCCCTGTGGGCCATTCAATCTAAGTGCAATTTGTATGGATAAAGGGAAATGCACAAGGAACTATCCCCCACGAGCTTTTGCACAAGAGACTACTATGGATGAGAGTGGTTACCCCGTGTATATGCGTCGAAATGATGGAAGAACTGTGGCATTGAAAAAGTGTAATGTTGATAATAGATGGGTTGTGCCATATAACCCTTATCTTTCAGTCACATATAATGCTCATGTAAATGTGGAAATATGCTCAACAATAGTAGCAGCAGTGAAATATCTTTACAAGTACATATACAATAGTGGCATTGAAAAAGTGTAATGTTGATAATAGATGGGTTGTGCCATATAACCCTTATCTTTCAGTCACATATAATGCTCATGTAAATGTGGAAATATGCTCAACAATAGTAGCAACAGTGAAATATCTTTACAAGTACATATACAAACAAGGGGCATGACAGAGCAACAATAAGATTTAGCAATGTACAAGGTGGGGATGTTAATGCTGCTTGCGTAGTCGATGAGATTCAGAGGTATTTGGATGCACGTTACGTCTCTGCATCAGAGAGGCATGTTGGAGACTCTTTGAGTATGATTTACACAATGAGAAGCCTGATGTGCAACGGTTGCAGGTACACTTAGATAGGGGTCATAATGTTATCTTTAGAGATGATGATAATATTGCAGATGTTTTTCAGAGGGAAAATGTAGGCAAGACTACTATGACTGAATGTTACACTTAGATAGGGGTCATAATGTTATCTTTAGAGATGATGATAATATTGCAGATGTTTTTCAGAGGGAAAATGTAGGCAAGACTACTATGACTGAATGGTTTACCTATAATCAACAACATCTTGAAGCAAACAATACATTGTATAGTGATTTCCCTCAACAATGGGTTTGGAACTCTAGGTTGAAGAAATGGACCAAAAGAAAGATTGGAAACACTATATGTAAGATTCCTCCCCAGCCTCTCAAAATTTCCAGCATCTTCTCCTATAATCAATCCCTCTTCAGAAATATAAAAGACTTGTTTCTAACTGTTTTAACCTAGAGAGAGAAAATATTCTAGAGAGAGAATATTCAGATTTTTAATATTTTTGGATAGAAAATTATCTCATCTTATTAAAATAAGTTCCCCTGAAACAGAAATTCAAAAAAGAACTTTCCAATGTGCAATTGGAATTAATTAGAAATGGGTATAAAGGACCTTAGCCTAAGGGCCTAGATTTTCAGAAATTTTTGGATTATGGTCCAATTAAGGTTCCTATGGGCCAATAGCATCAATCCATGTGTAGGGAGGAGATAAATCCAATTTGTAAAGAAGATACCCAAAAAATGAGTAAATGCTCACATAAGATGAAGAGTTGAAAATGTACAATGTTTATTACTAAAAAACTATGAGCAATATTAAAAATATGAGATATGTAAGGAAGGGGAGTTCTTTAAAGGAGGCGCATATTTCACATAAGATGAAGAGTTGAAAATGTACAAGGTTTATTAGTAAAAAACTATGAGCAATATTAAAAATATGACATATGTAAGGAAGGGGAGTTCTTTAAAGGAGGTGCATATTTCACATAAGATGAAGAGTTGAAAATGTACAAGGTTTATTAGTAAAAAACTATGAGCAATATTAAAAATATGACATATGTAAGGAAGGGGAGTTCTTTAAAGGAGGTGCATATTTCACATAAGATGAAGAGTTGAAAATGTACAAGGTTTATTAGTAAAAAACTATGAGCAATATTAAAAATATGAGATATTTTGGGTATAATGATTCTATTTTGACACATATGTAAGGAAGGGGAGTTCTTTAAAGAAGGTGCATATTTCACATGCTTGAATGAGTTTTAAACTCATAAAAATTGAGATATTTCATCTCTCCTCTCTTCTAATTCAAGTTTAGTTCCAAAAAGTTAGCTTAACTGACCTAAAAATGGTCAAAAATTGACCAAACTGATTTGGAAAATTCTAGAATCAGTTTGTTTTGGTTAGGAGCTCAATTTTTCCTATAAATAGAAGCCTCCCCCTTGTTGAAAAATAGATAGTGTTTATGCATCGTTACTCTACTCCACCTAAGCCAAGAACTGTGAATTCATTTAATAATTCACTAGTTTTTGGAGCTTCCCTCTTTCTTCAATCCCCATTAGTGGCTCCATCAACATACTTAACCAATTGATTGGTTGGGGGCCTCTACCGTGAACAAAGAATCAAGTAAATTGTAAGGTAAATGGTGAATTTTGATTCTTTTCTATAATTTCTCAATGTTTCTCTCTTCTCTCAACCCCTCTCAAGCTTGAGAAGCTTAATTGGAATGGTTTTTTGAATGCTATTGAAGTTAATTGATGAATGGTAGTGAAGAGTTACATAATTTGATGAATGCTATTGAAGTAAATTGATTAATGATAGTTAAGAATTACATAAATTTTTCTTTTTGCTTAATTCTAATGGTTTTTATGTAATTTCTCTCTCTCACTCAAGAAATGGTCATACTTTTGACCCATTCTCAATCCAAATGAAGCTTTTCATAAAGCTTTTCCTTAATCCAAGATTAATCTATGCTTGAGGCCAAACTAATGGCTTTTTTCTATGCTTTTAGTTTATGTATTTCATGAATATTGATGATTCAATACATTATGGATTAATGATCCAATTAGGGATCATTCTATTTATTTCCTTAATGATAAGCTTTATCTCTTAAAAAATTTGAGATTTATCAGTCATAGCAACGGAGCTATGGCAAAATTTTTATAAAAATTATGCATAAAATAATTTCATTCAAAGCATGAAAAGAGGACTTCCTACCATATTCTAGGAATTATCATCCTAGATTAATTGAAAGATATTCATTGTAATCATAGAGAAGTTGATTTTTATATTATGCATAATTGATTTTCATGCATAGAGCTATGCATAAAAGATTATTATTACTTTTATCATATTTGGATTTCATGCATAGAGGTATGCATAAAAGATTATTATTTTAACATAAAAGTGTTACTTTTATCAAATTTTAATTTTCATGCATAGAAGTATGCATAAAGGATAATTTTTTTATATTAAAAGTGTTACTTTTATCATTTTTAATTTTCATGCATAGAAGTATGCATAAAAGATAATTTTTTTATCTTAAAAGTGTTACTTTTATCATTTTTAATTTTCATGCATAGAAGTATGCATAAAAGATATTTTTTTAATATTAAAAGTGTTACTTTTATCATTTTTAATTTTCATGCATAGAAGTATGCATAAAAGATAATTTTTTATATTAAAAGTGTTACTTTTATCATTTTTAATTTTCATGCATAGAAGTATGCATAAAAGATATTTTTTTATATTAAAAGTGTTACTTTTATCATTTTTAATTTTCATGCATAGAAGTATGCATAAAGAAAAACTTTTTATATCAAAAGTGTTACTTTTATCATTTTTAATTTTCATGCATAGAAGTATGCATAAAAGATAATTTTTTTATATTAAAAGTGTTACTTTTATCATTTTTAATTTTCATGCATAGAAGTATGCATAAAAGATATTTTTTTTATATTAAAAGTGTTACTTTTATCATTTTTAATTTTCATACATAGAAGTATGCATAAAGAAAAAAATTTTATATCAAAAGTGTTACTTTTATCATTTTTAATTTTCATGCATAGAAGTATGCATAAAGGATATTTTTTTTAACATCAAAAGTGTTACTTTTATCATTTTTAATTTTCATGCATAGAAGTATGCATAAAGGATAAATTTTTTATATCAAAAGTGTTACTTTTATCATTTTTAATTTTCATGCATAGAAGTATGCATAAAGGATAATTTCTTTTACATCAAAAGTGTTACTTTTATCATTTTTAATTTTCATACATAGAGGTATGCATAAAAGTTGATTATATTATTATAAAAGTGTTACTTTTATCATATTTGGATTTCATGCATAGAGGTATGCATAAAAGTTGATATTTTTATTATAAAAGTGTTACTTTTATCATATTGGATTTCATGCATAGAGGTGTGCATAAAAGTTGATTATATTATTATAAAAGTGTTACTTTTATCATATTTGGATTTCATGCATAGAGGTATGCATAAACGATATTCTTTTTATACTAAAAGTGTGATTTTCATCATAAATGGATTTTATGTATAACTTAGATGCATAAGAGAAATTCTTTTATTCTAAAAGTGTAATTCCTACCAAATTGAATTTATGCATAAGAAGATGCATAAAAGATTGATTTTTATTTCGAAAGTGTTAGTCTCCTTAAATGGAATTTATGCATAAATAAATGTGTAAGAGAAATCTTATATCAAATATAAGAATTCTCTTAAAAAAAGATATGAAATGTGATAAGATGTGATAAGATGTGTATGAGATGTGATAAGAATTGATAAGATGCGTATGGGAAGTGATAGGATGTGATAAGAGGTTTATGAGATGTGAAAAGATGTGATAAGATGTGTATGAGATGTGATAGAATGTGTTAAGATGAGTTAGGATGTGTTAAGATGTATATGGGATGTGTTAGGACGAGAATGGATGTAATATGGTTGTATGAATGTGATGTGGATGTATACATGTAGATGTATATGTATGAATGTGAATGTGGATGTATACATGTAGATGTATATGTATGAATGTGAATGTGGATGTGGATGTGGATGTCATCACTGACATAATGGTTTTATTAAAGGATTGTTTTAAAGCTAGTTGATGCTAAGAAAAAGGCAATTTCATATTGGGTGTGTAAGTGGTGTGACTAGTTTTATGTTTGTATGAACTTCCGGTAGGGGGCCTTGGAACTCTTTTCCTTGGTACCCGAGACAAAACCTAACCAAATTCTTAATTGGATCCCATCACTACAGTGGTTGGGCGGTTGGCTAACCCATGGGATCGGATGGGGTTAGGCTGGACTGATGGATCCGTAGATCGAGATTTAATTTCTATTATTACGATAGATGAAGTAAATCCCAGATAGAAATTGTTCTATGGATAGGAATCAACGGCTTTGCCCCTTGATGGGGAAAAAAGCGTTGATTCCAATGATCCAAGTGCAAGTTTCTTCCTTGATTTGACCAAGTATCGTTAAAGGTGCAGTCAGATCAGTTTGATCAGTAATGATCTTGACTACGTTAGAGTAAAGAGTTATCCTGGTGGAATCGCCCGTGCTTTCCGAGTAAAGGAAGTTTTTTCGGTTTCAAACCGACGGATTAGTCTCTTGTCCGGATATCCGTGGTGGGCGAGGCCCCGAGTGTGAGACTCCTACCCGCCCACGATGTGCTACTTTCGCTGCTAGTACCGAATCCGTTGCGCGGTGGAGACTGGGATCTTACAGTTGGTATCAGAGCAGGTTTAAAACTAATATAGATAAGCAAATTCTTATTATAAATTGATAATAAAAATTAAAAAAAAAAGCATTTTTCATAATGTATTTTCATTCCGTAAGCCTCTTTAATGAAGAATTTTTAATCAAAGAAATTTTTTTTATAGATGGAAGTTCCCTACTTATCTGGTATTCCCGACCTCACCCAAGGGCAATATGTCCACGCCCCTTGCGACCGCCGTACAATGCTGTGGCAGAATCTCTCATTGACTATGATCCTGTTAAAGTTGAAAATGGTGCGTGGTGTCATTCTATATCATTCGACGCCTCGAAATTTCAGACTTTCATGTCGAATTTATAGACTCCTTAGTCGATTTATCCCTAAGGAGAAAATAATAACTCCCTTCGCAGTTAGAGAACTTATGTAACAGGGCATGACTATGGCCCAGTATGGTCCTCTTATATGTCTTCCGAGGAGATTTTGAACTCAGAGCCGAGTTGCTCTATGTACTTATTGCAACTTGTGTATAAATATACAAATGTTTTTTTTATTTAAGTGATTGTTTACGGACGATCAGATAAAGAAAAATCTGTTTATCAGACTTATGTCATAGATCTCCAATAAGATCAATTGAGAAGCCAATTATGTCAAAAGTTATCAAGACGCACAAAAAGGTTGTAATTGTGTGATATAATTCATACAATTTGTTATTCAAACTGAAATTCGTAAATTAGGACTTCAATTGGAAGTACCGCAATTGTATAGAACCCTGACTTGCTTGAGACCTAGACATGATGGTATTTACCTTATAGTTTCAAGTATCATGACTATCCGTATATACTGAGGGTATAACTGCATCTCTCTACCGACAGTATATACGAGTAAATCTAAGACTTGAAATTATAAGCGTTAATGCTATCCAGATGATGATTTCGAATGTGGTTGATATGATTTTTAATTCTGTTTGGGAACTGATGAATTGATTTGGATTCTGATTGAAAAATGATGATCCCTGAAAATGGGTTGAAATGTAATAAGCTGAGCGAAACCACAATGTGGATGATTGGCACGAGTCCCTGTAATGATAAATGATGAAAATGATTCAGCAAATCACTATGAGATTAGTGGATTGTGCTGTCAAATTGCTACTGTTAATACTTGAGACGGTAGATCAAGTTAAGGGATGACAAATTGAGAACTTGCTTAACTTAAATTTCCGCAGAGGAATGTTCAGAAGGAAATTTTTCGGTCTAATGGACCATTATCGTGTGAAAGATATGAATGATATGATCTGAATGAATTGTTATTTAATGATGAGTTCTATATAAGGGATATTTATCCCCATATTCTATTGGGTTGACCGGAATATAAGGAACCCCAGAATAAATTGGATCTTAAGCAAAAGAGTTGTCCTCTACTTGCGAGATGAGGACATCTTGCACCTTTTAAGTGGGGTAGAATGTAAGATTCCTCCCCCAGCCTTAGAGGTATACAGGAGTAAGAATCTCCCTTTCTGATCTTATAATTATTCTCTCTCTAAAATAAAAGAAAGATTCTGTTTAAAAAGGGAAGACACTTTTCCCAGAATACCTTCTCAGGAGCCCACTTGTTTTAAGGATTCAGAACGATGAGTTCGGAAGTGAGAACCGGTATTTTGGATGCCAAGGTTTTAGTCATCAGCTAAAAGATTGCCCGACTCCTACCATGGAAAGGGCACAAGGAAATCTAGAACCCAAATTCAGAGACCAATTCCTTCATACCAATCTAATCAGGGTCCGTCTCTCTCGGACAAGATTGCTTAATTCCATTAACTAGGTCCGACCCATTGATTAGGGTCGAGATGACCAGTCAAATACTTGGCGACTTAGAGCATCAGATGCAAGCAATTCATAAAGATATAAACGCTGCCTAGGATTGACAGAGACAATACATGGATAAGAAGAGGACAGTCAGAGAAATCAAAGAAGAAGTTATAGTCTTCAATTGAATACGGACCAAAAGAATTTCTTTATCTCTAGGGGAGTATAAGTAGTTATCCCCCAGATATTGTGGACCAAAGGAAGTAAGTGACTTAACCTACGAACTTCTTTTATCTCCTTATCTCAAAGTTCTTAACGCCTTCTATAAAAATATGTGCCAAACCCAAATCATGGAAAGACGGTAAAACTTCAGTGGCAATATACCGTTGGCTTCTAGGTTACGCTAACTCCTCCTTTATATAAGTCGTAACTTTTACTTATCGCTCACAGTAATCTTACTTCCATCGATCTCCTTCTTCTTAATCTCCTTGATGGCTTGGCAACAGGAATTAGTTTTATCCATGATGATTTCTCACCTTCAAGACGCAAGAGAGTCTGTGAAGAAAGATTTTATAGAACAGTATGAGCGCTCACTTTTCCCCCACTTAGGAATTTCTGTAGCGCAGACAAAATGGCAGACCTATCAAGACATAACTAGGGTAACACCCTGGGGTCAGCAGCACTTTCGTAACAATGTCCGCTTGGCCATGGTTATTGAAGCTTTGGGTTTGGGTCCCTGATACTACTGCGTCATGAGATCAAGACATCTTGGGTTTTCTGAGCGGGTCTTCTTACTGGCGTGTTTTCTTCCTCATCAGAAGATATGCCTTCACCCCGTTTTTGGCTTGCCTCTCAGAGGTCCTTTTGTTAGAACACCTCATAACACTGAGATAGGTGCGGCAATAACCAACAGAATTATTCCCATAGATGAGTTATCTTATACATGCGCAGCTTGTGAGTGCTGCTTTTGTGATCATATGATGGACGGGCTTATGGAAGTGTAAAGAGTTCTTCTATCTTTACTGTATAAGTTCCGAGAATGAATAAAGTTTAAATCTTGTTCTTATCTTGAATCTTGCTCTCTTGAGACATTTTTTAATTGGTGGTTAATCTTAATTAAAAAATTTCTCTCAGTCTCATACTTGTGCATCTTGCGAAATTACCCCCAGTTTACGAGATGAGGGCATCTCGCGTTTTTCAAGTGGGAGAGAATGTAAGATTCCTCCCCAACCTCTTAAAATGTCCAGCATCTTCTCCTATAATCAATCCCTCTTCAGAAATATAAAAGACTTGTTTCTAACTGTTTTAACCTAGAGAGAGAATATTCAGATTTTTAATATTTTTGGATAGAAAATTATCTCATCTTATTAAAATAAGTTCCCCTGAAACAGAAATTCAAAAAAGAACTTTCCAATGTGCAATTGGAATTAATTAGAAATGGGTATAAAGGACCTTAGCCTAAGGGCCTAGATTTTCAGAAATTTTTGGATTATGGTCCAATTAAGGTTCCTATGGGCCAATAGCATCAATCCATGTGTAGGGAGGAGATAAATCCAATTTGTAAAGAAGATACCCAAAAAAATGAGTAAATGCTCACATAAGATGAAGAGTTGAAAATGTACAATGTTTATTAGTAAAAAACTATGAGCAATATTAAAAATATGAGATATGTAAGGAAGGGGAGTTATTTAAAGGAGGTGCATATTTCACATAAGATGAAGAGTTGAAAATGTACAAGGTTTATTAGTAAAAAACTATGAGCAATATTAAAAATATGACATAAGTAAGGAAGGGGAGTTCTTTAAAGGAGGTGCATATTTCACATAAGATGAAGAGTTGAAAATGTACAAGGTTTATTAGTAAAAAACTATGAGCAATATTAAAAATATGACATATGTAAGGAAGGGGAGTTCTTTAAAGGAGGTGCATATTTCACATAAGATGAAGATTTCAAAATGTACAAGGTTTATTAGTAAAAAACTATGAGCAATATTAAAAATATGAGATATTTTGGGTATAATGATTCCATTTTGACACATATGTAAGAAAGGGGAGTTCTTTAAAGGAGGTGCATATTTCACATGCTTGAATGAGTTTTAAACTCATAAAAATTGAGATATTTCATCTCTCCTCTCTCCTAATTCAAGTCTAGTTCCAAAAAGTTAGCTTAACTGACCTAAAAATGGTCAAAAATTGACCAAACTGATTTGGAAAATTCTAGAATCAGTTTGTTTTGGTTAGGAGCTCAATTTTTCCTATAAATAGAAGCCTCCCCCTTGTTGAAAAATAGATAGTGTTTATGTATCGTTACTCTACTCCACCTAAGCCAAGAACTGTGAATTCATTTAATAATTCACTAGTTTTTGGAGCTTCCCTCTTTCTTCAATCCCCATTAGTGGCTCCATCAACATACTTAACCAATTGATTGGTTGGGGGCCTCTACCGTGAACAAAGAATCAAGTAAATTGTAAGGTAAATGGTGAATTTTTATTCTTTTCTATAATTTCTCAATGTTTCTCTCTTCTCTCAACCCCTCTCAAGCTTGAGAAGCTTAATTGGAATGGTTTTTTGAATGCTATTGAAGTTAATTGATGAATGGTAGTGAAGAGTTACATAATTTGATGAATGCTATTGAAGTAAATTGATTAATGATAGTTAAGAATTACATAAATTTCCTTTTTTGCTTAATTCTAATGGTTTTTATGTAATTTCTCTCTCTCACTCAAGAAATGGTCATACTCTTGACCCATTCTCAATCCAAATGAAGGTTTTCATAAAGCTTTTTCTTAATCCAAGATTAATCTATGCTTGAGGCCAAATTAATGGCTTTTTTCTATGCTTTTAGTTTATGTATTTCATGAATATTGATGATTCAATACATTATGGATTAATGATCCAATTAGGGATCATTCTATTTATTTTCTTAATGATAAGCTTTATCTCTTAGAAAATTTGAGATTTATCAGTCATAACAGCGGAGCTATGGCAAAATTTTTATAAAAATTATGCATAAAATAATTTCATTCAAAGCATGAAAAGAGGACTTTCTACCATATTCTAGGAATTATCATCCTAGATTAATTGAAAGATATTCATTGTAATCATAGAGAAGTTGATTTTTATATTATGCATAATTGATTTTCATGCATAGAGCTATGCATAAAAGATTATTATTAGTTTTATGATATTTGGATTTCATGCATAGAGGTATGCATAAAAGATTATTATTTTAACATAAAAGTGTTACTTTTATCAAATTTTAATTTTCATGCATACAAGTATGCATAAAGGATAAATGTTTTATATTAAAAGTGTTACTTTTATCATTTTTAATTTTCATGCATAGAAGTATGCATAAAAGATAATCTTTTTATATTAAAAGTGTTACTTTTATCATTTTTAATTTTCATGCATAGAAGTATGCATAAAAGATAATCTTTTTATATTAAAAGTGTTACTTTTATCATTTTAATTTTCATGCATAGAAGTATGCATAAAAGAAAATTTTTTTATATTAAAAGTGTTACTTTTATCATTTTTAATTTTCATGCATAGAAGTATGCATAAAAGATAATTCTTTTATATTAAAAGTGTTACTTTTATCATTTTTAATTTTCATGCATAGAAGTATGCATAAAGAAAAATTTTTTATATCAAAAGTGTTACTTTTATCATTTTTAATTTTCATGCATAGAAGTATGCATAAAAGATAAATTTTTTATATTAAAAGTGTTACTTTTATCATTTTTAATTTTCATGCATAGAAGTATGCATAAAAGATAAATTTTTTATATTAAAAGTGTTACTTTTATCATTTTTAATTTTCATACATAGAAGTATGCATAAAGAAAATTTTTTTATATCAAAAGTGTTACTTTTATCATTTTTTATTTTCATGCATAGAAGTATGCATAAAGGATAATTTTTTTTACATCAAAAGTGTTACTTTTATCATTTTTAATTTTCATGCATAGAAGTATGCATAAAGGATAAATTTTTTATATCAAAAGTGTTACTTTTATCATTTTTAATTTTCATGCATAGAAGTATGCATAAAGGATAATTTCTTTTACATCAAAAGTGTTACTTTTATCATTTTTAATTTTCATACATAGAGGTATGCATAAAAGTTGATTATATTATTATAAAAGTGTTACTTTTATCATATCTGGATTTCATGCATAGAGGTATGCATAAAAGTTGATATTTTTATTATAAAAGTGTTACTTTTATTATATTGGATTTCATGCGTAGAGGTGTGCATAAAAGTTGATTATATTATTATAAAAGTGTTACTTTTATCATATTTGGATTTCATGCATAGAGGTATGCATAAAAGATATTCTTTTTATACTAAAAGTGTGATTTTCATCATAAATGGATTTTATGCATAACTTAGATGCATAAGAGAAATTCTTTTATTCTAAAAGTGTAATTCCTACCAAATTGAATTTATGCATAAGAAGATGCATAAAAGATTGATTTTTATTTCGAAAGTGTTAGTCTCCTTAAATGGAATTTATGCATAAATAAATGTGTAAGAGAAATCTTATATCAAATATAAGAATTCTCTTAAAAAAAGATATGAAATGTGATAAGATGTGATAAGAATTGATAAGATGCGTATGGGAAGTGATAGGATGTGATAAGAGGTGTATGAGATGTGAAAAGATGTGATAAGATGTGTATGAGATGTGATAGAATGTGTTAAGATGAGTTAGGATGTGTTAAGATGTATATGGGATGTGTTAGGACGAGAATGGATGTAATATGGTTGTATGAATGTGATGTGGATGTATACATGTAGATGTATATGTATGAATGTGAATGTGGATGTATACATGTAGATGTATATGTATGAATGTGAATGTGGATGTGGATGTGGATGTATGGATGTAGATACGGATGTGTATGTATGTATGTGGATGTGTATGTATGAATGAGGATGTGAAAATGGATGTATGTATGTAGATGTGGATGTATGGATGTGAATGTGAATGAAGAGGTGGATGTGGATGTATGGATGTAGATACGGATGTGGATGTATGTATGTGAATGTGGATGTATGAATGAGGATGTGAAAATGGATGTATGCATGTGAATGTGGATGTATGAATATGAATGTGGATGTGTGGATGTGGAAATGGAGGTATGGATGTATGGATGTGGATGTGGATGTGGATGTGGATGTATGAATGTGGATGTGGATGTATGCATGTAGATGCGTATGTATGAATGTGAAATTGGATGTATGATGTGGACGTACGAACATGGATATGTATGTAGAATAATGAATATGAAGGTGTATGTGAGATAATGTGTAGTCTATATGAGTGAATGGATGAGAACCAGTACACATTGAATGGAATGTGGAATAAGTAATGTGGTTCGAGAGTGGATAATATGGAAAGACAAGAGTTCGTTATAGAAACTGTATTTTGTGACTGTTTGTAAATGACTGTTTTATGTCAAGAATGCTGGAGAAGCATTTTTACCGTCTTGAGGATTAAGGTCATGAAGACTGAACTGATAAGGTTGTAACTGCTGACGGAGAGTCAATGGAGGACGTCTCGCGTAGCAAGGTCGATCGAGGTCTTGACCAGCCTCGGTTCGATTTAAATGGTGAGCTTCCGGTACGGTGGATGAGGGACCAAGGAAGCGGCCTATGAGTGAAGCGCTAGGTCACCTGCGAAGGATCCTAGAGGGTGCTGACCATACGGTGCTCGGACTCTGGGTCGCCGAAGATACCCACACGTGCGTCGTGGAGATATTGGAACAAGAAGTAAGAGTTGTTTTCTGAAACCGGGCATGGATCTGGTTGATTGACCTTGCTGGTCCTCAATGGATGAGTCCATGGCTCTTTTATATGGATCTGTGGGTTGATCTTGCTGATCTTCCACGGAGATTCCATTCTATTATATGAATATATTGCCGGTTACTATGAGCTAGGAACTATGGAAAAGGCCCCTGCAGGTGGTGAGCGTTCTGGTTGCCAATGATGCCATAAGTACACCGATGAAAGAATGACTGGAAATAAGGATTCAACTAGAGATTTTGAGGATTGTCATCAGTGACATAATGGTTTTATTAAAGGATTGTTTTAAAGCTAGTTGATGCTAAGAAAAAGGCAATTTCATATTGGGTGTGTAAGTGGTGTGACTAGTTTTATGTTTGCATGAACTTCCGGCTAGGGGGCCTTGGAACTCTTTTCCTTGGTACCCGAGACAAAACCTAACCAAATTCTTAATTGGATCCCATCACTACAGTGGTTGGGCGGTTGGCTAACCCATGGGATTGGATGGGGTTAGGCTGGACTGATGGATCCGTAGATCGAGATTTAATTTCTATTATTACGATAGATGAAGTAAATCCCAGATAGAAATTGTTCTATGGATAGGAATCAACGGCTGTGCCCCTTGATGGGGAAAAAAGCGTTGATTCCAATGATCCAAGTGCAAGTTTCTTCCTTGATTTGACCAAGTACCGTTAAAGGAACAGTCAGATCAGTTTGATCAGTAATGATCTTGACTACGTTAGAGTAAAGAGTTATCCTGGTGGAATCGCCCATGCTTTCCGGGTAAAGGAAGTTTTTTCGGTTTCGGTTTTGGACAAACCGACGGATTAGTCTCTTGTTCGGATATCCGTGGGCGAGGCCCCGAGTGTGAGACCCCTACCCGCGCACGATGTGCTACTTCCGCTGCTAGTACCGAATCCGTTGCGCGGTGGAGACTGGGATCTTACAGTTGGTATCAGAGCAGGTTTAAAACTAATACAGACAAGCAAATTCTTATTATAATTTGATAATAAAAATTAAGAAAAAAAGCATTTTTCATAATGTATTTTCATTCCGTAAGCCTCTTTAATGAAGAATTTTTAATCAAAGAATTTTTTTTATAGATGGAAGTTCCCTACTTATCTGGTATTCCCGACCTCACCCAGTCTCAAGATATGACTGCGTTCCCCTTCGAACATCTCATCTCTTCCACTTCAACTCAATCAAGCCGAGCAAGACTCGCACGCCATTTCGCAGATTTATATTTTCCTACCCCAGCGGAGAGAATACAGCATAAGTGGTTTGCAGGGCAATATGTCCACGCCCCTTGCGACCGCCGTACAATGTTGTGGCAGAATCTCTCATTGACTATGATCCTGTTAAAGCTGAAAATGGTGCGTGGTGTCATTCTATATCATTCGACGCCTCGAAATTTCAGACTTTCATGTCGAATTTATAGACTCCTTAGTCGATTTATCCCTAAGGAGAAAATAATAACTCCCTTCGCAGTTAGAGAACTTATGTAACAGGGCATGACTATGGCCCAGTATGGTCCTCTTATATGTCTTCCGAGGAGATTTTGAACTCAGAGCCGAGTTGCTCTATGTACTTATTGCAACTTGTGTATAAATATACAAATGTTTTTTTTATTTAAGTGATTGTTTACGGACGATCAGATAAAGAAAAATCTGTTTATCAGACTTATGTCATAGATCTCCAATAAGATCAATTGAGGAGCCAATTATGTCAAAAGTTATCAAGACGCACAAAAAGGTTGTAATTGTGTGATATAATTCATACAATTTGTTATTCAAACTGAAATTCGTAAATTAGGACTTCAATTGGAAGTACCGCAATTGTATAGAACCCTGACTTGCTTGAGACCTAGACATGATGATATTTACCTTATAGTTTCAAGTATCATGACTATCCGTATATACCGAGGGTATAACTGCAGCTCTTTACCGACAGTATATACGAGTAAATCTAAGACTTGAAATTATAAGCGTTAATGCTATCCAGATGATGATTTCGAATGTGGTTGATATGATTTTTAATTCTGTTTGGGAACTGATGAATTGATTTGGATTCTGATTGAAAAATGATGATCCCTGAAAATGGGTTGAAATGTAATAAGCTGAGCGAAACCACAATGTGGATGATTGGCACGAGTCCCTGTAATGATAAATGATGAAAACGATTCAGCAAATCACTATGAGATTAGTGGATTGTGCTGTCAAATTGCTACTGTTAATACTTGAGACGGTAGATCAAGTTAAGGGATGACAAATTGAGAACTTGCTTAACTTAAATTTCCGCAGAGGAATGTTCAAAAGGAAATTTTTCAGTCTAATGGACCATTATTATGTTAAAGATATGAATGATATGATCTGAATGAATTGTTATTTAATGATGAGTTCTATATAAGGGATACTTATCCCCATATTCTGTTGGGTTGACCGGAATATAAGGAACCCCAGAATAAATTGGATCTTAAGCAAAAGAGTTGTCCTCTACTTGTGAGATGAGGACATCTTGCACCTTTTAAGTGGGGTAGAATGTAAGATTCCTCCCCCAGCCTTAGAGGTATACAGGAGTAAGAATCTCCCTTTCTGATCTTATAATTATTCTCTCTCTAAAATAAAAGAAAGATTCTGTTTAAAAAGGGAAGACACTTTTCCCAGAATACCTTCTCAGGAGCCCACTTGTTTTAAGGATTCAGAACGATGAGTTCGGAAGTGAGAACCGGTATTTTGGATGCCAAGGTTTTAGTCATCAGTTAAAAGACTGCCCGACTCCTACCATGGAAAGGGCACAAGGAAGTCTAGAACCCAAATTCAGAGACCAATTCCTTCATACCAATCTAATCAGGGTCCGTCTCGGACAAGATTGCTTAACTCCATTAACTAGGTCCGACCCATTGATTAGGGTCGAGATGACCACTCAAATACTTGGCGACTTAGAGCATCAGATGCAAGCAATTCATAAAGATATAAACGCTGCCTAGGATTGACAGAGACAATATACGGATAAGAAGAGGTCAGTCAGAGAAATCAAAGAAGAAGTTATAGTCTTCAATTGAATACGGACCAAAAGAATTTCTTTATCTCTAGGGGAGTATAAGTAGTTATCCCCCAAATATTGTGGACCAAAGGAAGTAAGTGACTTAACCTACGAACTTCTTTTATCTCCTTATCTCAAAGTTCTTAATGCCTTCTATAAAAATATGTGCCAAACCCAAATCATGGAAAGACGGTAAAACTTCAGTGGCAATATACCGTTGGCTTCTAGGTTACGCTAACTCCTCCTTTATATAAGTCGTAACTTTTACTTATCGCTCACAGTAATCTTACTTCCATCGATCTCCTTCTTCTTAATCTCCTTGATGGCTTGGCAACAGGAATTAGTTTTATCCATGATGATTTCTCACCTTCAAGACGCAAGAGAGTCTGTGAAGAAAGATTTTATAGAACAGTATGAGCGCTCACTTTTCCCCCACTTAGGAACTTCTGTAGCGCAGACAAAATGGCGGACCTATCAAGACATAACTAGGGTAACACCCTGGGGTCAGCAGCACTTTCGTAACAATGTCCGCTTGGCCATGGTTATTGAAGCTTTGGGTTTGGGTCCCCGATACTACTGCGTCATGAGATCAAGACATCTTGGGTTTTCTGAGCGGGTCTTCTTACTGGCGTGTTTTCTTCCTTATCAGAAGATATGCCTTTGCCCCGTTTTTGGCTTGCCTCTCAGAGGTCCTTTTGTTAGAACACCTCATAACACTGAGATAGGTGCGGCAATAACCAACAGAATTATTCCCATAGATGAGTTACCTTATACATGCGCAGCTTGTGAGTGCTGCTTTTGTGATCATATGATGGACGGGCTTATGGAAGTGTAAAGAGTTCTTCTATCTTTACTGTATAAGTTCCGAGAATGAATAAAGTTTAAATCTTGTTCTTATCTTGAATCTTGCTCTCTTGAGACTTTTTTTAATTGGTGGTTAATCTTAATTAAAAAATTTCTCTCAGTCTCATACTTGTGCATCTTGCGAAATTACCCCCAGTTTGCGAGATGAGGGCATCTCGCGTTTTTCAAGTGGGAGAGAATGTAAGATTCCTCCCCAGCCTCTTAAAATGTCCAGCATCTTCTCTTATAATCAATCCCTCTTCAGAAATATAAAAGACTTGTTTCTAACTGTTTTAACCTAGAGAGAGAATATTCAGATTTTTAATATTTTTGGATAGAAAATTATCTCATCTTATTAAAATAAGTTCCCCTGAAACAGAAATTCAAAAAAGAACTTTCCAATGTGCAATTGGAATTAATTAGAAATGGGTATAAAGGACCTTAGCCTAAGGGCCTAGATTTTCAGAAATTTTTGGATTATGGTCCAATTAAGGTTCCTATGGGCCAATAGCATCAATCCATGTGTAGGGAGGAGATAAATCCAATTTGTAAAGAAGATACCCAAAAAAATGAGTAAATGCTCACATAAGATGAAGAGTTGAAAATGTACAATGTTTATTAGTAAAAAACTATGAGCAATATTAAAAATATGAGATATGTAAGGAAGGGGAGTTATTTAAAGGAGGTGCATATTTCACATAAGATGAAGAGTTGAAAATGTACAAGGTTTATTAGTAAAAAACTATGAGCAATATTAAAAATATGACATAAGTAAGGAAGGGGAGTTCTTTAAAGGAGGTGCATATTTCACATAAGATGAAGAGTTGAAAATGTACAAGGTTTATTAGTAAAAAACTATGAGCAATATTAAAAATATGACATATGTAAGGAAGGGGAGTTCTTTAAAGGAGGTGCATATTTCACATAAGATGAAGAGTTCAAAATGTACAAGGTTTATTAGTAAAAAACTATGAGCAATATTAAAAATATGAGATATTTTGGGTATAATGATTCCATTTTGACACATATGTAAGGAAGGGGAGTTCTTTAAAGGAGGTGCATATTTCACATGCTTGAATGAGTTTTAAACTCATAAAAATTGAGATATTTCATCTCTCCTCTCTCCTAATTCAAGTCTAGTTCCAAAAAGTTAGCTTAACTGACCTAAAAATGGTCAAAAATTGACCAAACTGATTTGGAAAATTCTAGAATCAGTTTGTTTTGGTTAGGAGCTCAATTTTTCCTATAAATAGAAGCCTCCCCCTTGTTGAAAAATAGATAGTGTTTATGCATCGTTACTCTACTCCACCTAAGCCAAGAACTGTGAATTCATTTAATAATTCACTAGTTTTTGGAGCTTCCCTCTTTCTTCAATCCCCATTAGTGGCTCCATCAACATACTTAACCAATTGATTGGTTGGGGGCCTCTACCGTGAACAAAGAATCAAGTAAATTGTAAGGTAAATGGTGAATTTTTATTCTTTTCTATAATTTCTCAATGTTTCTCTCTTCTCTCAACCCCTCTCAAGCTTGAGAAGCTTAATTGGAATGGTTTTTTGAATGCTATTGAAGTTAATTGATGAATGGTAGTGAAGAGTTACATAATTTGATGAATGCTATTGAAGTAAATTGACTAATGATAGTTAAGAATTACATAAATTTCCTTTTTTGCTTAATTCTAATGGTTTTTATGTAATTTCTCTCTCTCACTCAAGAAATGGTCATACTCTTGACCCATTCTCAATCCAAATGAAGGTTTTCATAAAGCTTTTCCTTAATCCAAGATTAATCTATGCTTGAGGCCAAATTAATGGCTTTTTTCTATGCTTTTAGTTTATGTATTTCATGAATATTGATGATTCAATACATTATGGATAAATGATCCAATTAGGGATCATTCTATTTATTTTCTTAATGATAAGCTTTATCTCTTAGAAAATTTGAGATTTATCAGTCATAGCAGTGGAGCTATGGCAAAATTTTTATAAAAATTATGCATAAAATAATTTCATTCAAAGCATGAAAAGAGGACTTTCTACCATATTCTAGGAATTATCATCCTAGATTAATTGAAAGATATTCATTGTAATCATAGAGAAGTTGATTTTTATATTATGCATAATTGATTTTCATGCATAGAGCTATGCATAAAAGATTATTATTAGTTTTATGATATTTGGATTTCATGCATAGAGGTATGCATAAAAGATTATTATTTTAACATAAAAGTGTTATTTTTATCAAATTTTAATTTTCATGCATAGAAGTATGCATAAAGGATAAATTTTTTATATTAAAAGTGTTACTTTTATCAATTTTAATTTTCATGCATAGAAGTATGCATAAAAGATAATTTTTTTATATTAAAAGTGTTACTTTTATCATTTTTAATTTTCATGCATAGAAGTATGCATAAAAGATAATTTTTTTATATTAAAAGTGTTACTTTTATCATTTTTAATTTTCATGCATAGAAGTATGCATAAAAGATAAATTTTTATATTAAAAGTGTTACTTTTATCATTTTTAATTTTCATGCATAGAAGTATGCATAAAAGATAATTTTTTTACATTAAAAGTGTTACTTTTATCATTTTTAATTTTCATGCATAGAAGTATGCATAAAGAAAATTTTTTTATATCAAAAGTGTTACTTTTATCATTTTTAATTTTCATGCAAAGAAGTATGCATAAAAGATAATTTTTTATATTAAAAGTGTTACTTTTATCATTTTTAATTTTCATGCATAGAAGTATGCATAATAGATAAATTTTTTATATTAAAAGTGTTACTTTTATCATTTTTAATTTTCATACATAGAAGTATGCATAAAGAAAATTTTTTTATATCAAAAGTGTTACTTTTATCATTTTTAATTTTCATGCATAGAAGTATGCATAAAGGATAATTTTTTTTACATCAAAAGTGTTACTTTTATCATTTTTAATTTTCATGCATAGAAGTATGCATAAAGGATAAATTTTTTATTACTTTTATCATTTTTAATTTTCATGCATAGAAGTATACATAAAGGATAATTTCTTTTACATCAAAAGTGTTACTTTTATCATTTTTAATTTTCATACATAGAGGTATGCATAAAAGTTGATTATATTATTATAAAAGTGTTACTTTTATCATATTTGGATTTCATGCATAGAGGTATGCATAAAAGTTGATATTTTTATTATAAAAGTGTTACTTTTATCATATTGGATTTCATGCATAGAGGTGTGCATAAAAGTTGATTATATTATTATAAAAGTGTTACTTTTATCATATTTGGATTTCATGCATAGAGGTATGCATAAAAGATATTCTTTTTATACTAAAAGTGTGATTTTCATCATAAATGGATTTTATGCATAACTTAGATGCATAAGAGAAATTCTTTTATTCTAAAAGTGTAATTCCTACCAAATTGAATTTATGCATAAGAAGATGCATAAAAGATTGATTTTTTATTTCGAAAGTGCTAGTCTCCTTAAATGGAATTTATGCATAAATAAATGTGTAAGAGAAATCTTATATCAAATATAAGAATTCTCTTAAAAAAAAATATGAAATGTGATAAGATGTGATAAGAGGTGTATGAGATGTGATAAGAATTGATAAGATGCGTATGGGAAGTGATAGGATGTGATAAGAGGTGTATGAGATATGAAAAGATGTGTATGAGATGTGATAGAATGTGTTAAGATGAGTTAGGATGTGTTAAGATGTATATGGGATGTGTTAGGACGAGAATGGATGTAATATGGTTGTATGAATGTGATGTAGATGTATACATGTAGATGTATATGTATGAATGTGAATGTGGATGTATACATGTAGATGTATATGTATGAATGTGAATGTGGATGTGGATGTGGATGTATGGATGTAGATACGGATGTGTATGTATGTATGTGGATGTGTATGTATGAATGAGGATGTGAAAATGGATGTATGTATGTAGATGTGGATGTATGAATGTGAATGTGAATGAAGAGGTGGATGTGGATGTATGGATGTAGATACGGATGTGGATGTATGTATGTGAATGTGGATGTATGAATGAGGATGTGAAAATGGATGTATGCATGTGAATGTGGATGTATGAATATGAATGTGGATGTGTGGATGTGGAAATGGAGGTATGGATGTATGAATGTGGATGTGGATGTGGATGTATGAATGTGGATGTGGATGTATGCATGTAGATGCGTATGTATGAACTGATAAAGTTGCAACTGCTGACGGAGAGTCAATGGAGGACGTCTCGCGTAGCAAGGTCGATCGAGGTCTTGACCAGCCTCGGTTCGATTTAAATGGTGAGCTTCCGGTACGGTGGATGAGGGACCAAGGAAGCGGCCTATGAGTGAAGCGCTAGGTCACCTGCGAAGGATCCTAGAGGGTGCTGACCATACGGTGCTCGGGCTCTGGGTCGCCGAAGATACCCACACGTGCGTCGTGGAAGATATTGGAACAAGGAGTAAGAGTTGTTTTCTGAAACCGGGCATGGATCTGGTTGATTGACCTTGCTGGTCCTCAACGGATGAGTCCATGGCTCTTTTATATGGATCTGTGGGTTGATCTTGCTGATCTTCCACGGAGATTCCATTCTATTATATGAATATATTGCCGGTTACTATGAGCTAGGAACTATGGAAAAGGCCCCTGAGAGAACAGGTGGTGAGCGTTCTGGTTGCCAATGATGCCATAAGTACACCGATGAAAGAATGACTGGAAATAAGGATTCAACCAGAGACTTTGAGGATTGTCATCAGTGACATAATGGTTTTATTAAAGGATTGTTTTAAAGCTAGTTGATGCTAAGAAAAAGGCAATTTCATATTGGGTGTGTAAGTGGTGTGACTAGTTTTATGTTTGTATGAACTTCCGGCTAGGGGGCCTTGGAACTCTTTTCCTTGGTACCCGGGACAAAACCTAACCAAATTCTTAATTGGATCCCATCACTACAGTGGTTGGGCGGTTGGCTAACCCATGGGATCGGATGGGGTAGGCTGGACTGATGGATCCGTAGATCGAGATTTAATTTCTATTATTACGATAGATGAAGTAAATCCCAGATAGAAATTGTTCTATGGATAGGAATCAACGGCTGTGCCTCTTGATGGGGAAAAAAGCGTTGATTCCAATGATCCAAGTGCAAGTTTCTTCCTTGATTTGACCAAGTACCATTAAAGGTGCAGTCAGATCAGTTTGATCAGTAATGATCTTGACTACGTTAGAGTAAAGAGGTATCCTGGTGGAATCGCCCGTGCTTTCCGGGTAAAGGAAGTTTTTTCGGTTTCAGTTTTGGACAAACCGACGGATTAGTCTCTTGTCCGAATATCCGTGGGCGAGGCCCTGAGTGTGAGACCCCTACCCGCGCACGATGTGCTACTTCCGCTGCTAGTACCGAATCTGTTGCGCGGTGGAGACTGGGATCTTACACTATAGGGCACATGTACTTTGTAGCTCCTTTGGCAAGTGAGGCATACTATGTTCACCTACTTCTTACAATATGTAAAGGATCTAAGTCATTTGAAGACTTGCGTTCGCTCAATGGTCACATCTATCCTTCTTTCAAGGTAGCTTGCATTGCTAGAGGGATATTGGAAGATGATTCTGAATGGGTTGCATGTATGGAGGAAGCATCATCCATGCAAAATGCCTTGCAATTGAGATGTCTTTTTGGTACTATATTGCTATTTTGTGAGCCTTCTTGTCTAGGAATATTGTGAACCAAATAGAACTGATTTGGAAGCCTTAGGTGAAAATAAATTGCTTTTGGAAGAGAGGTCTTTTGATACTGTCGAACAATCTAACCTGTCAAGTGCTATGGAGTCAACATTAACAGATAGCCAGCGTGTTGCTTTTGATGCTGTAATGCATGCAATTGCGACAGATGCAAGTGACATTTTTTTCCTAGATGGTCCGGGGGGATCCGGCAAGACCTATTTGTATAATTTCTTGCTTGCACGAGTATGTGGACAAGGGCATGTTGCTTTGGCCACTGCATCGTCAGGTATTGCTTCTCTACTCTTGGCGAATGGACATACTGCACATTCTAGATTCAAGATACCTCTGGAGCTAAACAATTCTTCAACTTGCAAAATCCCTATACATGGACAACTTGCAGAGGTTTTGAGAGTTTGTAAGCTCATTATTTGGGATGAGGCTCCAATGATTCATCTCGTTATGCTTTTGAAGCATTGGATAGGAGCTTACAAGAGGTATTATTCTCAGATAAGCCATTTGGTGAAAAGGTTGTATTAATGAGGGGAGATTTTAGACAAATCTTACCTGTTATTATGAAGGGAAGACGTGAGGATATTGTTAATGCAGCATTGTGTTGTTCCTTTCTATGGAACTCTATCAAAGTTCTATATTCAATCAAGCAATACTAAATGGATGCAATGAGTTTAAGCAGTGGGTCATGAATATTGGGAATGGAGTGGATTGTAGCGATGATAATACGATGGTGACAATATGGTCTTGCAAAGATCGACTCTTAATGACTTGGTACATTGGGTATACTCTGAATTGGCTACTATACGACATATGCTTCATACTTTAGTGAGCGTGCTATTCTTGCTCCAATAAACAATCAAATGGATATTGTGAATAAGACAGCTTTGGATGCAATGCCTGGTGAGCCTAAGCAATATTTCAGTGCAGATTCAATTCTTGAAAATGATGAAAATTCATTCCTATATTCCACAGAGTTTTTTAACGCAATCGACCTTCGGGGTGGATATCCACCTCATTGCTTGGTTTTAAAGTTAGAAGTGCTTGGTTTTAAAGTTAGAAGCTCCAATTATTTTACTTCGTAACTTGGATCCAAGACGTGGACTCTGTAATGGTACACGGATGATATGTAAGGCCTTTCACTCTAAAGTCTTGGAGACTGAAATCATCACTGGTACTAAAGTTGGTGAAAGAGTATTTCTTCCACGGATTACCTTTATATGCACGGAGACCCAACTACCATTCACCATGAGGCAGAGACAGTTTCCCGTGCAGCTGGCATTTGGCATGTCAATAAACAAATTGCAAGGCCAAACCCTAAATGTCTTGGGGTTGTATTTGGTGACTCCAGTGTTTACTCATGGGCAATTGCATGTCGCGTTGTCACGAGCACGATCTCCTCATGCTGTGAAGGTGTTACTTGAGGAGGATAATGCTAATGTGGAGTCTTCATTTGATGATCTTCAAAGTTATACACCTACAACAATCAATATTGTTTATAAGGAGATCTTGATGACTTCAGAGTGACAAGTTAGGTTTCTTATTTAAGTTCTGTAATTTGATTAATTTTGTTGTGATTTCTTTTTTTATACATATTTATCCATGGTAAAAGTACCTATTTTTGTTGTTTATGTTGACAAACATGTCTAAGACTACCTTTACATTGTACATGCCTTTGTCGAGGATAGTAGGTGAGTTATTCTCTATATTTCCATAACTTTTCTTGATTACAAAGTATGGAACATGACATTATATACTGATGTCTATCTGTACAGAGCCACCGCTATGGTCAGCTTCTATTACTGCGGGTCACATAGATATAAATAATTGTATAACCTATTTGTTATGCTTTAATTTTAGGATATTTCATGACATTGATACGTTTATGGTAAGAGTTGTCAACGAAGGCATCGAGATGTATGGGATCGGTGTTCCTGGTGAGGAGTGGGGTGTCTATTTGTTTTGGAGAGAGATGGACAGATGATTTGCATCATTTGAGGGGTATTCAGTACCCGATGATTGGTTGTTTCTTACATCCATTGGTATTCGTTATGGGTTTTATACTAGAGCTCCTCATGTACCATCCACTCGATGTTCTATTGTACAAGGTAATTTTGATTATGGTTTTCAATCATAAGATTTTTTTGAGATTTTATTTATTGATGTGTCGTTATGTGCATGTCCTTTTGAGATTTGATTTATCATTGTGTCATTTATGCATGTCCTTTGCATTCATCGATAGTAGAGCATGTGCGGAATGGATCATCGCTTTACAATAGAGAGCGTATTGTGCATGTCCTTTGCATTCATCTCGATAGTAGAGCATGTGCGGGATGGATCACTGCTTTACAATAGAGAGCGTATTGTGAGGAGACAAATGAATGATCCTTCTCACAAAAGAAGAATTTAATTTGTTGATTGTGACATTACTGACTGAGAATACGTATTTTGTGGTGCATTTTGAGAATATGTAATATTGGTCCTTTTTTGCATCTTTGTATGCTACATTACTATGATACTTTTGTTTTTGCTTTAAATCTACGAGACATGGATGTTATTTTGAGATATGTATATATGAAGTCACTTGAAATAATGTATTGTTTTTACTTAAAACATGACCTAAATCTTGGAGAAACCGAGCCTATTTTTTCTGGAACCTGCCACCACAGCAACGCACGGGTCCAATACTAGTTAAGTTTACTCTCATGAGAAAAGGGCTATATGTTGTAACCAATGGGAAAGCCAAACACTAGGGACAAAAAAACTTTATGGATTACCAAGGATGAGAAGGCTTTGGCCATCATAGCCTTATAACTCAGTGAAACTTATATCCTTCACATAGATGGGAAGGACTCATCCAATGAGGCACTTGGAATACCTTAGACACTCTCTTTGGAGCATAATTACAAAAATTCCAAAATCATCCTCTTAATTAAATTCATTGAGCTAAAACTAAATCCAAGATATTCACTCTCGACTCACCTGAATTATATGAAAAGTATTCTCACCCAAATAGCTGGGATCAAGAAGAATATTGAAGAAGATGTGATCATAGAAGTCCTTTGAAAAAGCTTACCACAAGAGGAGTTTGGTAACATAGTTACCACTCACTAATTTTCTAGCACCAAAGATAATGGATGTGGAAGCATGCCTCTTAGAAGAAGATGTCAGAGTTAAGTAGAGACAAGGCATTACAGATGGTGCTTTCTTCAATGAAGGAAGTTCCAAGGAGTCCGACAAAGGGTTCTTCAAAGGATCAAATCAAAAGAAAAGCTTCTCCAAGAAATCTTACAATTTTTGTGGGAAACCAGGGCACGAGGAAAAATAATATTTCTTTAGAAACAAAGCAAAAAAATCTCTTCTTGTTGCAGGGACAGACAACTCAAGTGAAGAAGAAAAAGAAGAAGGAGCCTTAGTGGAGGCTAACTACATCGAGCATGATTGGGCTTTCTAGACCCACCAACTAGGGCATGCCTACATGTAGTCACCCCTCTATCCTAAGCAAAATGTAGACATAACTAAATTCCTAGCATCTTTCATCAACTTTTGACATTGTAAACCACCATGAGTGCGACCTATGGGGCGGGCACTTGGATGGTCATCTTATAACCATAGTTGTAACTAAATAGTAACTAGGGCAAGCATTATCAGTATAGGCAATGGATATTTTGTTGAGGGAGGGTGTTGAAACAATACACCAAAATATCATATTGTGACATTGGGGATAAGGGCATATGGTCCAAAGATTTATTAGCCTTAGAACATTTGACATACTATGGTTAAATGGCATCCAAAGGAGAATATTCTAGACGCTTAGCTCTAGTGGAGGAGGATCTCTCCCACCCTCTACTACGTATACTTCCAAAGATGGGGCAATTATGAAATCACGAACTGTTATCAGCAAAGGGTTGCTCAAGACCGAGCCCTACCTCAAGCCCTTCCAACAAACCCAAGGCTAGGAAGTGGCCAAAAGAGGAATCTTTAGGGTACCAAAAATTCCCTTACCACCCCCAGTGCTCCCACCTCAACCCCCATTACCGCGAGTCACACCTGTTCTCATCAGCTAACCCTAATAGAAATTTTCAAACAAGGGGATGAGGGGGAAGTTGATGAAGGTCCCACTTACGAGCCTCTGGAGCCAAAAAGTCCACCCTCCTAGATTTTAAGCCATTATGTAATGGAGGGCGACCAAATATTCCCTGTATACTTAGCCGCCCCAATTCCACGTGCTCGGGACATGAATACTATGGCTAAATGACCACCCATGCAATGCTACCATTGCACAGGACCTCACCAAATGTGGCTGAGTGTCTAATTAAAAAAGGGATGGCAAGTATCTCTGTAGGCACTTCCGCATTAACCCCTTTATGCGTTGGGTGTGGGATATACCAGATGTATAAGGATTGTCCCCGCTGAGAGCACGGACAATAAGAAAAGATCGTGAAGCTAATCCCAACACCAACATTAACTTTGTAAGATTCCTCCTCAGCCTGAATAATGAATAAGCTTTACTTCAATCCCCTGTAAATCATTCCCTATTTCTGAATACAAGAAAATATTATTTTTCCTTGTTTTTGTCTAGAGAGAAGAAAAATTCTAGAGAGAGGTAATTCAATATTGAGATATTTTTGGATAAACAAATTCTCCTAATATCAAAAATATATTTCCCTGAAACATAAGTTCAAAATAAATTCTCCAAGGTGCATTAGGAATCAATTAAAAATGAAATAAGTGACCTTAGCCTAAGGGTCAAGATTTTTTGAAATTTTTGGATTAAGGTTCCTATGGGCCAATAAGATTAATCCAAGTGTTGGGATGAGATAAATCCATTGAATAAAAAAAGATGCCCAAGAAATGAGCGAATGCTCACATAAGATGAAGAGTTGACTGAGTACAAGGTATATTAGATAAAAATTATGACATATTACTAAAAAAATGAGATATTTCGGAGGAATGATGAATTTTTGACACCTTGGTAAGGAGGGGGAGACCTTTGAGGTAGGCGCCTCCTTCACATGTGTGGGGGGTTTTTACTTCAAAAATATTAAGATATTTTTATCTCTCCTCTCTCTTGAATTAAACTAGATCAAAATGGGAGCTAAACCAGTCCAAATCAAACTAGATCAAAATGGGAGCTAGACCGGTCCAAATCCTGTCCAAATTCAGCCAAACTGAAGTTGGAAAATTCTAGAACTTAGTTGGACTCAGTTAGTGGCCTCCCTCACCTATAAATAGATGCTCATTCTTTTGTATTCTCGTCTGTGAACTAGAACATGCCAATATTACATTAACATAAGAATATTTTCTATTATCCCTTAAAAATCCTCTACTTTTGGAGAGATTGGAGCTTCTCTCTCTCTTCAACAATCCTTGGAGCTTTCCTCTCAACACACTAAACCAATTGATTGGTTGGGGGCTTCCTTCTAAGAGAAAGAAGCAAGCAAAATCAAGAGGTAAGATGTAATTTCATGGTTTTCTTTAATATTCTCAATGATTTCACTTCTCAACCCCTCTCAAGATTGAGAAGTTTCAAATGAATTGTTTTTCAATGCAAATTAAGCTTTCTATAATAATTCTAATGATTAATCACAAAAAGTTTATATTTATGCTTAATTAGGATGCTTTTTATGTATATCTCTCTCTGCCCAAAAGAATGGTCATTCCTATGACTAATTCTTATTCAAATGGATGCTTCTCATTAATAAATTCTCAAATCAAAAATCAAACTCTATGCTAGTTAAGCTAGAGGTTAGAAAATGGTTTTTTTATGCTTTTATCTGCTAATAAAATTATAGTAAACTTATGATTTAATTCCAAATGATAGTTAATCTATCATAATTGTATTATAAAGTCCTATTCTTTCCAAAATATTAAAAAATTATCAGTAATAGCAGAGCAGAGCTATGGCAAAATTTTTAGAAATTAATGCATAACTCATTTTTATGCATAATGTGAAAAGAGGACTTCCTACTATATTCTAGGATTAGTCATGCTATGCTAAAAGAATATTTTTCATTACATTCATGGATATAAACAAATTTCAATAGTAAATTCAAAAACCAATAGTATCAAGCCACTCATGTTTAGGAGCAATACTGGCTAGTCCAAGATAAGCAGCAATCCTATTATCAAAAAGGCGAGCTACTAGAGGAAATGGTTAGCCTATACAGTTTGAAATACTACAAGCACTAAGAAAAAATTCTACAAGTAAGAGCCTGCAAGGTAGATAATGTCCATGTTATAGCATCAAACAGGCCCACCCCAGTCATAGCAAGGGAATGTGTGAAACAGCCCCATTAGCATCACAGCATACCATGTGCAACAGAGTATGTGAATCATAAAGCATGAACTAGAATGTGTGAAGCAGCATAGCAGAACCACACCAGGTGATAGAGCTAATTCTCTGCACATAGAAAACTAGTAATGCCCATAACCCTGATAATATGTAGGGTACCTCCAAGTCAACCTATGACATGAGTAGTAAGACTCATGGCATAATATCTCCGCAAGGAACAACACTGGCTAGCATCGGCCTCATCTAAAAAGGGCTAGCTACTAGAGGCAATATTCAAACAATCCAATTTTGAAAGCATATAAGCTGCAAAAAATAGTTCAGCAGTCTCAGCCTACAATTCAAAAAGTATGCATGCCAAAGCAACAGACAATACCTCCTATAATCATAGCAAGAGGATGTGTGAAATTGCACTAGTAGCAGCATATCATAATATGTGAATCATACTGAATATCTCAGAATGTGTGAAGCAGCATATCAAAAATCTTCTACATATGCAATCAAGAGAATCCTCTACACACAGCAACCTACAAATGCCCAAACCCCATCCAATATGCAAGGTACCCTAACGTCAACAAAAGAAATAAGTCTCATGGTAAAAATACCTCTGCAGGATTTTGCCAAGCAATATCTAGGTCCATGTCTTGTGGACATGTATTACCCATTAATCATTAGAAGTGAAAGTCCAGAAGAGGACATCTATCCCAAAGAGATGAAAGCAAATAAGTCCAGAAGAGGACATCTATCCCAAAGAGATGAAAGCAAATAAAGTCCAGAAGAGGACATCTATCCCAAAGAGATGAAAGCAAATAAAGTCCCTAATACAGAGCTACTATGCTAACAATACCTACAGCATACTAGTATTCAAACCCTATCTGCCCAAGTAGTAAGCCAGGTTTTACCATACATCATGAAGCCAAGTAGATTATTAAGTACATAAGCCACAAGTTCAGATGTGGAACCATTCTGATGAGATCAAATAATGGCATGTAGTCTGTACAAGTAATGCATTCCACCAACAATTATCTCTTATGTGCTATGTAATCATTAGTGAAAAGAAAAGGGTTTTAGAATAGAGCTCCATTATTCAAATTAAAGACATTATGAAACCATATTAGGTAAAAATAGAAATTCAATTATACATTGCACTTGTGAAGAAGCCGCACTGATCATAGTAAGCAATAGAGCCATGATCACAAAACATACCCAAGGGGCTAAGTGAGGGACCTGAGTAAGCAATACATAAGCAGACTAGTGAGTGTGTGGCACTCACCCCACATTTGTCTTGATTTATAGCAAATCCTCAGTCGAGGCATCTTCATGCATCAGCAGCCCATGTGGCCTCCCATTATTGCAGGCACATAGTGGAGCCTTAAATAGAGCAGTCCAAAAGCAGAAACGGCACCATCATCTTCTCTATCTAGTGTTACCTGTCTCCTTATTGTAGAGCCAGAGTTAGGTTTAATATGATAACAATAAAGCTACTCAAATTGTGTTAACCAATAAGTTATATTTTGGGACTCCTCCAAGTTAAAGTATATAGCCTGGTGCCCACATTAAAGTAAAAAGGTTTGACATTATGAGAGGTATGATGTGTGTATTGTGTGTGTGTGTGTGTGTGTGTTCTATAGCAATAAAAAAGCCAAGTTCATTTATGGTCTCCAGATGAAAATCCAAGAGAAGCTAAAAAGAAATCTCAGCTCATACCAAAAAATGAATAAAATAGAAATTCTAGCCTTTAGTCATTAAGTGACCCAATATTGGGTTAAAGAACATGTTCAACGCTGCCCACAAGTTCCCGAAATTCTCAGAGAAACAGGTTAGAAAATTCAAGGGTGGTCCAATAAAAACCCTAAGTTTAGAAAAATTAGGTAGCAAAATTGTATAAGTTAAGAGAGATATGTGTGTGTCTCTGTGTGTGTGTGTGTGCATTTCTACAAAGCCTATTTCCAACATTTGGTATTAGAGCATACGCTCCTCGCTCTTGTGCTTCTACCTACCCTTCACCTCAAGTCACATGTCTTCTTGAATCAGATCAAGGAGCCCTTCTAGGAGAAGAAAGAGGATCGTGAAGTGTGCAGTACTTTGTAATAAAGTTTTTCGGTCAAAATTTTGTTTCATGCATGTTTTGGAAGCCATTCGAACGGCTTCTGATCTTTTGTAGACATCTTCGTGGATCAAATTTACACTATTCTTCATCAGATTCTATAGTAGTTTTGTCAGATCTACTATAGATGGGTGTGCAGACACACGAGAAAGCATCAACAGACACTCACCACACCGGATCTTGTCTACGAGCTTCACTTCTCAATCAACGACATCTATCTCTGCATTTTACGAGTAAAATTTATACTCACTATACTATGCATTTCTTTCATACACCTTGCAAGTCTCCATTGTTATAGCAGCCACCTTTGTTGCATCAAAGGAGCACTAACACGTTTGCGAGTAAAATAGGTAGTTGACCTAGACTACGTGGAAAGATTCCCTTCCCAAATATTGAAAATATATATCTTTTTTTAGTATTGTTAAGAAATTCACAATTTGATTCTCACAAAAGACTAAAATTTACTTAAATTTTAAATAACTTAAAGTAAATCAAAGCACTACTTCAAAATATATCAAAATTTTTTGTACTTGAACCATCTTTAAAATAACCATGTTATTTTTGGATTATTACACAAATAGCAGCTTCTAAAGAAATAGAAGTTTGTAAGATTTAAAATACTTGAACATACAAGGCAAGCTAGAAAAAGAATTTATTAGTTTATTTGAAAAACAATTCAAGCAATATAGTTAGCAAATTTTAAGTTAATGGAATTATACAATAAAGCTTAATCTTTTGAGAAATAATGTCAAGAAACTTGTAACATTTGTGCAATGTTGCAATCATTAGGATTTCTCATTAATGATATATCAAAATCTATAATTGAATAAACAAATTACAACGCATTATCATTTGAAAATAATAAATAGTGCTCTAACACTTTTCAACAACAAAAATTTCAAATCACAAGTAAACTAGAACCAATTAAATTCAAAAAAATAATGTAATGCTAAAAAAGATTACCAAAAAATATATTAAGTAAAGTCGAGTGGTTGCAAGATGAAGGTACTCACTTTCATTCACTCTCTCTAAAATTGGGACATCGATGCAACTCGGTCGGAGTACCTCGATCGTGATATCGCTATCAATCAAAACATGACACGTGCCTCCCGATCCCAAAGCCCCATATCTTAAACAAGATACCAACCAATGCCACGCTAGTAGGTCCGAGTTTCAAGTCAATATCCATGTCACCAGTACATGTCACCGCCACCATGTTATCTCGATCGAGACCACCGCGAGTCAGTGGCTACCCATAGGACTGCTAGAGACACACCATCTACATTACATATCGTGTCAAACTTGGAGGCGATGCTATCATCCCTTCGTAGCCTTCACGATATTGTTTATGTAGATGAGTGGATAGCTCACCATTGCACTGCTCCTGTGTGTCACATGGCCTGACATATCATCAAGTCTGTGAGCTTGGTCTGGGATTAGCAATTAGCAGATTTTTCAAGTCTCTTGGTGCTTGAGTGGCCATGGAAAATCCCGCTCTTCTCGATACCATCGTACCCAAACATGCTCTGATGGTGACCAAACTTTGCGAGCATGTGGGGGGGACCCGTCCCCACATGCTCAAAAAGTTTGGCCACCATTAGAGCATGTTTAGATTAGCAATTAGCACCCAATGCAGATTTTTCAAGTCTCTTGATGCTTGAGAGGCCATAGAAAATCCCGCTCTTCTCTGTGCCATCGTACCCAAACATGCTCTGATGGTGGCCAAACTTTGCGAGCATGTGGGGGGAACCGCCCCCACATGCTCACAAAGTTTGGTCACCATCAGATCATGTTTGGAATAGCAATTAGCGCCCAATGCAAATTTTTCAAGTCTCTTGGTGCTTAAGAGGCCATGGAAAATCCCGCTCTTCTCCATGCCATCGTACCTAAACATGCTCTGATGGTGACCAAACTTTGTGAGCATGTGGGGGGGACCGCCCCCACATGCTCGCACATTTTCATCACCATCAGAGCATGTTTGGATTAGCAATTAGCACCCAAGCAGATTTTTCAAGTCTCTTGGTGCTTGAGAAGCCATGGAAAATCCCGCTCTTCTCCATGCCATCGTACACAAACATGCTTCGCGATGGTGGCCAAACTTTACAACCATGTGGGGGGGACCCACTCCCACATGCTTACAAAGTTTGGTCACCATTGGATCATGTTTGGATTAGCAATTAGTGCCCAGTACGGATTTTTCAAATCTCTTGGTGCTTAAGAGGCCATGGAAAATCCCGCTCCTCTCCCTGCCATTGTACCTAAACATGCTCCGATGGTGACCAAACTTTGCAAGCATGTGGGGGGGACCCAGGCCCACATTCTGGCAAAGTTTGGTCACCCCATTAGAGCATGTTTGGATTAGCAATTAGCGCCCAATGTGGAGTTTTCAAGTCTCTTGATGCTTGAGACGCCATGGAAAATCCCACTCTTCTCCATGTCATCGTACCCAAAAACCTCTGATGGTGTGACCAAACTTTGCAAGCATGTGGGGGAACCCAACCCCACATGCTCGCAAAGTTTGGTCACTACCATCGGAGCATGTTTGGATTAGCAATTAGCGCCCAGTGCGGATTTTTCAAGTCTCTTGGTGCCTGAGAGGCCATGGAAAATCTCGCTCTTCTCCATGTCATCGTACCCAAACATGCTCCGATGGTGACCAAACTTTGCAAGCATGCGAGGGTGCCTGCCCCCTCATGCTTGCAAAGTTTTTTCACCATCGAAGCATGTTTGGATTAGCAATTAGCACCGAGTGCCGATTTTTCAAGTCTCTTAGTGCTTGAAAGGCCATGGAAAATCTCACTCTTCTCCATGTCATCGTACCTAAACATGCTCCGATGGTGACCAAACTTTGCAAGCATGTAGGGGAGACCCAAACCCACATGCTCACAAACTTTGCAAGCATGTAGGGGAGACCCAAACCCACATGCTCACAAACTTTAATCACCATCAAAGCATGTTTGGATTTATGCGTAAATAATTAATTAGAGAAATGAGAAATTTTTGGTATTTCTATTTTTATGCAAAAAGAGGAATTCCTATGATAATGGAGATCCATGTAATTAAATAGAAAAAGAGAAAATTTGATATATTAATAATGAATATTTTTATTTAAATTTAAAGAGGAATTTTAGATAAACTTATTTTTATGTAAGAGAAAATTTAAATGATAAAAGAGGAATTCCCATGACATTTGGAATTCAATCATTTAAATGGTAAAAGTGGAATTCTTGGCATAATTGAATTAACGGATATTTTTAATTAAATTTTAAAGAAGAATTTTACATAAATTTATTTTTATGCATGAGAAAATTTAAGTGATAAAAGAGGAATTCCCATGATATTTGGAATTCAATCATTTAAATGGTAGAAGTGGAATTCTTGGCATATTTGAATTAATGGATATTTTTATTTAATTTAAGAAGGAATTTTAGATAAATTTATTTTATGACAAAAGAGGAATTCCTATGACAATTGGAATCCAATCATTAAATGAGAAAAAGAGAACAAGGCCAATATACATTGGGGATGACCTCTCTACCGAGGAAGAGTCCAAACTCATCGCTATACTCAAATAATTTCAGGATTACTTTGCCTAGAAGTACACGGATATGAAGGGTGTACCTCCCAAAGTAGTCAAACCGTTACCATTCCTATGGTTTTGATGGAGCGAGACTGGTCAAGCAAAGGGCTTACCCTATGAATCTAGAGTACTCCAAGATGGTCCGAGAGAAAATCAATCGACTCATTAACACCAGATTCATCTACAAAATTGAGCACACAGAATGGGTATCACCTAGAGTGATAGTGCCCAAAAAGAATGGAAAAGTACGAGTGTGCGTTGACCTCAAAAAGGTCAATGCCACCATCATATAAGACCACTATCCCTTTCCCTTCACACAACATGTTCTCAAGAGAGTCATAGCAGGGAAGGAAGCCTACATCTTCCTTGATGGATTCTCTAGCTATAATTAAGTGGTGATTGATCCAAATGATCAATACAAAATAGCTTTTGCAACAGAATGGGGCACATATGCATACCGTGTTATCTCCTTTGGGCTAACCAATTCCCTTGGCACCTTCCAACATCTGATGTGCATGGCCTACGAGGAATATTTTTGAAGATTCCTTGAAGTTCTCATGGATGACCTATGTGTCAATTCCATGTGGAAGACGCACCTAGAATGCTTATGAAAAGTGCGAGAGAGATGTCAGCTCTACCGGATCTTCCTAAACCCTCTTAAATGCCAGTTTGGGGTTTAGCATGGAATAATGGGACATATTGTCTCAAAACAAGGCATCTCCACTAATAATAGCAAGGTGCGGCTCACCCTTGAGCTGCCCCCACCAACCAATTTTAAGGGAGTCCAACGTTTCATGGGACATGTTGACTATTATCGACGTTTTATTTTTATGTATGGTGATATAGCTTGACTCCTTTATGGACTCTTGATCCTGTTTGAGTGGACAGAGGAATGACAATAGGTCTATAACACCCTAAAAAAAGCCTTGGCAAGTGATCCTATTATGTGGTCCCCCAACTGGGACATCATATTTCATGTCCACATCAACGCCTCTGCCTTTGCTATTGGATGTGTGTTGGCCCAACCCGATGAACACAAGATGGATTTCCCCATCAACTTCGTCCTCCGTTGACTCTCCATCAGCTGTTGCAACTTTATCAGTTAGGTCTTCACGACCTTATTCACAAGACGGTCAAAATGCTTCCCCAGCATTCTTGACATAAAACAGTCATTTACAAACAGGTCACAAATACAGTCATTTACAAACAGGTCACAAATACAGTTTCTATAATGAACTCTCGTCTTTCCACATTGTTCCACATCAATCCATATTACTTAATCCACGTCCAATTCATATGTGTACCCATTCTCATCCAATCACATCATTTTCCATCTCATCACATCAGACTCATTCACATCACATATCATCCATTCACATCCCATATCATTCATTCACATTCTGATTCACATCACATATCATCCATTCACATCCCATATCATTCATTCACATTCTGATTCACATGACCACATCTCATTCATTCTCATCCCGATTCACATCCACATTCGTACTTTCACATACACATCCATATCCACTCTTCCACGTACACATTCACATCCATATCCATTCTTCACATACACATCCGCATTCATACATCCACATACACATCCACATCCATACATCCACATCTATACATCCACATCCATTCTTCCACGTACACATCCACATTCATTCTTCCACATACACATCTACATTCATTCTTCCACATACTCATTCACATCCATACATCCACATCCACATCCACATCCACATCCATATCCACATCCACATCCATATCCACATCCATACATCTACATCCATATCCACATACACATCCACATCCATACATCTACATCCATATCCACATACACATCCACATCCATACATCCACATCCATATCCACATCCATACATCCACATCCACATCCACATCCACATCCATACATCCATATCCACATACACATCCACATCCACATCCACATCCATACATTCACATCCATATCCACATCCATACATCTACAACCATATCCACATACACATCCACATCCACATCCACATCCACATCCATATCCACATCCACATCCACATCCACATCCATATCCACATCCATACATCTACATCCATATCCACACACACATCCACATCCATACATCCACATCCACATCCATACATCCATATCCACATACACATCCACATCCATACATCCACATCCATATCCACATCCATACATCCACATGCACATCCACATCCATACATCCACATCCATATTCACATCCATACATCTACATCCATATCCACATCCACATCCACATCCATACATTCACATCCATATCCACATCCATACATCCACATGCACATCCACATCCATACATCCACATCCACATCCACATCCATACATCTATATCCATATCCACATACACATCCACATCCATACATCCACATCCACATCCACATCCATACATCCATATCCACATCCATACATCCACATCCACATCCACATCCATACATCCATATCCACATACACATCCACATCCATACATCCACATCCATATCCATCCATACATCCACATGCACATCCACATCCATACATCCACATCCATACATCCACATCCATATCCACATCCATACATCCACATCCACATCCACATCCACATCCACATCCATATCCACATCCATACATCTACATCCATATCCACATACACATCCACATCCATACATCCACATTCATACATCCACATCCATACATATACATCCATATCTACATCCATACATCCATATCCATACATATACATCCATATCCACATACACATCCACATTCATACATTCACATCCATACATCCACATCCACATCCATATCCACATCCATACATCTACATCCATATCCACATCCACATCCATACATCTACATCCATATCCACATCCATACATCCACATCCACATCCACATCCATACATCCATATCCACATACACACACACATCCACATCCATATCCACATCCATACATCCACATCCACATCCACATCCATACATCCACATGCATATCCACATCCATACATCTACATCCATATCCACATACACATCCACATCCATACATCCACATCCATATCCACATCCATACATACACATCCACATCCACATCCATATCCACATCCATACATCTACATCCATATCCACATACACATCCACATCCATTCATCCACATCCATATCCACATCCATACATCTACATCCATATCCACATACACATCCACATTCATACATCCACATCCATACATCCATATCCACATCCACATCCATATCCACATCCATACATCCATATCCATATCCACATCCACATCCATACATTCACATACACATTTACATCCATACATCCACATCCCTACATCTACATCCATATCCACATACACATCTACATCCATATCCACATACACATCCACATCCACATTCATACATCCACATCCACATCCACATCTATACATCCACATCCACATCCACATCCATACATCCACATCCACATCCACATCCACATCCATACATCCACATCCATATCCACATCCATAATACATCCACATCCACATCCATACATCCATATCCACATACACATCTTATCGCATCCCGTTTACATATTATCACATCCCATACACATCTTATCGCATCCCATTTACATATTATCACATCCCATTTAATAGCTTTTTCTAGATTGATACCGATAATAGGACTTTTTCTAAATTTCTGCCCATTGCTTAGCCTAATTAAAGATTCTTTTTCTGACAACTATTTTCACATTCCTTCTCAATTTCTCAATTGAATTATAGTCAATATTCTTCTTTTGAATAAAAGGATTCATGGGATTTGTAGAAATCAATTCTACCCATATTTCCACTTTTGGTAAATAATCATAAATCGAATTATATTGAAAATTCCTCTTCTTCCCATTTAATTTCTTGGATCTTAATTACCATGGGAATTCCTCCTTTTACATTTAATTATTTACATTCTAATGTCATGGGAATTCCTCTTTTCTCATCAATTATTTCTCATAAAATAGGTCAAAAGAGGATAAAACAGAATCTTTCTTTTATTTCAGAGGGGGGAATAATTACAATATCAGAAGGGGAGGTTCTTACACCTGTACACCTCAAAAGCTGGGGGGAGGAATCTTACACTGGAAGCTCACCATTTAAATCAAACCGAGGCTGTTCAAGACCTCGGCCAATCTTGCTACGCGAGACGTCCTGCGTTGACTCTCCGTCAGCTATTACAACTTTATCACTTAGGTCTCCACGACCTCATTCTCAAGATGGTCAAAATTCTTCCCCAGCATTCTTGACATAAAACAGTCCATTAAAAACATGTCATAAATACAGTTTCATTTGAATAGTGTAACGTACCCATCTTCACTAATAAAGAAATGTCCATGTAATTATGAGTTCTTATGGTATAAATATCAATGATTTTATTATTTGAGTCATTTCTACTTAGAATCTTCAAATTCTGAGCCCAAATTTGGAATCTGCGCGCGATTTTACCCTAATATAGGATTTTACAGCATCCAAAACGGACACTGGATCAAGCCTATACGCTAATTTCAATCATTTTTGTTAAAAAACGGCAACCTTTAAACCTTAATAAATGCACGACCGCACGTCCGATTGACAAACGGTCTGAACCCCTGCGACCAAGAGAACCTCCCGGACAAAAAAAAATTCGCCCCCCGGGGCGGTCCGGCACGCAAATCGAGACGGGCGTCCCAAATTTGGGTACCCCGCCCCAAAATTCGATCCGTACACACTTACTAGGGTGCCCGTACAATGACCGTCCAAGAACCAAAGGACGGCCGCCCACTGTATGGTCCACGCGTACCCTTACGTGGACACCCAAGCTGCCCCAGATCGGATAAGGTACATGCGTACCACTCCTTTCCCGGACAACCGACACCGTACCTTTCCCCTGGACCCATGCAGGCCACTGATCCATAGCCTTTGAAGGTACACCGTCCTTTCGTCCTTCCTTTGCGCAGCGCCCGTACCCTCACCCCTCAGCTATATAAACCCCCGGGGTGCTCCTCAGACGGCACGCAATTCTGTGTAACGTACACCCTGCTGTGCCGCCGTCCGTCCCTATGTAGCATACTTGCTGCAAGTGCAGCCACCCCTCTCACACCCCCTCATTTGGCTCTTTTCAGATAAGCCAATTATCCTCCATCCCCCTCTTGCTAGAAGCCAGTGTCCTTAACTCTTCTCCCTCCCCCGCCGTGTGAAGAGACTTACAGAGAGGCTTGCAGCAACCCCTCCCAGCCCTCTCCACGTTTTTGCCTTTGCCCTTAAGGACATCTCACAATCCCCCCCCCATTTGCGTAGACTTTAGTAAGGGTTTTTTGACTCAAGCGAGGGTTCGTGCGCCATATTCTTTTGCTCGTACGGTGAGCAAACGAGCTTGGAATTCAGATCCGACTGAAGCATTTCGATCGCAGTAGCGAGCTCTACAAAGCGACGCCTAAGATGGCCTCATCTCAGAGACGACAAAATATTGCCTCAAGAGGAGCACGTAACAACGAGATGGGGGAAGATGCGCCCAACGCGGCTCCAGTCCTCCCTTTTCAAGCCCCTCAAGGAAATGGTGGCCAGGTTAGCTTGGTTAATTTCTAAAAAAAAGAAGAGATTTTTCTTAAATTAGTGTTAATGAATGGTGTCTTTTCCTCTTAAAATGACGACATAAAAGTTATATGAAGTTATGAATTATGTGATGTTGTATTCGATAAATTGCGTTGAAATTGTTATCTTCATGAATTATGAATATTTAGTAAATTGCATTGAAGATGTTATCTTTAGAATTCAAGATTTTTTTTTTGGCTTCCGTGCTTGTGTAGCCGGGCGGCATCGTTAGCAAAGCCCGGGAATGGCCCAAGGTATCCCTCATACCTTTGGGAGAATAAGGATCGCCGATTGAGGCGAGAGATTATGAGGCTGCCTAGTTCTGAGGGCCCAGGCTAGTGCGGTAAATAAGCCAACCCTAGTGTGCAGACATCCCTCTGAGGGGCGGGAGGATCGAGCGATGGAGCCTGAGAGGGCGACAGGCCGGCTTGAGTCCTCGCCAGTGGCCGACGATGAGGTGTATGGTCCTGTAGGGTTTTGCCTAGCATGTAGAGGCTGGAAGGCCCAATTCTAGATCATCGGCAGAATAAGAATAAGAGAGCCAGTTTGGCTTGTATGGAAATTGGTTCATGTATAAACTTTTTATATAATTACATCTTATCTTTGGTATGATTGTATTGTGTAAGAAGGCTGTTTTAACGAAACTTGTGAAAAAGGGCCTTAATTAAGGAATATGTTTATCTATGTCAAACAGTGTGGTAGGATTAATTAGAAAATAAATTGATGCGTGAGTAGGATGGAAAGTGGGAGGATGGAATGCCCTGACGGCACCATCCTACGGACGGGTGGACCCGATTAGTCGGGTAGCTTTCCAACAGATTAAGTGAAAGCCTACGCTAGATAGTTAGGTTCCTGGGCAACTCTATTCTAGAAGACTAGGCCAGCGGCTGTGCCTTGCATAAGATGAGGAAAAAAGCGTTGTCCCTAGAAATCAAGTCTAGTAGTTGCCCAATTTATGATCGATTACCCTATGGGTGATTTGATGTTTAGAAAATCACGCTCCCCCTGCGGGATAGAGCTAGGTCATACCTGTAAATCGTATCCTTGAATCTCTGCAGGGTCAAGGTGTCGATGAATAGGAAATTTTTCCCAAGATAAGACTTAGCGGACTATCTTAAGTGTTTCTCTCATCTTAGAAGGGAGGAACCTTACAATTGGTATCAAAGCTAGTTTGGCTCCTAGGAATTGTAGTTTAAGGACTGTTTTGTAATAAATGTTTTACCTAACATAATGCTAGTTAGTAAAGACATCCTACTAAAATAAATAAGTTGAATTGATGTTTGAATGATTGTAGGAAGAGGAAGATGCCTACTCCAAGTTTCTAGTTTTCCAATGCATCTTCGAGACTGCTAGTCACTCCTCGAATTTCGAGTTCCGTGACACCATGGTGCAGATATTAGAGAAGATATCCCTCCCTCATTTCTCTCGTATTCAAAGAGGATGGGGTAGAGATTTCTGGAGTCGTGGGCCGAGATACTTCTTCATCCAAGAAGATCAGATTGGGAACCTCACCACCGACCTTAAGCGGATTCGTTGGATTGAGAAGCTGAAGATGATCTGCTTATTTTGGTTCGTCGGTACCCCCAGGGCCGACACCTCGGTGACTATAGATGGGGTTCGCATACCTCAGGATCGTTGGGTGTATGACAAAGTGATGCAAGTCTTACCTGCTGATAGAGTAGCGGTGTTGGGATCTACCCCAATCCAGAGTTTACCACCCTTACCATCAGTTTTTAGAGTCCTAGAAACTACAGCGGAACCCCCATATTTCACCCATGTGGACTGCTCTACCCTTATGTCATAGTCAAGCCTAGGAATTCCCCTTGATGTCAAATAAGACTAATTATATTAGTCTCAGATCTTTGTAATAAAACTTGTCCTTGTAAATATTTGGAAATAAAATAATTTCAATGTTTTACTCTTCAAAAATTAAGCGTTGTGCAAATATGAATCTTAAAATTATTTTTACAATGATGGCCAGGATGACCACCCTCCACTTCCCAATGCGCTTTACACCGATACCCAGGAGAAGAAGCTCCTGCTCAAGCAAATGCAACCTCCCTCCTTTAAAGGAGAAGGTTCAAAGGTTGAGAAGGATGTTGAAGTCTGGATTGAGGCGATGGACGATTATTTCTCTGCTGCCGGTACTGGAGTAGCAAATCAGTCTATGCTCGCACGGTTTCGCCTCATTGGAGATGCTAAACTCTGGTGGAAACAGTGGTGCCGTGACAAGGAAGTCACCGAGCATTCTCAAACGTGGGAAGACATCAAGCAGGCAGTGAAGGAAAGATATCTTCCTCCATCCCATGAATCCATAAAGATGAATGAGTTTTTTAGTCTTAGACAGTGCAGTTTAACTCTTGAGGACTACTATTCCAAATTTATTACCCTTCGGAAGTATGCCCCAGCTATGACTACTTCCCAGCAAGTGGCTCGTTTCTGCCAAGGGCTAGATGAACCCCTAGATTCCCGCCTTGAAGCAATGAGACCAAGCACATTACAGGATGCTCTCATACGAGCAAAGCCCCTTGTGAAAGAAATGAAGGCTAACAAACCGAAGAATCAAAAGAGATCTTACCTTGAGGCAAACCTTAAAGATCAACCCTACAAGAAACCTCAACAGAATTTTCCCTACTACAACAGAGGGCGACAAGGCAACTCTTTTGCCCCCGCTCGTATGCTGCTTCTTCCAGAGAAGGCCCTCTATGTTTTGAGTGTAATGAGCCGAGACACTTTAGAGCCAACTGTCCCAAGATGGCAACATCATTTCCCCAAGGTAACAGAGGAAATCAAGGCCGTGGAACCCCTACCCACCAAGGTGCAAGAGGCAGTGGCCGTGGCAGGGGCCGCGGAGGAACAGTTGCTAGAACTGCCTGTGTTATAAGTGAAGAACCGACCTTGGAAACGGCTGAAGAAGAGCGCGCCACCGTCCATGCGGCAGTAGAACTCCAAGGTCCGAATAAACAATTTGGTGTAATCCAAACCCCCATCACGGTAAGCCATTTCAGCTTTTGATTGATTGTGGCAGTACCCATTCATTCCTTTCTCCTAGGTGCTTGCAAAAATTAAACTTGAGTCAAAAAACAGCTAGAAAAATGATTGTAGAGTTAGCCAGTGGGAAAGAAGTAGTATCTCGCCACTCTATAGGAAACCTTGATTTTGAGCTGGGTAATGAGCAAACTCATGGTCACTTTAGAGTCTTGCCACTAGGAATTTATGATGGAATCCTTGGGATGGATTGGTTAATTGCAAACAAAGCTAGCATTCATTGTAACCAGGGGAGTATCACTTTTGAAAATGAGCATGGCCAAGTAATATCTGTTCAGGGGATCACAGGAAAACCTAAGTCTAGGGTAGTCAAGGCAAAACATCTTCTCAAGGGAACACGTAAGGGTCAGCAAGTTTTCTTAGTCAAACTCAACAAAGTCATTGAACCTAGTATGGAGACAGAACCCTCTTGGCTCCAAGAATTCTCTGACATCTTTCCTGACGAGCTTACAGGGTTACCGCCTCCTCGAGAAGTCGACCATGAAATCGAGGTGATCCCTGGAGCTCAACCCGTCTCAAAAACTCCCTATAAAATGTCCCTTCCTGAAGCCATTGAACTTAAGGAGCAACTTTCCCAACTCATTGAACAAGGATTTGTATGCCCCAGTAGCTCTCCTTGGGGAGCACCTGTTCTTTTCCAAAAAAAGAAGGACGGGACTCTCCACCTCTGCATAGATTATCGAGGGCTCAATCAAGTCACTGTCAAGAATAAGTATCCTATCCCTCGCATCGATGAACTTCTTGACAGGCTTCATGGGGCCAAAGTCTTCTCAAAAATAGATTTGAGGTCTGGTTACTATCAGATCAAAGTCAAGGAAGCAGATATACCCAAAACAGCCTTCAATACCCGTTATGGCCACTATGAGTTTACTGTAATGTCATTCGGGTTAACCAATGCTCCTGCAACCTTCAACCGCCTAATGCAAGATATATTCCGTCCTTACTTGGATGAATTTGTGCTTGTTTTCTTTGATGACATCTTAATCTACTCCAAATCAATGGAAGAGCATGAGGAGCATGTGCGTAGAGTTCTGCAATTGCTGCGCAGACACAAATTCAATGCCAAGAAGAGCAAATGTACCTTCTTTACTCATCAAATTGAGTATCTTGGATTCATCGTCTCCAAAGATGGCATCTCAGTAGACCCTGCCAAGGTCAAGGATATTCTAGAATGGCCACCCCCTAAATCAGTTTGTGAAGTTCGTGGATTTTTGGGAATCACGGGTTGGTATAGGATTTTTATCAAAGATTATGCCTTGGTAGCTGCACCTTTGACGGACCTTCTTAAGAAGGATTGCAAAATAGTGTGGTTGCCAATCCATCAAAACAGCTTTGATCAGCTGAAAGTCATTATTACTTCTGCCCCAGTCTTAAAGCTTCCTGATTTCTCCAAAGAATTTGAAGTGGTTACCGATGCTAGTAGTCTAGCACTTGGTGGTGTCTTAGGCCAAGAAGGCAGACCAGTCGCTTATACTTCCTGCAAATTGAAGCAATATGAAGCAAACTATGCCACCCATGATTTGGAGCTCTTAGCAGTTGTTCATTGCCTCAAATTATGGAGACATTATCTCTTGGGAGGCAAATTCCAGCTTGTAACTGACCACAAAAGTCTAAAGTGGATCTTCACCCAGCCTAACCTCAACATGCGGCAAAGGAGATGGATTGAAATTCTACAAGAATATGATTTCGACATCGAATTCCTCCCTGGGAAAGATAATGTGGTAGCAGATGCACTTAGCCGCAAATCTTTCTTGAATGCAGTTTCAATGCCAAATAATCCCATACTGGTCAAGGTGGAAGAAGTCTCATCTCATGATCCAGATTATCAGAGAATGAAAAAATTAGTAGAAGAAGGGGGACATTCAGAGAAAGAGAAGAATTTAATCAAGGGATACTCCACTCATGAAGGAAGCCTCTACTTCAATCACAGACTATGTATCCCTAAGGATCCTGCTTTAAAGAAACTAATCCTCCATGAAGCTCATGATAGCCCTGCTGCAGGACACCCAGGTTATGCAAAAACATTAAATGCTGTAAGAAGGAGCTTTCATTGGGCAGGCTTGAAAAATGATGTGCTTCGGTACTTGAAGCAATGTCTCTCATGCCAAAGGATCAAAGCTGAAAGGGTCAAGATGTCTGGAAAACTTCAACCATTAGATATTCCCCAAATGAAGTGGGAGTGCATTAGTATGGATTTTGTCACAAGTCTCCCCACTGTTCAAGGAGGATATGACTCCATTCTAGTAGTAGTGGACTTACTTACCAAAGTAGCTCACCTTATACCAGCAAAGAAGACCTTCAAAGCTTCTGATGTTGCTCGAATATTCATCAAGGAAGTCCTCAAACTTCATGGTCTCCCAAAAAGGATAGTAAGTGATCGGGATTCTGACTTCACTTCAAAATTCTGGCAGTCTTTATTTCAAGCCCTGGGAACTCAACTTTGCTTTAGCACAGCTTACCATCCAGAGACCGATGGCCAGACTGAGAGAGTCAGTCAAGTAATTGAAGACACTCTCAGAGCATATTGTGGACGGGAACCGAGAAGGTGGATTCAATACCTTCCTCTGGTAGAATTTGCCTACAATACATCTTATCATCAAAGCATAGGAATGTCACCATTCAAGGCACTCTATGGGCAAGAATGCCTGTCTCCTCTAAATTTCTCTGATCCAACCATAAGAGTTGAGGCATCCAGGAAAATGCTCGAAGAAATGGAGGAACAAACCAAGGCAATCCAAAAAGATATTAAAGCTGCCCAAGATCGACAAAAGCTTTATGCTAACAACAAGAGGTCTGAAAGGATCTTCAAGGAAGGAGACAGAGTTCTTCTACGAGTCCGACCCAAACGAAGTTCTCTATCACTCGAGAAATATAAGAAGCTCAGCCCTAGGTATTGTGGTCCTTATATAGTTATCAAGTGTCTAGGTAAAAGTGCCTATAAACTCCAACTCCCAGCCCATATCAAAGTCCATAATGTATTTCATGTAAGTTTGTTAAAACCATATGTCCCCAGTCTCGATCATATTCTTGATGATGAACAAGTTGTAATCCCTACTCAAGGAGTCCTTGAATTACAGCCCAGTAGCATCATAGATTCTAGGTAAAGGCAACTCCGAAATAGAACTCTTGTAGAACATCTAGTTCAGTGGAAAGATTACGCTGAAGAGGATGCAACTTGGGAAGATGAAGCTACACTCTTAAAGGATTATCCCCAATTCATGACGAGATGAGGACATGTCGATTTCTTTAAGGGGGGAAGGATGTAAGGTACTCATCTTCACTAATAAAGAAATGTCCATGTAATTATGAGTTTTTATGGTATAAATATCAATGATTTTATTATTTGAGTCATTTCTACTTAGAATCTTCAAAATTTGAGCCCAAATTTGGAATCTGCGTGCGATTTTACCCTAATATAGGATTTTACAGCATCCAAAACGGACACCGGATCAAGCCTATACGCTAATTTCAATCATTTTTGTTAAAAAACAGCGACCTTTAAACCTTAATAAATGCACGACCGCACGTCCGATTGACAAACGGTCTGAACCCCTGCGACCAGGAGAACCTCCCGGACAAAAAATTTTTTTGCCCCCCGGGGCGGTCCGGCATGCAAATCGAGGCGGGTGCCTCAAATTTGGGTACCCCGCCCCAAAATTCGATCCGTACACACTTACTAGGGTGCCCGTACAATGACCGCCCAAGAACCAAAGGACGGCCGTCCACTGTATGGTCCACGCGTACCCTTACGTGGACAACCATGCTGCCCCAGATCGGATAAGGTACATGCGTACCACTCCTTCCCCAGACAACCGACACCGTACCTTTCCCCTGGACCCATGCAGGCCACTAATCCATAGCCTTTGAAGGTACACCGTCCTTTCGTCCTTCCTTTGCGCAGCGCCCGTACCCTCACCCCTCAGCTATATAAACCCCCGGGGTGCTCCTCAGACGGCACGCAATTCTGTGTAACGTACACCCTGCTGTGCCGCCGTCCGTCCCTGTGTAGCGTACTTGCTGCAAGTACAGCCACCCCTCTCACACCCCCTCATTTGGCTCTTTTCAGATAAGCCAATTATCCTCCATCCCCCTCTTGCTAGAAGCCAGTGTCCTTAACTCTTCTCCCCCCCCCCTCCGTGTGAAGAGACTTACAGAGAGGCTTGCAGCAACCCCTCCCAGCCCTCTCCACGTTTTTGCCTTTGCCCTTAAGGACATCTCACAATCCCCCCCCATTTGCGTAGACTTTAGTAAGGGTTTTTTGACTCAAGCGAGGGTTCGTGCGCCATATTCTTTTGCTCGTACGGTGAGCAAACAAGCTCGGAATTCAGATCCGACTGAAGCGTTTCGATCGCAGCAGCGAGCTCTACAAGGCGAAGCCTAAGATGGCCTCATCTCGGAGACGAAAAAATATTGTCTCAAGAGGAGCACGTAACAACGAGATGGGGGAAGATGCGCCCAACGTGGCTCCAGTCCTCCCTTTTCAAGCCCCTCAAGGAAACGGTGGCCAGGTTAGCTTAGTTAATTTTTTAAAAAAAGAAGAAATTTTTCTTAAATTAGTGTTAATGAATTGTGTCTTTTCCTCTTAAAATGACGACATAAAAATTATATGAAGTTATGAATTATGTGATGTTGTATTCGATAAATTGCGTTGAAATTGTTATCTTCATGAATTATGAATATTTAGTAAATTGCATTGAAGATGTTATCTTTAGAATTCAAGATTTTTTTTGGCTTCAATGCTAACTCCGTTCCGTGCTTGTGCAGCCGGGCGGCGTCGTTAGCAAAGCCCGGGAATGGCCCAAGGTATCCCTCATACCTTTGGGAGAATAAGAATCACCGATTGAGGCGAGAGATTATGAGACTACCTAGTTCTGAGGGCCCAGGCTAGTGCGGTAAATAAGCCCACCCTAATGTGCAGACATCCCTCTGAGGGACGGGAGGATCGAGCAATGGAGCCTGAGAGGGTGACAGGCCGGCTTGAGTCCTCGCCAGCGGCCAACGATGAGGTGTATGGTCCCGTAGGGTTTTGCCCAGCATGTAGAGACTGGAAGGCCGAATTCTAGATCATCGGTAGAATAAGAATAAGAGAGCCAGTTTGGCTTGTATGGAAATTGGTTCATGTATAAACTTTTTATATAATTACATCTTGTCTTTGGTATGATTGTATTGTGTAAGAAGGCTGTTTTAACGAAACTTGTGAAAAAGGGCCTTAATTAAGGAATATGTTTATCTATGTCAAACAGTGTGGTAGGATTAATTAGAAAATAAATTGATGCATGAGTAGGGTGGAAAGTGGGAGGATGGAATGCCCTGACGGCACCATCCTACAGACGGCTGGGTGGACCCGATTAGTCGGGTAGCTTTCCAACAGATTAAGTGAAAGCCTACGCTAGATAGTTAGGTTCCTGGGCAACTCTATTCTAGAAGACTAGGCCAGCCGGCTGTGCCTTGCATAAGATGAGGAAAAAAGCGTTGTCTCTAGAAATCAAGTCTAGTAGTTGCCCAATTTATGATCGATTACCCTATGGGTGATTTGATGTTTAGAAAATCACGCTCCCCCTCTACGGGATAGAGCTAGGTCATACCTGTAAATTGTATCCTTGAATCTCTGCAGGGTCAAGGTATCGATGAATAGGAAATTTTTTCCAAGATAAGACTTAGCAGACTATCTTAAGTGTTTCTCTCATCTTGGAAGGGAGGAACCTTACAAATAGAGAATTGGTCATAGAAATGACCATTCTTTTGGGGAGAGAGAGATATACATAAAAACATCCTAAATTAAGCATAAAGATAAACTTTTCTTAATTATTCATTACAACTCTTAAGAAAAGCTTGATTTGCATTATAAACACTTAATTAGAAACTTCTCAAGCTTGAGAGGGGTTGAGAAGTGAAAACATTGAGAATAGTAGAGAAAAACCATGAAATTACATCTTAACTCTTGATTTTGCTTGCTTCTTTATCATAGAAGGAAGCCCCCAACCAATCAATTGGTTTAGTATGTTGAGAAGAATGCCCCAAGGATTGTTGAAGAGAGAGAGAAGCTCCACTCTCTCCAAAAGTAGAGGATTTTTAAGGGATAATAGAAAATATGCTTATTTTAATGTAATACTGGCATGGTCTAGTTTATAGATGAAAATACAAAAGAATGAGGGTCTATTTATAGGTGAGGGAGGCCACTAATTGAGTCTAACTAAATTCTAGAATTTTCCAGCTTCAGTTTGGCTGAAAAATTTTGGACAAGATTTGGACCAGTTTAGCTCCCATTTTGATCCAGTTTGATCCAGGAGAGAGGAGAGAAAAATATCACAAATTTTTTGATTTAAAAACTCATCCACATGTGTGAAATAGGTGTCTACCTTAAAGTATCCCCCCTCCTTACCAAGGTGTCAAAAATGTATCATTATTCCAAAATATCTCATTTTTTTAGTAATATCTCATAGTTTTAACTAATAACCTTGTACTCAGTGAACTCTTCATCTTATGTGAGAATTTACTCATTTTTGGATATTTTCTTTTATTCTTTGGATTTATCTCATCCCCACATTTGGATTAATCCTATTGGCCCATAGGAACCTGTAAGGTTCCCCCCTTTCAAAAATAGGGAAAACACTTAAGATAGTCTACTAAGTCTTAACTTGGAGAAAATTTCCTACTCATCGACACCTTGACCATGTAGAGATTCAAGGATACGATTCATAGATAAGATGAAAACAGAATCGTTCTCTAGGATAGCTTGTGGAACACTTGAGAAATTCAACACATAAATTCAACCATGAAAACACATGCTTTGCAGGTTTCAACAAAATCAAATAAATTGAACAAAAGCATAGCAAACATAATACTTAGCTCCAAGACAAACATAATACTTAGCTCCAAGACAAACATGCTGGGTGCAATCTTCCCCCCCCTTGTGTGTGGCCTTCCCCCACACAAGAGTATTTTTATTACCAAAAATAAGCCATAGCCCCCAAAAATATACAAAGTGTGCTTTTAGAGAGCACGACACTCTTCCACAACAAAAATAGAGTGTCCCGAAAATTGGGGCTAGGGTAAAGCCTTTAGGCTTTAATAAATTCAACATTATAAATGTATTTTTCCCAATGTATCAAAATGGAAAAATCAACTACTAAGGTTACAAGCTACGCTTGTAAAAATGAATATGATGCGCATAAGAAACATTCTCCTCGACATTATTCATCAATCCTCGTAATCTTCATCACCTGAAAATATAAGCCCAATTAATAATTAAATTAATCCCACAAATATTAAACAGGCACAAACCATCACCAACTCATGACTACCAGGCGTAAGTACCCCAAGAATCACCCTGCCATACAAACCTAACTGAAATAATCATAGACGGCCCCAAGCATATGTCATATACCGCACGTATTAATATTTATAGTGGTGTCACCCACGATATTAACCTAGCCGGCATGACGCAAGAGTAACCTAGGCGTCCCCAAATTACTCAAGAGGGAAAAATAATATTCTTAAAGAGGACTTAAAATATATTCTCATGACATAAGACCTAATTCTATCCCGCAAGGGGAGCGTGGTCTTCTAAAAATCAAATCACCCATAGGGTAATTGATCATAAATTGGGTAACTATAAGACTTGATTTCTAGAGGCAACGCTTTTTTCCTCATCCATGCAAGGCACAGCCGCTGGCCTAGTCTTCTAGAATAGAATTGCCCGAGAACCTATTTATCTAATGTAGGGATTTCACTTAATATGTTGGAAAGCTACCCGACTAATCGAGTCCACCCGTCCGTAGGATGGTGCCGTTGGGGCATTCCATCCTTCCACTTTCCACCCTACTCACGCATGAATTTGTTTTCTAATTAATCCTACCACACTGTTTGACATAAATAAACATGTTCCTTAATTAAGGCCCTTTTCACAAGGTTTATTAAAACAGCCTTTTTCCACAGTACAATAATGCCAAGACAAGATTTAAAAGAAAAGTTTATACATGAATCAATTTCATACAAGCCAAACTGGCTCTCTTATTCTTTTCCTTTATACCACCGATGATCTAGAATTCGGCCTTCCAGCCTCTACATGCTAGGCAAAATCCTACGGGACCATACACCTCATCGTCGGCCTGGCGAGGACTCAAGCCGACGGCCTGTCGCCCTCTCAGGCTCCATCGCTCGATCCTCCCACCCCTCAGAGGGATGTCTGCGCACTAGGGTGGGCTAATTCACTGCACTAGCCTGGGCCCTCAGAACTAGGCAGCATCACAATCACTCGCCTCAATCGACGAACCTCATTCTCCCAATGGTATGAGGGATACCATGGGCCAACTCCGGGCCTTACTAACGTCTCCGCTGTCAGGCTATACAAGCACAAGAACGGGGCAGCGTCAAGGCAGGGAGAGTTGTACCTGTATCTTAATTTAACCAAGATAACAATCCATTTACTCACTAAACCATAGGACTAGAATCCATGTTACCTTCTTAAGAAAACAATCCTTTTCACAAAGATTTTAGCATTTCAACTTGAGATTGCGATAAGACATTCTTTATTAAGGCATATGCTATTGTTTAAAAGAATACAAACTTTAAATAGAAAATCAATCAAATAGATCACTATTAACAATTAATAGAGAAGCTGGGGCCATACCTCAACCCCCCTAAGAATGAAATATAATTGAAAAATAAAATATGTATATACCTTATAGAAATTTATCGTTTATCGTTGCCTTTGCTTGTTAACAAGAGCTTTAGAACTTGACATATGAGAATAGAGTCTTCTAATACCTTCTCTTACGATTGAAATCATCCAATCATCCCCAAGATTTATCTCCTCTTACTCATACTGTGACTCTTCTCTCTTTCTAAGGTCTATGGCAAAATAGCTTTCTCTTACAGGACTACGACATACTATTCTTTCTCTAAAAGAAAAGCTATGGAGTTTTGGTCTTTTCCTCTGAAATACCATAGCAATCTAAGCTTCTTTTCTAAGATATTAGATAAGAATGAAGGGATATATACATCTCAAGCTCTAGGATTACCTTGAGACTACTTGCTGCCTTCTTACAGTTTTCCCTGTGTAGCCTCTGACAGAAACAACAAATTGTTTCGGCCATAACTCTCTGATAAAAACTTAGAATATAATCTTATAACCAGTCAAAAGAATGGAAAGGCATCTGGTCTACAAGCTAGCATGGGCAGAATAGGCAAAAACGTCTGTATATAGCCACAAACGCACCATCTTTAGAAACATGTTATTTTTTCACATTTTTAGTATGCATGGACTCTAAATGTGTAAAAGTACTTTAAATATGACCTCTTATCACCTAAATTCGAAATTCTACTTTTGGAGATACTTATGTTCTTTATTTCTTTTAGGATTTTTGGAGCTAATATTTTTATTCTAACACTTTCCTAATGTTTCTAGCCTTGTTGTCTCACTCTTCTCTAATTACACTCTCTTTCCTTATTGAAATCTATATTAAAAGAGACACATACATACATGGCTTGGGAGGGACCTTACAATCTCCCCCACTTAAAAGATTCGAGATGTCCTCATCTCGCGAGATGGGGTAGTATCTAAGTAAATCCTCCTGTCTCTTTCAAAGTGGTGTCTCCACTAGGTAAAAATCTTCTTTTATCTAAATATTGTTCTTAAAGAGCGAGTTGTATAAACTTTTCTTGAGCGTGGCATCCAGAGGCATCTTGTCAATGGAGTGTGCATGGACCTTGATTGCGGGTGGAAGTTGCAGGGCATCTCCTATGAGATCTTCTGTGATGAGGAGTTTCTCGGTAGTGCCATCTGCTTTGGTGATGGTTCCTCTTTTGGTCCCCTTGTCGTAGGTCTTCAGGTACTCTGCGCATAGTTCTTTGTCGATACTTCTTGGGAGTATTTATGCCATCTTACCTAGACCAACTTTGTCCAACTTTGGCCTCCTCCAGAATTTGTAAGAATTCCAGGAGGCTGTGGTACTGGAGGGCTACCTTTCCATGGGCCATGTGAACTTATTTGATGATGATGGCCCCATGGAAGGTTTAGGCATAAGGGCCCAAAAAGTTCATCTTCGGGTGCTGTACTTGTCTCTTTCTCTCTGACTTGCTGGGGATCCAGTGGCGCTGTTGGCTTGAGTCGCCCCCATTGGGGTTGCGAGTGCTTCTGACTCCGAGGCCGACATCTCTACATGCACCTCCGATCAGTCTAACAACTGGTGGGGTTGATATCATCTTTTCTTTTTTTCTTAAAAAAAATTAATGGGTAATAGGTTAGTTGGATTGAGGAGTTTGTTAGTGTAGGAGCAATTCTGGGGTGTGTTAATAGTCAGGTTATGGCGTGGAGGTGCATGGGTAGAGTGAGTTCGTGAATCTACAGGCTGTGAAAAAGTCAAGCGTAAAAAGGCAGATGTGAAAAAGCTAGTTATGAAAAGTATGCTCGTGAAAATACAGACGTGAAAAGTCTTACGTGAAAAAGTTAGTTGTGAAAAGTTTGGTCTTGAAAACGCAAACGTGAAAAGTCTTACGTGAAAAGGCAAGATGTGAAAGTCTGGTCGTCGTGAAAATGCAGATGTGAAAAATCTTACATGAAAAGGTAGACGTGAAATGTCTTATGTGAAAACGTAGACGTGAAAAGTATTACATGAAAACGCAAACGCGAAAAGCCTGGTTTCCATGAAACACGAACCTGAGTTTCCATGAAACTACAGGATGTAGTGTGAATCGTTGATTGTTATTTTTTGTTTATGAGGCTTTTTTTCATTTTTTAATTTTATTGAAAGATGCACATGTGAAGATGCTACGAAGTCATTGTTTATACTAATTACAGTGTTTATACACAAAAAGTGATGAATCTCTGAAAAAATAAATAAAAAATAAAAACAAAAATAAAAAAGAAAACGAAAAGAAGAGGATCAAGCTCCCACCTCGAAGGAGATTGTCGAAAAGGTCGAAATGAGATGGCGGGTTTGGGAGACGTAATCGGAAGCAATGCACAATTGATCATACAAGGCACACGATGCAAAATGACAAAAAGAGGAAAGAAATTTGGTCGGACAGGGCGACTGCCTTAATGAAGAATACCACGTGGCGCTGCGTGATTGGCCCGTGAGAAATGATCGTTTCACGATGTGAACATTTTTTTGAATTTTTCACGGTGTGAACCTTTGTGATTTTGTTCACGGTGTGAACCTTTGTGATTTTGTTTACGATGTGAATGTTTGTAAATTTGTTCACAGCGTGAATTTTATAAATTTGTTCATGGCATGAACATTTGTGAAATTTGAATGCATAAGATTGAATACTTCTCATTTTTTCCTTCATGCTCAAGCAGTCAAACATGCACATAATGAGTGAATGATACATTGCTTACCTTGTACCCATTGTGCAACCACTAGACACCCTTTTGTTTTATTGCCAACCAAGGGATCACATGGGCACTTTTGGGCATTTGTTGATGCAGTCATTTTAGCTCTATGTGTGAGTTTTTTATTGTTCCTTCCACCCAACTGAACAATGTTGTCACTGTGCCTTGTGGTGGAGGACTTCTATCTGTGTCTCTTTGCTGAACTTCTATCTGTGCCTTGTGGTGGAGGACTTCTATCTGTGTCTCTTTGCTGAACTTCTTTGTTTCTACCTTCAGGTTCCTTGTTCAGTTTTGTAACAGGAGTGGGTACTTTCGTTGCTTTAGCAATTCCCAACTCATTTGGCTGAGTTGTCTTTTTCCTCTATACAAGGGTTGGCGAGGTTCTTGTTTGAGTTGGGAGTTGATGTTGTATGTAGGCTCTTACCACCCTCTTTTTTATGATTCAAACTACTTGTGGTATTGGCCACTAAGTGGGGTTTGGGTATCCATATTGCCATATTGCCTTGGTAGTATCCTTGTGCTCGTAAGCAAGTCCTTTTGGATCCATTGCTTATGGAACCTTTGAGGTCCTTTTGGGATGCTTGGAGTCCTGCCAATCGGTTTGTGTCAGCAAGGTCCTGACTTTTAATTTTTTTATAGATTCTTCTTGTGGTCTTCATATCATTCATAATGTCCTTTTTGTCTGGTTGATCTTTAAGTTGAATCTTGGGCACCCACTTATGTGTACCCTTTGATGTTGGGTATTGTGTGGGCAAGCTTCGTGGGACAGATGCTGGTTCTATTTTCTAAGGTGTTGCCACTGCACTCGATGTTGTTTGTTCACCGGTTATGATGTGTTTCCCCCTCGGTTTGTCAAACTCCATAAGGGTATGGACATGACCTTATCGCCCATGCTTAACAATGCTGTCCTTTCTTCCCATTGGATATTGCATTTACTTGCATAGATCCAAGATCATCCTAGAATCATTTCTTCTCCCATGGAACCTTTAGGCATGACAAACACCTTCCCGACCAAGGAATTATTTCTGATGGAAATATTAACATTTAAAAATCCCTTTGCTTTTGTGGTTATCAAGTGAACACTACGTACTTGCGCATCAGTGGGTTTAAGGTGTGGTTTATCTAATGCTACCCAGGTTTCATATGAGATCAAGTTATGACTTGACCCCATATCTATTAATGCAATGCTTCTTGCATGGCCTTTAGTTGTAGTAAGTCCAACCTTGAGTCGTGCTAGCTTAATGTTTAGTTCCTCTTCATCCAAGAGAGTCACAGAAGCCATGTTGACACGTATCAGTCTATTGTGTAGTAATTGTTTGGCTTTGGCCTCCCTAGCCTTAGTTTCTTCTTGAGCCTATTAGATTTTTTCCTTTGCAAGCTATTTTTGTTGTTTTAAGAGATGTTCTTGCAAGAGCATCTCTTGGGTCAGTGGTCCAAAATATTTTTTTAATTTACTTCCATTGACATAACCCTCTATCTAGATGCCGTCAATTGTCTCAATTTGAACAGATCCCTAAGGTGTGATCTTCGATACTCGAAATGGTCCCAAGCCTCGGTATTTGAGTTTCTTTTTCCTGGTGCTTCCGACACCATACATGAGGACAAGGTCCCCCGTTTCCAGTTCTTTTTGCTTAAGGTTTTTGTCAAACCAATGTTTTCTACGTAGTTTTTTGACCATGAGTCCATGTGATGCTATCAGCCTGGTCTCATCAAGCTTCTCTAAGTCGATTAGCCTTTCAGCTAATGCATTCTCCGTCAAACGTTCTTGTATGGCAATCCTTAAGCTTGGGACTAAGTATTCCATGGGCATAACTGCTTCAACACCATAAGCTAGACAGAAGGGAGTATACCCCGTCGCTACCTTCTATGATATTCGATACGCCCATAGGGCTGTTGTTAGCTTGTTCTTAGCGGACCTGGAGAGTCCTCTGGCAGTGGATCCAATGTAGTCCATGGTTAGGCAGGTTGAAGGATAGGGTCATTGTCATTTATTATGACAACATAAGTAGCATACATGCTAGAACAAAGCACATTAAGGTGCATTATCACTTTGTGAGGGAGAAGAAGGTTCTAGCAGGTGATGTAGATCTAGTATATGTTAACACAAAGGATCAAGTGTCTAACATCTTCACGAAGGCATTGGGCATAGAGAAGCTCCATAGGTTTAGGAGATTACTTAGAGTGCAGTGTGTGGAGTTGAGCTTTAGGGGAAGTGTTAAAAGATATCGACCTTGAGTAGTGTTGTTGTGGACATTGTGATGACCAACCTTGGTGACAACTTTTGCACTTATGCCACTAGCATAGTTGGTGAGGTTATGGTTGATATGCCGCTAGTGGATGAGAGGCTGTGTGACAAACATATTCGGATTACTAAAGTATGACGGCATAGTTATAGCACCAACTTATATATTCAGGTTCATAGTATCGACTGAACATTTTATATTATAGTAGGAGAGTACTTTCCCTTATAGTATGTATTCTTATCTCTTTAGTTTATGGTTGTAGAGAAGAGAAGAAGATAGAAGAAAATTCAACGATCCATTTCTCTCTTGTGGCTTACTCTCTCTTATATGTGTGTGTTTTCTTGCAAGGAACTCAATCTCTTTGTCCCCCACACATTCTTTTTAGAAACTGGGTTGAATGTCTCCTCATAGTTATTGCCATATGTTAGTGTATATCCCTTGGCAACCAATCTTGCCTTATACCTACTACTATCAGAACCATCTGAATTATTCTTCACTTTGTAGACTTACTTACATCCAATTACCTTCTTTTCCTTAGGCAAAGGCACCAAATCCCATGTCTCATTAGCATTTAACGTAGCCATCTCTTCATTTATAGCATCTCCCAATGTTTATGTCCAAGTTCCTTGTCAAAACGTGTGGGCTCTACCTCTTGTGTATAGCTTTGACCATATATGCATAATGATGGGTTGTATACCCATCATATCTCAATTGTCCACTAGATATCTAACTCTAGTAGACCTATATACACCTGGATCACTACCAAGTGTTCTCCACACCTCTTGTGTATAGCTTTGACCATATATGCATAATGATGGGTTGTATACCCATCATATCTCAATTGTCCACTAGATATCTAACTCTAGTAGACCTATATACACCTGGATCACTACCAAGTGTTCTCCACACTGCTTCGGCTCTTTGTACACTCAGTGTAACAATAGTTGAGATCCCAAACTCCTCATGAAGGCTCTATTTTGATCCGTTGTCTCCATCAACAAAGGAGTGACATGTTGAAATATTAGGCATTATAAAAGGCCAATTTTCCCTTGCATAATACATGTGAACTTGCTTAATTTTCAACACTTGTAGTATATCACAATGCCTAACATTTTGCCTAAACCTACTTGACCAAGATCTCACAAGAAACCCATTGACTCTCCTAGTCCACTAAGTGCCTGTGTGATTCTTACTCAGCATTTAAGGTACCTATCTGATTCTCTACTTCAACCTCTATAGAATCCATCACTAGCATATACTAGCTACTCATCTCATGCACAACACTCACATATCACACAGGGGGTTATAATATCTATAGCCCTTTTAATCAAGGAAATAACCAATGAATATATATTTTTCTACCTTGGGATCTTACTTACTTCTCACCTCATCCTGGTACATGTACATAAGCAATGTACCCGAACACTTTAATGTGTGCCAAATGTGTTTCTACTAGTGGGAATCCTATGTTCATGGTATAAACTATAGTTGCTACTACAATGGGCATCCTATTCATGATATAAAGTGTAGTTTGTACTGCTGGGTGATAAAAACTTTTGTTCATGCCATGAACTGCTATAGGGAGGGTATCATGTTTATGAATTGCTACAATGGGCATCTTGTTCATGATATAATTTGCTGTTGTTACTACTTAAAACTTAAAAATAATGAGGCATCCATTTCTCATTCATTAATGCACATGCAACTTCTTCAATATGCCTACTTTTCCTTTCTACAACCCCATTTTACTATGGGGTGTACCTGTATATAAACGACCTCTTCATCCCATGCTCTCTCAAATAGACACTGAATTCATTAGAGAACATTCTCCCCCACCATCTACCCTTAGGCATTTTATGTGTACCCTCATAGAAACTATCTTTTTATCCCATGCTCTCTCAACTAGACACATAGAAATATTCTCCCCCACCACTTGGCCTTAGGTATTTTATGTGCATGCCTTTATCTTTGTCTACCATGCTCCTTTAAAGCTCTAAAAGTAAATAAACAATTCACTTTTCTATTTCATGAAATACACTCTCACTTTCTTAGTGTGGTCATCGATGAAGGTATATAATAATGGCATCATCTAATTGATGTCGTCTCTTTGTTGGTCCCCAAACATCAAAATACACCACATCCAAAAGGTTTTTTATTTGCCTGATGTGATAATGTAGGCTTAGCATGCTTGCCCAATTGGCACACCATACTTTATGCATTCAATCCACTTTGAACTTTGGCAAACCTATAACAATACTTTGGGTTTACATATTCTTTGGCTACTGAATATTGACATGTCCAATGTGTTTATGCCAAATATCAATGTCTACAATCACACTTGTAACAACGTGTGCAAACATTACAACCTTCACTTTAGGCATGATTATATCTAATGTAAACATTCTACCAACTATGTTTCCCCTTAACGAAGTGGCACTGGTGATTAAGATCTTCCACATAACATCCATGAGGACTAAACCTCACTTTACAGACCTTGCTCAATCATTTTTTTGATAGAAACCAAGTTTTTTTTAATTTTCTTTGTTATGTTGATAAGAGACCTATAAGAGACTTCCATGTTGAGATATCGAGCTCAACAAGTGCACATAGGGATATGACATGCTAAGATGACACATCCACACTTATGCCATTGGCATGTTGGTGAGATTGAGGTGATATTATAATTAATATTTTGTGAATGAGATTTACAAGTGAGGCAAGGATACAAGTACATGTACATGGATATATAGATGCATATTGGGTTAGTAGTGTCTCAGACAAGAGATCTACTAGCAGTGTTATGTTCTCTTTTTGGGAGTGTTTGTTGCTAGTTAGAACAGAAGTCCCAAAAGTAGCCGAAGATTGCTTTGTCACATACAAAGATTGAGCATAGATGTGAGGTAGCTTGATTGTTGCAGAAGCTACTTGTAGTTATGGGTTATCCCGTGAATAGGGCAATTATCATTTATTGTGACAACACGAGAGGCATACATTTGGCTAGTAGCCTAGTGTACCATGCTAAGATGAAACACATTGAGGTGCATAATCATTTTATGAGGGAGAAGGTTCTAGTAGGTAATGTGGATTTGGTTTATATCATAGAGGATTAGGTGGCTAACATCTTTATGAAGGCATTGGATATTAAAAAGCTTACTTGGAGCTAATAAGGTGATAGCGCAAGTGGTGAAGGTGTTTGCCTAGGACCAAGAGGTCCTGGGTTCAAAACCCCCCTTGGTGTTGGTGCTTCCTCGGCGGCATTGACCTACGGGTGGATAAATAAGTGCCTCTATTGGTGCGGCCACCTACGGACGTTGAAAAATTGGTAACTATGGGAGGATCTTGGGCCAAAGGTGAGTTGGGAAAAAAGCTTACTTGGAGTATAGGACATGGAGTTGAAATCGAGGGGATAGTTGAGCAAGAGCTAGAGTGTTCAGATATCAAGCTCAACTAGTGTGGATATAGATGACATCCCAGGATGACACCTACACTTATACCTTTGGCATGGTTGGTGAGATTATGGTTGATATACCGCCAGTGGTTTATAGCCACTTTGGTTACTAGAGTTATAGCACACCTATAGTGATATCTCATATAGTCGGGTTCACACTATGGACCTTACAGGTTTTAGTAATAGAGTACTTTCCCTTATAGTATATAATTTATCTTTATGTTATAGTTATAGAGAAGTGAAGAAGATAGTGGAAAATTCAGCCATCCATCTCTCTCTTGTGTGTTTAGCTATTCTTGTGGTGAAGAAGAAAGCTTGCAAAGAGCTTAAGCTCATCCTCTCCCCCACATTCTTCTCACTCCATTGCGATGCTCTTTTATGTGCTTGTCTATTCTTGTGTTCTTGTCTACTTGTGTGTGTGTGTGTGTGAAGAAGAGAAAGCTTGTGTGTGTGTGTGTGTGTATGTGTGTGTGTTTTCTTATCGTCTTATGTGTGTGTGAAGAAGAGAAAGCTTGTCTATTCTTGTGTGCTTGTCTACTTATTTGTGTGTGTGTATGTGTGAAGAAGAGAAAGCTTGCAAGGATCTCAAGCTTACCCTCTCCCCCACATTCTTCTCACTTCACTGCCATGCTCTTTTCTATTCTGGTAAGAGGCCTCCACTCTTTTATTTACGTTACTAGTCTTATGGCAATTTTATAGGATCTTGCTTTCTTGCCCAAGTTCTTTCCATATCCAATGAAGAGCTCTTATGCAAGCTATAATGTATCTAGAAGAGCTCTTGATGTATGTATAAGAGCCTTATACATGCATTACAACCTTAATAAAAGCTTTAATGCATGGATATGATCTCTAGAGATCTTAGGCAAGCTCTAATGCATGGATATGATCTCTAGAGATCTTATGCAAGCTCTAATGCTCTTATGCATGCATAAGAGCTCTTGAAGCATGCATAAGAGCCCTATGCATGTATTAGAGTCTTATGCGTGCATGAGATTTGAAAGCTCTTGAAGCATGCATAAGAGCCCTATGCATGTATTAGAGTCTTATGCGTGCATGAGATTTGAAAGCTCCCCTAATATGAATTTGAGATCTTTTATGATCTATTACTAGCTCTAATGCATGCACAAAAGAGCCTTAGCCATGCATAAGAGCTCTAATGCATGGATAAGAGCTCAAGCTTTGGTTGTACGTTGCTCTCTATTTTGCAAGAAAGGATGAATCTCTTTAATCTAGGGTTATGTATGATAGGAATTGGTGGGTTCTTAGGAACCAACCATTGATCAGTATAACTACCGGAGAAAGAATGGAGCTTAAGAGCTGCTTGACCTTTTGGAGCAGTAAGGTGTTATCAAGAGGTGTCATGGTTTAAAAATACTTAAGCTATGTTGCTTCATCTTTGCCTTGCAAGCCATATTTTATTTATGAACCTTACCTATATTATTTTTGAACCTTGTCTATATTATTTGTGGCTTATAATTTTATATTATGAAACTTTTCTATATTATTTTTGAAAAGTGTTAGACATGGTTTCCCTCTTTTTTGTAAGTCTTGGATATGGTCTAATGTACTGTGTGTAGGAGGCTACTAGTGTAACAAACTAAATATCAGGGTAGAGTGGAGCATACTATTGCAATTGTAACAAGCTCCACTCTACCCAATTTTTTTTGGTAGTTTTACGATGCCACTATTTGCTAGGATTTTGGGAGGATTTTTTTAATGCTTTTATGAGGAAAATCGTAACACTTTTTTGTAATGATTTTACGAGGAAAATGGTAACACTTTTGTAAGGGAAATAGAGATGCTTTTGTGATGGTGTAGTTATAAGGAAAATAGTGAGGAAAATAGCAACGAAGTGATGCTGATGAGTTTTTGGCCTAGGCCTAAAAGTCAGGCTATACCAGTGGCATGTTGTAGAAGTGAGCCTTTAGCCCAATTCCAAAAAATGAGCATATTGCAATTCATGAAGACTGATTTCCAAATCAACCAATTTCAAGCCTTACATGGTTGCCATGTAACTAAGTCCCCACCTTGGTAGTCTCATCAAGGATATTGCCAAATTATTTAGGAGTCCCTGTGTGCAACTCAAGCTAAATACTAAAACTATGTCTCATGAGCCTTCTAGGGAAGCTAACTAAGTCCCCAACTTGGGAGTCCCATAGAGGATCTTACCAAATTATTTAGGAGTCCATGTTGCTTTTTGCAACTCAAGCTAAAGAATAAAACTATGTCTCATGATCCTTTTGGGGAAGCTAACCATAATGTTTAAGTGTGGTTTGGAATTTGAGAGCAATTCATTAAAGCTAAAAGTGTAGGAGGAAGAATCAATCTCTAAAACCAAATTTGTGACCTTATCAAATTTTCTAATAAATCCAAGTTGGTCTAGATCTCTAAAGCTTGGCAACAAAAGTCAATCAAGGAATCACTACTTATGACACTATGGAGGTCAAGATGGAGTATGGGATCTTATAAAGATATTTAGCAAGTGTGCTCAGTAAAATAAGACTAATGTGGGTCATGCTATAGCAATTGTGGCAAGATGAAGTTGACAAAGGAACTTATATGATGGAGGAGAAGAGTATTACCCGTAAGCCTTAAGATGATACTCAAGAGGTTTGGAAGGTGAGACCAAGTAGAGGGGCCAAAAAGTGTGGGAAAATGGGCATGAAATTAATGGTGGGGACAAGGGTGCTGGAATATCAAAATCCATTGCCATTAGCAATTAATTATGTGTGATGCATGGTTCATGTGTGAAGCATGGTAGTGAATGATTTTTATTTGTTAGAATTAATTTTGTGAGTGATTCCATTGTGATGTAACATTGTGGACTATGTTGACTATAGATCATAAGTTCGGGACAACCAAGGTGGACATTGGATGAGATGATCTAGCGAAGCACATGTGTGCTAAACATTTGATTTTTTATGATTTGGCCCATTGTACATATGATAGGCAAGGTTTATTTTTGATGCTCCAAGATACTTTAAAAGCATTGGACTACTAAGGTCTAATTTTGTAAAAAGGTCCAATTTTGGAAAAGCTATGCTATTTATGGCTCCAAGGGCTAAATTTATGAATATGATTTAAATACCGTGTGTGGGAGTGGAGCCACACACGTCAGGGAAGGAGATTGCACCCAATCTTGTGTTCGTTGATTTTCATGCTTTTGTTTTATGCAGTTTGTTGAATATTTTAATCTTCATGTACCATGGTCCTGTAACACATGTATCTCACTTTGATGTATAATGGACATTTGTTAGGCCCCCATTATAAGGAGTAGCCATGGTGCATATGTCATTAGTGTGGGAACCCCGGCTTAGATATCAATGGGGTCATTATTGTGACCATGTGATGGCTAGGAGATGGTCAGGGGTACAAGCATTAGCTGGGGCCTGGGGCATTGCCTCGACTGGGGGGTCCTAGGGGGGGCTAGAAACCCCCTTGGTTTGGGGGCGGGAGCCCCCAATGTGACGGTATGAGGAATATTCCCTAGAATATTTCCTTGGATACCAGGTCCATCATTAGTGGGTGGTGGTCGGCGGTGGGTCGCGTTCTTGATACATGGGTGGTGACTGTGTCTATGTAGTGTGACCACCCTCATTGTATACACGTCTACCACACCGCCTACAGTACTATATATGGACATGGTTGCCATGAGCTAAGGCATCCACCAATGCTTGTGAGTAACCACCCCCTTCTACACTTCGTACATCCTCCATCCAGAGTTTATCTAGATTGCTATCTAAGCTCTACTTGAGACTACACGGGTGGACAACACCATGACTTGTACCTCTTTAGTATAATCATAATTTAAAATTCTCTCCATTGTGTATCTATTGCATTGTCTATTGTGCTTTGTCTTGCTATCTCTTTCCGCTGTGCCATATTCTTATAATGCTTGCATTCTCTGTGGGTAAGATGGTGAAGCACCTTATGGTAGGATGGGTGGGAAAAACCATGTTAAGTGTGGTTAATATGTGGTTAACTTGTACCCCTTCCTGCTAATGGTGATTGCATTCTCACTTCACCAAAGCAGGGGTAGTGATGAAGATGCTACTGATTCTTCTGTAGAGACATGGATGGACAAAGACGTAGTTAGTAAAGAGACTAACCATGTGCTTTAGGGCCTGGTAGAGATTGAGTTTGGTTGGCCACCATTGAGTTAGGAAGCATGTCAAGGCTAGCATATCAAGGCTACATGTGGGCCTAAAAATTCTTGATGATGCATGGCTTTATCTAGGGGCGTGAGGTATTTTGGGCTCATAAAATATGACCCTTGGTTTTGCTTACGGATTTATGTACCAAGACCACCTTCATTTGATTGGCCAATGATCGAATAGTGGTCCAAAATTGTTTGGCATGCCAACTTTGTTGTGTGTTGCACCTTTGTTGGTGAGATTAAATGGTCCAATGGAGACTACATGGAGTTGTTTTCTTTCAAGATCTTTGGAGGTTCCTACACAATTAAAGATGCCTCTGTATATACATATGTGTACGTGTGAAGTGCAAAGCCCTTAGGTGATATACATGGGCTGTAATCTAGATGACGTGCAAGGGCTATAGTCTAGATGAGTAATGTAGATGATGTGCATGGACTATGAAGGCTAAAGGTGTGCTCATGTGTGTGGTCTTCCAATCTAGATAAGTGCTCCAACTCTTATAGATGAGTAATGTAGATGATGACATGAATGGACTATGAGTGCTAAAGGTGTGCTCATGTGTATGCTCCTCCCATGTTGCTTTCTTTGGCATTTTTTCACTTTGATTTGAAAGGATTTAGTCATGAGGAGGTTGGTGTTTGAAGGAATTAGTTGCTAGTTAGCGAGGATGGGATGGGATTATTGAAGACAATTAGCAATTGCACAGCATGTGGTTCAGCTGCGCATCTACAGATGGTAGATCTTGATGCAAGTGACCAAGAGATAGTGCCATGGTGACGTTATGAGTATATGACACACCAGCTCCAGAGTGGTGGCAGTCTAGGAAGTTGTAGCTCATGGACAAACATACACCACGTTGTCACTTCACATCCACATTTAGGGAGCAGATCTACCCCTATATACGGCACAGTCATTGTGCCAAGTGGTAGGATTGTCCAGTTCTGAGCATGCCTGTCAAAGTTTCCTATTATTAGTGTGGTCATCTCTGTGGTTGATTTTGTAGAGAACTACACCTTCACACCTTTTCAGGAGATACAATCCGAGTATTACTTCTCAGAGCAGGTAATTGTTATATTTCATAATATTTGTTTTGTGTTTGAGCTATATTACTTATTTGATTTTTGTGTCCTAATCGTCTATGTTGCTTACCTCACCAGGTTGCTATTATGGTCCACATTAGCTATCGACATGCACAGGCCCATGTAGATGGGATAGCGAGTACCCCCCGAGGCCCGTGTCATTATTTGGGAGTATCATTTCTATATGAGTGATGATCGTTCATGTGTTGCACATTTTGTGCAACACTATTTTCATCTCCATAATGATTTTTTATGAGATTGTGGGATCACACGTGGCCAACAATGGGTTTGGTTAGATGGTTGTGGCACACAATTCAAGTCATCATGATAGTTCTATTGGCTCTACAGGTAGTACTTATGGTTCTCTTAGATTCGCAAATTAAACTTAATTCACTAGAACATCTTAAAGAAAAAAATAACAAGACTTTGTTTTATGGGTTTATAGGTGGCATGTGCAGTCTAGTATCCTAGTGATTTGGTCATGGGAAGGGAGAGCATGATGGTGCGGGCGCGTGTGTAAAACGTGCTTTGGGACATCATCAACTGCGGAGGATGCTGAGCGGTTCAGAGATGCGGGCCACGTGGTCGAGTGGTGCTCCTAACATTTGTGTGGAGTGCAGCATCATCACATCCCAAACATGATGCTCGGATTGTTAGGAGAGTTTTTTGGCATGTGGATGGTGGCATGATTGACCGTAGAGCCTCCCATGATTGTGACACAATACCTAGCACCTGGGGCTTACATTCCATCAGGAGCACGTGCATGGTGGCCCCCATGATTTACACACGACGGTCTGCATGCTTATGTGGAGCATGTCTCAAAATTTCCATTCAATCCTTGTTCCTCACAAAACAGTATCACTCTGGACTCTCCGTTGAGACCAGCAGGTCAGCAATGAGATCTAGTAACAGATTACAATAATTTTCTCGTCATCATACATATATATATCTCCACGACATATGCATGGGTGTCCTAAGCACTGCGAGCCCATGCATCGCCTGGTCAGAACTCTCCAAGATCTTCCTTAGGTGTCCTGGCACTTCACTCAGGGATCGCTTCGTCGGCCCTCGCCCATCGTATCAGAAGCACACCATTTTACACCATACCCAGGCTGGTCAAGACCTGAGCAGGTTTTTGCCGCGTGAGCCGTCCTTTGAACACTCCCCCGCCAGCTGTTTGCAACCGAACTTCCCTTAGAAAAACACATATACCAAATGCTCCCTCCAGCATTCTGGCGCGTAAGATAGTCCTTTAAGAAAACAGGGTTTCTATGCAAGTTTTTAGTTTTGATTTTCTTTTGAACACAATGAGTATATCTTAATTCCGTATCCCAAGACTTCTAGATCACAGGTCTGGATTCCCAAGCACAATTCCTCGAATTCTGAATTCTTGATTCTCAGATCAAAATCAAAGGTCTCAACTTAGTTTCAGATTCGGTGGGTGATTTGAGTGTAGATTACTGAACTGGTCACATTGTCTTTTCTTGAAACTGACGAAGGAGTTACGTCTTGGTCATAGTCTGATTCAGGGTTTGAGTCTGGAAAGGTTCTCCCTGAACTATCTTTCTCGAAGGGTAATATTTTAATTACTACTTTATTGAATTTCATTCATTGAGTATTTTGCTTAACTGAATTCAAAACTAGTCACGAATTCTTATGAGGAATAAATTAATCATTTATCTAAAATTTTGACTTCGATAGTTTTTCTGAATTTTCTCATTACCATCCTAGAGAATATGAAACGGTATAATTTTCCTTCACAGAGTATTTACTTATTCATTTTTCAATATTCATGGGATTTAAACATAAGATTAAAGAGAACTCTTATTTTGATATAAAAAAATTATGTATGCATCTATTTATGCATAAAATCCAACTTCTATGGAATTAACACTTTTATAATTAAAAAAATTCTTTTATGCATCTATTTATGCATAAAAATCAATTTTGATGAAAGTAACACTTTTATAATTTAAAAAAAAATCTTTTATGCATCATTTTATGCATAAAAATCAATATTGGTGAAAGCAACATTTTTATAATAAAAAAATTCTTTTATGCATCATTTTATGCATAAAAATCACTATTGGTGAAAGTAACACTTTTATAATAAAAAAAATTCTTTTATGCATAAAAATCAATATTGGTGAAAGTAACACTTTTATAATAAAAAAAATTCTTTTATGCATCATTTTAAGCATAAAAATCAATATTGATGAAAGTAACACTTTTATAATAAAAAACTTATCCAATATACATCTTTCTATGTATAAAATTTAAATCTAATGAAAATCACTCTTTTAAAAAAAAAAACAATATGCATCTTTCTATGCATAAAATTTTAATCTAATGAAAATCACTCTTTTATAATAATAAAAAATAATCAATATGCATCTTTTTATGCATAGAATTTAAATCTAATAAAAATCACTCTTTTATAATAAAAAATAATCAATATGCATCTTTCTATGCATAGAATTTAAATCTAATGAAAATCACTCTTTTATAATAAAAAATAATCAATATGCATCTTTCTATGCATAGAATTTAAATCTAATGAAAATCACTCTTTTATAAAAAAAAATCAATATGCATCTTTCTATGCATAGAATTTAAATTTAATGGAAATAACACTTTTATAATAAAAATTTTTCTACTATGCATTTTTCTATGCTTAGAATGAAAATAACACTTTTAGAATACGCAAACGATGGGGATTACTCTTTTTGAATAATAAAAGATAAAACTTATTTCACAAAATTTAAGAAAATTTTGCCATAACCTCCTTTGTATGGTTGACCATTTTTTAAATTTTCCTAACCTTAAATTACTTAAAAATTATCCCCAAATGGTTTAAAGCATTCTAAACTAATCAAATTACACTTTTAAAAGAGAAACAATATGAAAAGTTTAATTCGAACAATTAGATTACTTATCTAGGATAAAGAAAGTCTGATTTTAAGAATGAGAGAGGGGGAAAGCCTTTCCAACAAGGCATAGCATCAATTTATCATTTTAAAGATAACAAAAACTAGATAACCATTAAAAGAATAAAGAAAAAGTAGGATTTCTAACTTACATGAATTTATCAATTTATCATTTTAAAGATAACAAAAATTAGATAACCATTAAAAGAATAAAGAAAAAGTAGGATTTCCAACTTACATGAATTTCTAGGAGCTTTCCTTTGGCTTGATGGTTTGAGGGATCTACTCTTGTTTGCAACAAGAGTGGTCACCAATTCTTTAGAAGAGGGAATGGTCAAAAACTAATGAATTATTAAGAAATTCACAGTTTTTGGCTCTAGGGAGGAGTAGAGTAACAGTGCATAAAACATTATTAAGCTTCAACAAAGGGGGAGGCTTCTATTTATTGGAAAAGTGAGCTTCTAACTAAGCAAACTGATTCTAGAATTTTCCAGATCAGTTTGGTCAGTTTTTGACCATTTTTAGGTCAGTTTAGCTTACTTTTTTTTGAAACTAGACTCGAATTAGGAGAGAGAAGAGATGAAATGTCTCAATTTTTGGGAATTTAAAACTCCACCACACATGTGAAATAGGCGCCTCCTTCATGAGGGGGAATCCCCACTCTGTGTCACAAATTATTTTTTTTAGTATTTCCTTTGGTCCTTAGTCCACTCTTCATCTTATGTGAGTTATTACCCATTTTTGGGGGGATTTTTTATATTTCTTATATTTATCTCCTCCACACATTTGGATGAATCCGATTGGCCCCTCAAAACCTTAATTTAAATTTTTTAGAAAATCTAGACCCCTAGGATAAGGCCTTTTGAACAGATTATAATTGATTTTTAATGTACCTTCTGAAAATCTTTTTGAACTTCTATTTTCGGGGGAATTTATTTTAATAAGAAGAGATATTTTTCCATCCAAAAATATCTAAAATTTGAATAATCTCTCACTAGAATATTTTCTCTCTCTAAGCTAAAATAGGTAGAAACAAGATCTTTTATATATCTGAAGAGGGATTTGATTACAGGGGAAGATACTGGACATCTTGAGAGGCTGGGAGGAATCTTACATTCTCTCCCACTTGAAAAATACGAGATGTCCTCATCTCGCAAACTGGGGATAATCTCGTAACAGTTCCGCTTCTTTCTCCTAGGTGGCATCTTCAAAAGGATAGAACTTCCATTTGACCAATAATTCTCTCAGAATTCTGTTTTCCTAAGAACCTTTTCTCGAACATCAAGGATTTCTTCAAGTTGGAGTTCCATCTGTCCTTGGATTAAAGAAGTTAAGATTTCATCATCAAGCACATGATTTGGGCTTGGTATATAATTTTTAAGAAGGCTGACATGAAATACATTATGTACTTTGAGATGAGGAGGCAGAAGAAGCTCGTAGGCTAAGTCACCTACTTTCTTTGTAATCAGATATGGTCCACAATATCTGGGGGATAACTTCTTGTACTTCCCAAGAGATAGAGAACTTCTTTTGGGGTGTACTCAAATGAAGACCATATCTGCTTCTTTGAATTTTCTGTCTGACCTCTTCTTATCTGCATACTGCTTCTATCTATCCTGGGCAGCTTTTATATCTTTGCGAATTGACTGCATCTGCTGATCCATGTCATCAAGCATCTGTCTGGACATCTCGATCCTAATCAATGGGTCAGACCAAGTTAATGGAGTTAAGCAATCTTGTCCATACAAAGCTTTGAAAGGGCTTATCCCAATACTTCTGTGATAAGAAGCATTGTAGGCGAACTCGACTAGGTGCAGATAGCTTAGCCACTTCTTGGGTTCCCTGCCATAGCATGACCAAAGTATATCTTCGATTACTTGGTTCACCCTTTCAGTTTGACCATCGGTCTCGGGGTGGTAAGCTGTGCTGAGATCCAAGAAAGTTCCTATTGCTTCAAAAAATGCAGTCCAGAATCTTGACGTGAATTTGGGATCTCGATCACTTACTATTCTTCTGGGTAGGCCATGCAATCTGAAGATTTCTTTGAGGAACACTCTGGTGTGAGGACCCCTACCCGTAGGGCGGGGAAATCCTTTTGATAGGCGGTTAAGTCTCGTGTTATTTTCCGATTGACGACACCTCGATCTCGTAGAAATACGAGGTTACGAGCAAACGGAGGGACCTAACTCTATCTCGCAGGGGAAGCATAGTCATCCTAAAGGAAATTCTAATCCCCAGCACGGAATGTGCGTGGAGATGGAACAAGACCCACACTTGGTTCAAGGAAGCCAACGCCTTTTTCCCCCCGTATTTCATGAGGCACGGCCGCTGGCTCGGTCCCCTAAAACAAGTCTTGTTCGGGACTCTACTATTCCCTAAGTATCGTAAGTTACGACTAGTAGAAAGCTACCCGACTGATCGGGTCCACCCATCCTTAGAATGGTACCGTCAGGGCATCCATTCTCCCACTTTCCACACACTCACCCGTTCAATTGTTTTCTAATTAAGTCCTACCACATTGTGAAACACTTAAAAACAAATTCCTTTGTTAATTAATTACACTTGATTCCTTAAAAGAAATCTTCCTTAGCACAACATTGAAATCAACAAACATACTTACAGTGAAAAATATTTACAAAGACCCTGGAACCGGGCCGATATTCCAATCCAAACTTCATGTCCAAACCATAACCATAACCATAACCATAACCATAACCACAATCCAATCACAACCACAACCACAACCACACCGATGATCTAGAATTCGATCTTCCAGCCTCAACCAGCTGGGTAAACCTCACGGACCGTCTCCCCTCGTCGTCAGCCAGTCAATGAGGGCCAAGCTGTCCTGTCACCCCCTCAGGTACTGTCGCTTGTACCAAACCCTCTCTCCCTTCGGAGGGGACGTCTCCTCATGAGGTGGGGGTTAAGTCACCGCACTAGCCTAGACCCACAGAACTAGGCAGCATATATACATCACCCTGGTGGTGAAATCCAATTCCCAGTGGCATAGGAGGGGATTGCCCTGGGCCGACTCCCAGCCTCGCTATATCCTCCGCCCGGCTACACACGCAAGCACGGAGTTAGCTAAGGGGGGGAGAAGCTATACCTGCATGTTAGCAATAAACCAGTAGTATATCCAATAAAAAGAGACATAGCCTTTATTCAATGAATTCACACATTAACAAAAACCATCGTTTCGGAAAGACAATGATTCAAAAGCAAGATTATTTCCTTATAACTTTACTTAAGAGTAACCATAAGGTACTTTAGGCCATCTATACTAGGGGTTTAACCTTGGTTCCTTTCCTATTATTTCAAATCTTTGCATTAAGCTTCATAATAAGAGAGAATTTTACTTAAACTTGTTAAATGACCAACCTGGTTATCGTTTTCATGCCTATTCGCTTCAAGAGGGGCGAAGTCGATTGCAGGAACGCGATTCGCTTCATTCTCTCCTCGGGCAGCGTGTGGTTCTTCATTTTGGTGGCGTTTCGACGCCATAGGAGCACTAGAGTTTTAAGAGGGTAGAGAGAGAACGGGGTGAATATAAGAGGTTGGGAACTTGGAGGGAAAAGAGAGAATTGTACTGGTTCAAACGGAGTCCGTTTGGGGTAGGAAAAGCTTGTTGGGCTTATGGGTAGGAACGACCTCTTAGCCTAAGTTTAAGTCGCCGCATATGGGGGGGGGGAATTGAGAGGGTGTCCTTAACTTGGAGAGCTCTTGAGAAGAGTGTACGTCTAGGGAGGCCTAGGGAAGAGTAAGGCAAGGGTTGGAGAACAAGCACACTTTAAGTCTATTCACACGGGGGGGGGGGGGGGGGGGGGGGGGGGGAAGAGTGTAGGACATGTCCTAGAGCTTGAGGGAGGGCTTGCGCCTAGGGGCTTGCTGGGGGCTTGACCGGAGAAGGGGGTTGGGAGGGTCCTTTTATAGGTGCTGGAGGGTGGATGTCCGGGTGCGGGAAGGTGACACCTGGGTGGTGTAGGTGTCCGGGAGAGAGTGTGGGCGTGAGACACCTGGGGGTGGAGGTGTCTCGAAGAGAGAGAAAGTGTGACACATGGGGGTGGAGGTGTCCCCAAGAGAGAGAGAGCGCGACACCTGTGGATAGAGGGTTCTGGGAGGAGGGGGTACGTGTAGGGGTGTGCTGGAGGGTGCGTCTAGGTCGTGTACACACTTGGGTGTCTCGGGTGGATTATCGGTCGTTTCACGGGTGACGCCCATGGTGGGACCCACGCCGGCCGCCCGCGGCCGTCGTCCCAAGGGGTCAAAATTTTTTTTGACAAAAATGTCCGGCCTTGCCCCGTGACCATGGGGGCGTGTTCCGTTCGTTGATTAGACGCCTGGATAGTTACTATTTTAGGTCGGAAGCTCGCAGATTAAAGGCTTAAAAGCTTAATTAAACCCATTCTGAGTACCCGTTTTTAGTTCAAAAAAAACTATTTAAAGCGTAAAATTATGCGTAGATTCCAAATTTGGATTCAGAATTACAAATTTCTAAGCAAAAATGGCTCATTTTCTAAAAATAGAAGTTTTCTGATCGTAAAAATGACAAACTAAGTTATATTTTTCAACTCTGAAGCAAGTACATTGTTATTTACAATGGGTATGTTACATCTGGCCACATCCACTGCAGTGTAGGTTTCTTTTATTGGAATCAGATGGGCAACTTTGGTTAGTCTATCAACTACCATGAAGATGGAGTTGTAACCTGATTGCACTGAGGGTAATCCAGTAATAAAATCCATACTGATGCATTCCCACTTCATTTGGGGGATGCCTAATGGATGTAACTTCCCAGGCATTTTTACTCTCTCGGCCTTGACTTTCTGACAGGTCAGACATTGGCGTACATGATTAAGCACATCCTTTTTTAGACCAGGCCAAAAGAAGCTTTTCTTCACCAGACATGTAGATTTTGATGAAACCTGGATGTCCTGCAATAAGGCTGTCATGGGCTTCATTCAGAATTTGACCCTTAGTTCCCTCAACATTGGGAATGCATAGCCTGCGATTATAATACATTATTCCATCATCCAGGCTGTACCCTTGAACTTGGTTCAACTCCTATGGAGTTTTGCTTTCCTGCATAAGTAGGGTAGTAATAGGGCCAAAGAATCTATCCTGCATGATCTTCTCACTTGCTTCAATAATTAAAGGATTTGACACTACAGTGATTGCAAGCAAGGAGGCTTTTTTGCTGAGGGCATCTGCTACCACGTTTTCTTTCTTGGGCGGTACTTGATTTCAAAATCAAATTCCTGCAAGGTCTGCATCCACCGTCTTTGGCACATGTTGAGATCCTTTTGAGTGAAGATCCACTTTAAGCTCTGATGATCTGTCATCAAAGTGAATCTTTGACCCAGTAGGCAATGTCTCCACAACTTCATCCTCTTACTTCTTTCACTGTCTTTGGTTCAGGCCAATCTATGACTGCTTGGACTTTTGCAAAATCTAGAGAAATTCCATCTTTGGATACCAGAAAGCCCAAGTATTTAACATGGTCGGCAGAGAAAGTGCATTTGCTCTTTTTTGCAAAGAGTTGGTGCTTCCTTAGAATCTTAAGAACTTTCCTGACATGAGCTTCATGGTCAGCTGCATTCTTTGAGTAAATCAGAATATCATCAAAGAAAACAAGAACAAAATCATCCAAGTATTCTCTGCTGAGAATGTCTTGCATTAATCAATTGAATGTAGCTGGGGCATTTGTCAATCCAAACGGCATGACAGTGAATTCATAATACCCATATTGAGTATTGATGGGGCTGTCTTTGGGATATCTTGCTCATTAATCTTGATCTGATAATACCCTGATTTGAGATCTATCTTTGTGAAGATCTGGGCTCCAGTTAGCCTGTCCAGAAGCTCATCAATTCTGGGGATAGGATACTTATTCTTAACTGTCAACTGATTGAGACCTCTGTAGTCCACACAGAGTCTTAGCATTCCATCTTTCTTTTTCTGAAAGAGAAGTGGCGCACCCCAAGGTGAAACACTAGGGCTTACAAACCCTTGTTCTAATAGCTGTCTAAGCTGTTCCTTGAGTTTGATGGTTTCAGGAACTGGCATTTTGTACGTGCGCAGGGCTACTGGCTGAGCTCCGGGGGTCAATTCTATCACATGATCTACTTCCCGAATTGGAGGCATCTCTGTTAATTCTGCTGGGAATAAATCATCATAATCACTTAACCATTCAGGTTCTTTAGCTTTTAGCTTTGACTCTACTGGATTCATTTTGACAACATAAATGAGCTGCTTCTTTCTGAGTCCTTTTAGTAACTTAGAAGTTTTCTAACTGTAGACTTGGGGATCCTGAAATTTTGGTTCCTTGAACTTTATTTCCGTGGAGGTCACGGAAGGAAATGGTTCCATTATGACAATGAATGTCAGCTTGATTTTTACGGAGCCAATCCATTCCAAGGATCCCGTCGAAAACTCCCAAAGGTATAACTCTGAACTGACAGTCAGTTAAATCCGCTCATGCACATCTAGCACCTATGAGAAGGGTGCTAAAGTTATATGTGGCAATGGCTCTCACATGAGGGGAGTCTATAACAATCGATCCATCATGGCCTTGAAGGGACCAGGTTGGGATCTGTGTAGGGCTTTTCGAACATCCGGATCTAACTCTTCGTTCATCGGTTAGAGGATCTGGTTGCCTTGCACGGGCCACACGCCTCATGACTCTGACAAATTGAGATTTTCATTAACTTAACTTTGACAATAGATTTATGATTGTTGAATTTTTGCGATTTATTCTTTAAATAGATAATTTCATCATACATCATGAAACAAGATTTACTCTGATAATTTTACTAACCATATTCACAATCATGAAAACAATTTGAAAATTTTTAACAAAATATCATTTATTATCAAAAGTTTTCGATATATACATAGAGCATCACGGCTCCCAAAATCACTGCCTCAATCGTATACGCATAAAGAAGCGAAACTGCGAAGGAGACATGCCATGGTACACACGATTCATTACAGTAAAGAGGTGCTGTAATTCTACTTCTAGGGATAAAGCGGCTAAGAAGCCTAAAAACTCGGCATGAAATTCTGAAGTGCCTGGGTGAATGATCAAAGAGTTGAACATGCTAAACAAGCCCTAGCCTTATCAGAATCATAGCTAAGGAAATATTTTGCCTGAGCCTCTGACGCTGACTGGTACTAATATCAATACATTGTCCTCCACAGAACCACATATACCGACGTCGCTCAAGAGGATCAGGAAAGTAAAGACTCTCAATATGCATCTTTCTATGCATAGAATTTAAATCTAATGAAAATCACTCTTTTATAATAAAAAAAATCAATATGTATCTTTCTATGCATAGAATTTAAATCTAATGAAAATCACTCTTTTATAATAAAAAAATAATCAATATGCATCTTTCTATGCATAGAATTTAAATCTAATGAAAATCACTCTTTTATAATAATAAAAATAATCAATATGCATCTTTCTATGCATAGAATTTAAATTTAATGGAAATAACACTTTTATAATAAAAATATTTCTACTATGCATTTTTCTATGTCTAGAATGAAAATAACACTTTTAGAATACACAAACGATGGGGATTACTCTTTTTGAATAATAAAAGATAAAACTTATTTCACAAAATTTAAGAAAATTTTGCCATAACCTCCTTTGTATGGCTGACCATTTTTCAAATTTTCCTAACCTTAAATTACTTAAAAATTATCCCCAAATGGTTTAAAGCATTCTAAACTAATCAAATTCCACTTTTAAAAGAGAAACAATATGAAAAGTTTAATTCCAACAATTAGATTACTTATCTAGGATAAAGAAAGGCTAATTTTAAGAATGAGAGAGGGGGGAAGCCTTTCCAACAAGGCATAGCATCAATTTATCATTTTAAAGATAACAAAAATTATATAACCATTAAAAGAATAAAGAAAAGGTAGGATTTCTAACTTACATGAATTTCTAGGAGCTTTCCTTTGGCTTGATGGTTTGAGGGATCTACTCTTGTTTGCAACAAGAGTGGCCACCAATTCTTTAGAAGAGGAAATGGTCAAAAACCAATGAATTATTAAGAAATTCACACTTTTTGGCTCTGGGGAGGAGAAGAGTAACAGTGCATAAAACACTATTAAGCTTCAACAAAGGGGGAGGCTTCTATTTTTATAGGAAAATGTGAGCTTCTAACCAAGCAAATTGATTCTAGAATTTTCCAGATCAGTTTGGTCAAATTTTAACCATTTTTGGGTCAGTTTAGCTTACTTTTTGGAACTAGACTTGAATTAGGAGAGAGGAGAGATGAAATATCTCAATTTTTGGGAATTTAAAACTCCACCACACATGTGAAATAGGTGCCTCCTTCATGAGGGGGAATCCCCACTCCGAGGTGTCAAAAATTCATTTTTTTAGTATTTCCTTTGGTCCTTAGGCCACTCTTCATCTTATGTGAGTATTTACTCATTTTTGGGGGGATTTTTTTTATTTCTTCTATTTATCTCCTCCACAGATTTGGATGAATCTGATTGGCTCCTCAAAACCTTAATTTAAATTTTTAAGAAAATCTGGACCCCTAGGATAAGGCCTTTTGAATAGATTATAATTGATTTCTAATGAACCTTCTGAAAATCTTTTTGAACTTCTGTTTTGGGGGAATTTATTTTAATAAGAAGAGATATTTTTCCATCCAAAAATATCTAAAATAACCTCTCACTAGAATATTTTCTCTCTCTAAGGGCCAAAATAGATAGAAACAAGATCTTTTATATATCTGAAGAGGGATTTGATTACAGGGGAAGATACTCGACATCTTGAGAGGCTGGGGAGGAATCTTACAAGCTATGATGACTTGACATATTTGCTACAGGAGGGTGATGCATTTATTGTTATTGCCGGGGTTATGGAAATAAGGGAGTAGACTACTATCTGATGAGTTGCACTAGGCCAAAATGCATCCTTCACCAGGATACAGTGGATGATCATGGGTTTTCTTTTGACGCCCATAGCATGATTGTGGCAGGCCGGTTCTACCAGTAGATTCGACTTTGTTGGGGGAGTTTTGAGTTCTTCAAAGGAAGTGGAAGCTAGAGGCATTTCAGTTCTCTCATCTAGTGGTTGCTACCAGGCTCACTCTTGATCGAGTACAGAGCCGAAAACAGAGTTCTCACCCGCATTTTTGGCTTCGAGTGGATGACCATGAGAGCATTCTAGAGCATTTAAGAGCTAGAGAGGGTGCTACTCACTAGATCTCTATCTTGATAGTGACTAAACTTAGACTAGCTGGGTTAGCTCACTTACATTGTACTTAGATTTATTGGTAGTGACTAACCTCAGAATAGTTAAGGTAGCTCATTTTCATTATGCCTTGATCTTTTGACTAGAGAGGGTGCTACTCACTAGATCTCTATCTTGATAGTGACTAAACTTAGATTAGCTGGGTTAGCTCACTTACATTGTACTTAGATTTATTGGTAGTGACTAACCTCAGAACAGCTAAGGTAGCTCATTTTCATTATGCCTTGATCTTTTGAGTTAGTGGCTAAACCCAGAGTAGCTTGGTTAGCTCACATTCTGATGTACTTAGTTGATGTTTTTATCATTATGAGTTTTTTCATTATTGTGAGGATCATTGCATTTTAGTTGATGTTCATGGTTTTTGGATTTTTTAACACTTTGGCCATCATATTGCCCCACTATTCTTCATGCCATCATACCCAAACATGCTTCAATGGTGACCAACCTTTGCGAGCCTATGGGAGGGACCTACCCCCACATGCTCGTAAAGTTTGGTCACCTTCGGAGCATGTTTGGGTACGATGGCATGGAGAAGAGTGGGATTTTCCATGGCCTCTCAAGCACTAAGAGATCGCTCATTGCTAATCCAAACATGCTTTGATGTGGTCACCAAAATTTGCGAGCATGTGGGGGTGGGTCCCCTCCACATGCTCGCGCAAGGTTTGGTCACCATCGGATCATGTTTGGGTATGATGGTATGGAGAAGAGCAGGATTTTCCATGGCTCTCAAGCATATGGAGAAGAGCAGGATTTTCCATGGCTCTCAAGCATATGGAGACTTGAAAAGTCTGCACACTGGGCGCTAATTGCTAATCCAAACATGCTTCGATGGTGACCAAACTTTGCGAGCATGTAGGGGTGGGTCCCCCCCACATACTTGCAAAGTTTGGTCACCATCGGAGCATGTTTGGTCACCCCCACATGCTCGCAAAGTTTGGTCACCATCGAAGCATGTTTGGGTATGATGATATGGAGAAGAGCAGGATTTTCCATGGCCTCTCAAGCACTAAGAGGCTTGAAAAATCCACTAATTTCTAATCCAAACATGCTCCCATGGTGGACCAAACTTTGCGAGCATGTGGGGGTGGATCCCCAAACTTTGCAAGCATGTGGATCCCCCCCACATGCTTGCAAAGTTTGGTCACCATCGGAGCTTGTTTGGGTACGATGACATAGAGAAGAATGGGATTTGCCATGGCCTCTCAAGCACCAAGAGACTTGAAAAATCTGCAGTGGGCGCTAATTGCTAATCCAAACATGCTCCAATGGTGACCAAACTTTGAGAGCATGTGGGGGGGACCGCCCCCACATGCCTACAAAGTTTGGTCATAATCGGAGCATGTTTGGGAACGATGGCATGGTGAAGAGCTGGATTTTCCATGGTCTCTCAAGCACCAAGAGACTTAAAAAATTTGCACTAGGCTCTAATTGCTAATCCAAACATGCTCCGATGGTGACCAAACTTTGTGAGCATGTGGGGGTGGGTCCCCCCTACATGCTCGGCAAAGTTTGGTCATCCAAGCATGTTTGGGTATGATGACATGGAAAAGAGCAGGATTTTCATGGCCTTTCAAAGACTTGAAAAATTCACACTGGGCATTAATTGTTAATCTAAACATGCTTTGATGGTGACCAAACTTTGCAAGCATATGGAGGGGATCTCCCTCACATACTTGCAAAGTTTGGTCACGATCGAAGCATGTTTGGGTATGATGATATGGAGAAGAACGGGATTTTCTATGGCCTCTCAAGCACCAAGAGACTTGAAAAATCCATACTGGGGACTAATTGCTAATCCAAACATGGTGACCAAACTTTGCGAGCATGTAGGGGTGGGTCCCCCCTACATGCTTGCAAAGTTTGGTCACCTTCAGAGCATGCTTGGGTACGATGACATGGAGAAGAGCAAGATTTTCCATGGCCTCTCAAGTACCAAGAGACTTGAAAATTCTACACTGGGCACCAAGTGCCCTTTTTCACATACTATTAGAAGGTAAGTATGCTAAAAGTGCCAAGTGCTCATCTTTTAACAAAATGCTGAAACTAGCTTTGTTGCAGAGCCTATTGATACACACATAGCTCTGATGTTTTTAGTTTTCCAAATTACTTTTTGCATAGAAGATTGTCTACACTCTGGTACACGGTAGGTACTCACTCAGATTTTATAATGTTACACAATTCAATTCTTTGTTTTGATAGATTCACTTTTACTTTACCAAAAAGATAAGATTTTATAATTCTAGACTAGTTTGGATGATCTTAAATCTAAACAATAAAAAAACTTTTCTATAACTGAATGAAATAATCTCAATAACCTTAGAGGGAACTTTGTAAAGACTAGGGTAACTTTGCTTCAATTAAAGATTTGCCTCAATAGGCAAATTTTGTACAGGAAAATTTTATAGAAAATGGAAAAGTTCTTATTTCCTTTGTAATTAGGAAACAATCATATGTATATTCTACAGGCACATATTAAGATTTTTTGACCAAACAGGGTTGGAATTAGGATTCAGATTTTTTTTACAAAGATTCTGAATCTACAGATAGCTCTAATAGCTCTGATAGTGAGTATCTGGGTTTGGCTTAGATTGATAAAAGAGAAATCTTAATGGTATTCTCTCAATGCTCTTGGTCTAATCAATGGCTGCATTGATTGGGTACAGCTTGCTTTCTTGATATAACTTGTGTTTAAGATTTCTTTACTATATAGAGACCTATGACATGTGTAGTGTTGAGTGACATTGATGACAAGTGGTTGAGTCCCGTGATACCTTGCAAGACACATCCAGACTAGCACTTTTGTTTGTCTGTTTGTATGGATGCAGGTAATAGGACTCACCTTTTCTGGATTGCATGTGTGAAAAAGGGTTTCTCTGCTGAGAATCTGCCTCGACTTGTGTTTTTTTCTCTCACTAGATCTAAATTTAATCTTGAAGTTTTACTTGAGACTCAGTGCTCCAAAGACATGATGTATTACACAGATGCTGAAATATATCATGTTTCCATTCATATCTTGAGTATAGAGTGTCTTTGAATTTGGTATTTAGCTGTAGGGTATTGTATTATGTTTAAAACGAAAACACACACACATACACACACACACACATGCATGCACGCACGCATGCACGTACGCGTGCGCAAACACACACACACACACACACACACACGATGGAGAAGCTCAAGGGCAGAAGATGATAGATAGATAATTAATGTTTGCTGTACAAAGATGATAAGTATACCCTAGGGTGTGTACTAGCACGAGGGAAAAAACCTCCTAAATATGGAAAAAACCTCCTAAATACGGAAAAAACCTCCTAAAGTGGTGAAAAGTGCCCCGGTTGGTCCTACACATCACTACTAAATTTGGCTACAATAATAAAGGCTTCTTTCCTCATTTTATACATCAAAATAATAAAGGCATCTTTTGGATTTTTTTTTTTTGGAAAAAGTGAGTATGTATCATTTCTTGTTGTATGTGTAATTTCAAAAAAGGCTTCATGTGATTTGTGGCCCACCTTGCCGCTCTCTTCTCTCTCTCTCCCTCATTGTTCCCATGTCATTTCCCTAACATGTCTAAAAGTTTGATTCTTGTAAATGAAATTACCATTCATCAATAGAAGACCACGTTCTTTAATACCACACCTACTTGAAAATGCACAATCGATAGGGAAAGGGGGTGAGAGAAAGATATTGCACAATCGAACCCTCCACAATGAGGTTGCTTCCTCTAAGGTTAGAGAAGGCACAAAATACTATAGGAGATGAAATGATAAAATTTTGCATGTGAAATTCCATGCATTCAATGGTCTAAATTAAGGTAGTTTCTCCTACGAGACAAGGCATTGTAGAGCTCCAAGTCCGAGAGGATAGGTTGGTGGATGAACATATTCTCCTTTTAGATCAAGCCAAGAACACACAAATAAATGAAGTACAAGTGCTTGCATGGAAGCTAATGCTTCTTCTTGGATTCTCTATCTGTACAATTTGGACATGTACAACAAGGTTCATGTTTCACATGCATATCCTATTTTCCAACGTGTGCATCATCCTGATGTGATTTGATCTTGAAAACTTCATGCTTATCCTCAAACCTCTACACTTCTTTTTCCATCGTAGCTTTCATTTTCAAAGCGACCTTTATTTATTTTTACTTCTTCCTCTAATATCCATGTGCGATACTTGACTCTTCTTCCATTTTGCACGCCTGAGCCACCTTCCTATGTGTTTGTAGTGAACCTATGTGGTGGTTCTTTATTGCTTGTTAGCCCACCACTACTAGGTGTACTGGGCATGACACCTTCTGCATTCTCGCTCCACTTGGTATCCACCTTTGGTATCCACCTTTCCATAATGAATAGACCTCCTCGTATGTGAGGTTAGTTCCCCTTTCACAACCATAGTTTTCCATTGATGCCCTCCCAAAATTGACATTGGGCCTCCATATCCCCCTCTTTCATTTCACATGTTGTAATAGTTAGAAGATCTTGCATGCTACATGAAAATCAAATTGATTAGTAATGGAAAAAGAGCTTTCGAGATGCATTGCTGCACTTCTCTCTAGTGGGTCAGCACCATTAGCATGCTTCAAGTAAAATGTGATGTGTTTTGAGACCCTATGGTTCTTCAGGCACTTGAAATGCTCATTCATACACTTCAAAATATCTAGGCAATGGCTTCTTCGACACACTTTGGGAAAGACAATGTTGGACGTTTACAGCTTTGACCACCACTGGGGATTATACTTATGCTCCATGGAGTCCATTCATGCATGTGTTCCCATGGTTGGTGGGAACTCAAATGCAATATCACCATTATATTGCCTAGGAATCTCCATGAACTTGATAACCTCTTTGACATTCAACTAAATGTGTTTCCCTTCTTCATGCTCCAAAGGTATTCCAAGAAGCTCTTACTCTCTTCTCTTCCAACTGTGGATGAGGTTGATGCATCGGAAGGGGCTATATAAATCTATCACATTTTATTGAATTGGAAGTCCTCTGGGTAGGCTATCTAAGATGGCTATAGGTTATGGGTTTGAGTTTAACAAAGAATCAACTATTGCGGAGTAATTGGATAAAAGAGAGTCTTTAAGTAGTTCCTTCCCATGATGATTAGAGGCAGGCTGTAGAGGGACATGCAACTCTTGGGACCCAATATTTACTATTGCTTGCAATCCATAGAATGACATAGGGGCTACTTGTTCTTATAAGAATTTTGCACTCACGAGATCTCTACCATTGGGCGAAACATAGATTCATCTTAGAAGATGGGAAGGAGATTGTGCACCTCATTCTAAAGAGGAGGAAAAAGAAGTACAAAAAAACAAAAAAGAATTTCACAATAGGTACAAAGTACACACCAAATGAATGGTGATTATCATCTTTAAATAATGTGGCTATTTTTAATTGACCATTTTAATGTAATTGATATTTTTAAAAGAGTATTAATTTTTTTTAAAATTAAATATAATGGATATATATATATATATATATTATACACAAATATATATTTGCACACAAACACATATATTTACACACACACACACACACACACACACACACACACACACACACATTGAGAGAG